>NW_026594377.1:4777641-4839478 GCF_907164565.1 Psammomys obesus
AGAAAGAAAGAAAGAAAGAAAGAAAGAAAGAAAGAAAGAAAGAAAGAAAGAAAGAAGGAAAGAAAGAAAGAAAGAAAAACATACCTGTTATAGTTTCGACATGAAATGTCCTCCCATGTGCTTCTGAGCCTGAATGCTTGGTCTTCAGCTGTTTTTGAAAGACTGGGGAACCTTTTGGACAAGGGAAATATTTGGCAGACTAAGGGCCATGGGGATGGGACTTGAGGATTTTAGGTTGTCTCTACTTGTAGCCTTAGCACTCTACATTCTGCTCAGATATGATGAGAAATCTCCTACAGTCTAAACTCCAGCCATCTGAACTCCAGCCACTATGATGTCCTCGTCAAGAAGTATGTAGTCCTAATCCTGATCCAAATACATTTTTCTTTCTCTAAGTTGTCAGGTGCAGCATCACAGGTACAAGGAGAGTTAATACCATATTTACAACCCTCTCTGGATGAAGGATACAACCTACATTACCAAAAAAGCACAAAAAAAAGAACAAAACAAAAACAAAAGCAAACAAAAAAACAAAAACAAAACAAACAAACAAAAAAAACGACTGAAAAGCCTGGGACTCTTGATTCAGAACCTAAACATACTCCATGAAGGCTCCTCTATGATAACACAAAGCTGGTTATATATCTTTCATTGCTATTATGACAAAAGGAAAAAGAGCTTCTCATGCACCCAAAGTCTCAGTTACATTAACACACATCATACACATATCCCACAGAGAGAGCACGGGCAGGGCGAAGGGAGAGAGACAGAAACAAAGACAAAGACAGAAGGACAGAGACAGAGACAGATATAAGACAGACAGAGACACAGAGACATACACTAGATCACTCCTCATATATGGATTTGCTATGAATTTGGATCATGTGGCTCCACTGAAGCCACTGTATTCTACAAATCGGATAAGGATTGACAAAGGCTAGTAGAGACATCATCTAAGGACACTATACTAATAAACTGTCTTGTGCCATCTGGTTAGCAAATATAACGAAGCCAGCTTACTGTGCTCTGAGCTTGTAACTTTATCTACCTTGCCAACGGAGCCAAGCAACTTATTCATGCATCAGTATCCTCTAAATTGTGAGAAGATCCTCAAGAGGCTGCCTTCCCCCAGAGCCACCTTCTGTCCGCACACACACCTGTGTATTCTCTGCAAATAGCAGATCCTTGCCAAAGAACAAGGAAGCATTAGGTTCTCCCAGGAATCCCCTTTTCTTATTTTACCTCCTGTAGTCAACTATCTCATTTTGTAAAATTACATTTTAGTGAAGAAAATGAACCTCAAGAAGAATAGCAACACATGCTCCAGTTTTTTGTTCAGTCAGCTTAGCCTCCAGATGTGGAATAACTTTTCTGTATCATACAGATCCCCTTCTTTTTTCAAAACACTTCCTTCCCTAACGTGAAATCTTATTTTTAAATATATATATAGAAATTACACATGTATTCTGATCATACATATATTCCCTTTTCCCCAACCCACTACTTCGTTTACAGTTTCCTCAGCCTATTCCTGGTGCTCTTATTCTCCTTTTTTTAAAATTTTTTTTAACTGATTAAATAATTATCTGTCTATGCATGGGTGTAAGACCATCTGCTATACTGTGGATAAATACCTGCTGGCACATCTCTGAATAAAACAGTCTCTCCTTTGACCATTACCATCAATTGCCAGTAGCTTTCAGTAATGTGTGTGGACTCATGAGCATCTCCCCAACCAATGTGGGGATTTTCACTGGTCTGATCTTGTATCAGTCTTGTGCAGGCAAAAACAACCACTATGAATTTGTGTGTATGTCTTGTCCAGAGAACACACTTTGTTAACATAACAGCACAATGGAGAAGAAAGTAATATACAAAAGAAATTAATATAATTCTTATTCATCCCCATCCCTTAAGTTGTTTAGAATGGTTCCAAGACAGTTTTTGATCTAGTCAGTAATAAACTTAAAAAAAAAGTAAAGGGCAAAAAAAAACACAACAACATTCTGATATAAGAAGATTCACATACCCACAGAAAGTAGTCATAAAAACTTAATCTATAATTTAATCTACTCGAATATTTTAAGGCCAGTCTACAAAGATATTAGAGAACCAAGCATTATATTCAGTTTAGAGAAATGGCAAAGAAATGCATTGCTAAAAGTAGACTGATTTATAAATTGTGTCTCATTTTCCAACTCCTGAAGAGAGCTATGTGATCATTCCTGAAATTAACCATATCTGGCACCCTCACCCTGCCTCAAAATCCATTTATACAGAGGAGAAGCAGGATTTTAATGAGGCACATCTTCAGAAACCACAATGCAAATCAGCACCATCCATGTGGAATACTCTAATGAGAATCAGCACTATAAGCTCCTGTTTCCATTATTCTGTACTAGATCTGAAGTCTCAACGCTCTTCTTCCACATCAAGATGCTTTTTTTCCCCCAAATTTGTATGTTAAAATTGTTAACTCCTATTTGGCTGGAAAAGATAATACACAGCATTTCCCATGAGGAAGGTGCAACCATTCATCAATTTGCCCTCTTTCTTTCCTCCTCATTCAGAACACAGGGTATTCAGTCTGTATCAGAAAATAAAAGAGAATTGTTGTGAAGATGCTTCTACAGCCTCCTCTTAAATTGGTGAAGAAAGATTTCCAGTGGAAAAGATACAAGATAGCTTTATGTATCATCTCTATAGAATGGTAAAAAAATAAATAAATAAAACAACAATAACAAAACAAAAACAGCCAGATGGTTACTGGATGCAGATGCAATTTAAAAGTTTAAGTATTCTTATAACTGTGCAAATGTATATGCTTGTATGTGTGTCTTTGTATCTGTGTGGTTGTATAGGCCTGTGTGTGTTCTTTTATCTGTACAGATGTATGTGATTCAGTGTGTATGTGCCCTTGTATCTGTGTAGATATATGTGTGTGTGTGTCCTTGTATCATTGTGGATGTGTTTATATGTGTGAATTCTTGCATATATGTGGTTGTATATGTTTGTTTGTGTCATTGTGTTTGTGTAGATGCATATGCTTGTATGTGTGTGCCCTTGTGTCTGTGAAGGCATATGCTTTGTGTGTGTGTGACCCTGAATCTGTGAGGTGTGTATGCTTGTGGGTGTGTGTTCTTGTATCTGTGAAGATGTATGTTTGTGTGTATAGAAGCTGGTGGCCAATAATTGATATCTTCCCCTTATTTTTTAGGACAAGGTCTTTTCCTGACACTAGAGCTCACCATTGCAGTTAGACTATTTGGCCCGTGAATTCTAGTTGCCTATCTATCTCTGTCTGGCCTCTAGTGTTAAGGTTGCTAATATGTACTTTCCACAGCTGGCTTTTTATGTTAGTGATGGGTATCTGAACTCAGGTCCTCATGCTTGTGCAAAAACCACTTTGCCCACTGAGCCATCTCTTTTGCCATTGTTACATGTTCTCTAAAGAAGCCAGAACCTGGAAAAACCCAGATGCCCTTCTGTTGAGGAACGGATACAGAAATTGTGGTACATTTACACAATGGAATACTACTCAGCAATTAAAAACAAGGAATTCATGAAATTTGCAGGCAAATGATGGGAAATAGAAAAGATCATCCTGAGTGAGGTATCCCAGAAGCAGAAAGACACACTGGGTATATACTCACGTATAAGTGGGTATTAGACATATAATATGGGATAAACATACTAAAATCTGCACACCTAAAGAAGCTAAGCAAGAAAGAAGAGCCTGGGTGAGATGATCGTTCCTCACTCAGAAAAGTAACAGGATGGACATCAGAAGACAGAAAAAACAGGGAACAGAACAGGATCCTACCATAGAGGGCCTCTGAAAGGCTCTACCCAGCAGGGTATCAAAACAGATATTCCCCAAAGTCAAGGAAGACTTACTGTAAAGTAAGCAATGCTTGGCAGTAAGAGCCGGGAGGCAGACTTTCCTGTTTTATAGTCCTTTCAACAAGATTCAGCTTCTGAGATAACCTCGTCCAAATAACTTTTAATATAATAGCAACCACATTAACAATTTTCTTACAGCACAGGGAATACAACAAGGGTGCAGAGCTTAAAAGTTCAGGATCTTATAAACATGTCATGAACGCAATTGCTGGTGTTTTACTTAAGGACTTCGCTATGAAGCCCATGCAGCCCAGAAATCTTCATTATTTTTTTTCTGTAAGTCTCTACATTCTACTGTTCAATTTCCTAATCTAACTTTACCATTTAACAAGGTTTTTCCACACTTACACTTTTACTGTACCTTTTTTTTTTTTTTCCTTTCCTGATTCTTCTTTTCCTGAAGAGCTAGGGATGGTGATTGGGATTGTATCTCCTAGAAAAAGCACTCTAACACTGAGTGACACCCTCCATCTTCTGTTGATTATTCTGTTGACGTACTCAAAAGGATAGAGTTGGTTTTCTAGAACTGAAATTCTATCAATTATATGTAGAAGCTCTATAATTTGAATTACAATAAAATTTGTATTTAACAATAACATTTTAGGTATTTTTATCATTTACATATTGGTTTGATTTCTACTTTATTTACCATCCCCTCATGAGCTGGAAAAATAATTTTATGAGGCTTACTTTTAGCCAATAGTTGCAAGGTTATAAACTTTTAACTTTCTCTTACCTAAAAGATTTTTCAGCATTTTAAAAAGTATTATTCTGGGAAAGTGTCTTAGTTTTCTCACTATGTAGAACTTAAGATAAAAATTAAGGCTCCACATACGCATGCTGAAAAGGATTATATTCTCCAATCCAATTGCACAAAATAGTCATAATAACCACTCATATTATGTTCTTAACAATAGCACATTTCCTTATCATAGGTCCATTTGCCAAATTCTCATTGACATTACAGCACAGACTGAAGAAAGAATGTTGTAACTTAACAGTTCTGTGCATCAAAAATAATACATAATTATCAAAAATAAAACCACTGGGTGCTGGAAAGGAAGTTAAGTTATTATGGATTTTTCAAAGGCAAATGCCAGTTGAGATTTTTTTATGTACTCATAACAATGCTGCCGAACAATTCTAAACCCTGCCCTCGTGCATGAAAACCATTTCTATTATGGCTGTGCTGTCCTTGTTCCTTTTCTGAATATAATGAGATACAATAAGTTAGCACTGGAGAAAAGTAAAATTTAAAATATGAGAAAAATAAATCTTTCTACATGTCCTATTTCTATGAGTTACAAAATATTTTATTTGGAAATGAGATGGGCAAAGAGAATAGAGAATGATTACTTAGATGAATGAAAATAACCTTTGGTCTATTAATCTTCATTCTAAGTTCCTAAACATCCATGCTAGCAACCACCTAGTAAGAAGACCAAGAGATGCTATTAAACCCAGAAAGAAACTGGACTTATGTATTGAAGCAATGAACCACAGTGCATTGATTTTTAATTAATTAATAGGTGTTAAGTGAAAAACACTAACTAGTGGTATCATCACGATGAACTCAAATTGTCTCTGTTGATGGTTGCTCGTCATGGAGGTGGACAGAGATGGTTGTATAACATCCTAAGAAGACAGATGATGGTTCTGAAGGAGAAAAGATTTTCTGTAAAGTAAATAAAAGAAAATATGACAAAAGGAAGGAAAACATTAAAGTGAAATAAAAAGCAATAAATTAATAACTGTTACTTTAATATAATGCCTAGGCCTAGAGAGGTGGTTCTGTGATTAAGAAGACCTGCAGTTCTTGCAGAGGACCTCACGCTGCTTCCTCACACCACACTGTACCCCACAATCATCCACAACTTCAGCCCCAGGGAATATGGTGCTGTTTTCTGACCTCCAAGAACACCACACACACACATGTGATATACATACATATGTGCGGGCAAAACACTCACACTAATAAAATAAAATTTAAAAAATCTAATATATGTTATATGTGTGCTAGAAAATTTAATATGTATGTTAGATTACAAGCATGCTCTACCACACCCGGGAAAGCAAGTCCAAGGATTTGTGTACTTTATGTAAACACTTTACCCCAGCCCTAACATGAAATATTCACAGAAAGATAAATGCTCCCATTGTAATTGTTAAAGAGGAAGAGCCAAGAAGATATAGGTGGGCAAGATGTAATACAAAAAAATTGAAAACAGATGTGTTGACTCCCAGATGGACATTAGGGAATTTTTGGTGGGAAGGAGGCATTTTTAAGGCAATTTCTCACTATAAAATGCTGACTGGCCTGAACTCTCCATGTAGACCAGGCTGGCATCAAATTCACAGAAATGCACCCCTCTGCTTCCTGGTTGCCAGGATCAATGGCATACAAAAACATATATGACCATCAGTTTTTCTGTGATTAAAGTTAGAGAACACATGGAATCTCTTGAAGTCATCCAGGAAGACTCTGTTCTGCCAGTTCTATTTCTCTAGCATTCTAATCTCTTCCACAGCATTGCCGCTGGATGTGCACCAGCATAGAATGATTGAATCATCAAATTGAGCACAAACCCTCAAAAATTTTAACCAAATAGCCCAATAGCCTCATCAAGGAGCTAAGCAAATCCTCAGTACATTTCATACTTATTAGGCTTTAATCATGTTCATAAATGTACAGACATATATGAACATGATTAAATATATATATATATATTTAATATATAATTATATATAAAGTATAATTTAACCAGGCTCTGTAAAATAAATGTATGAGTCAACTATTTTTCTTACCAATTGAATAACTCCAGACTTGCTATTCCTTTAGCAAGAAAGGATGAGGAGTAATTAAAAATGGCAGGAACTTAAATGAGGGGATAAAATAAACAAAATCTGAATGTGCTTTTCAAACACACTGTGGGTGAGAGTGTTACAGAAACAAGAGATCTATTTCCTCTGCACAAGAACAAGTCAGGCATAAGAACTAAGGCCACATATTGCCTATAATCCCCAGATGTTGGGAGCATGAGCTCAGCCTGAGTTACATAGCAAGTTCCATGGCAGCCTGAGGCACAGGCGGACTGAAATCTTTCCTCAAATAAAGTAAAGATATCTTTTACTGTAAGGATAATTTATGTATCAGAAATGACTATGTAGTTAACAAAATGTATTTAAAATATATTTTTAGGTTTTTTATATGATTTCAATCTCTAACAATATAAGATAGATATTAGAGCTCTTTTAAAAACATGAAAGTATTTCTCTACTTCAAAATAAGTTTATACATTAACTACTTTTTATAGATCCTATAAGTAAACTAGACCATTAGATAGAGAAACTAACATGTAATTGAGTTTAGTGATATAATGCTTTTTTTACTCAAGCTACTCTATTCCTCAACCTGCTTAAAATTAAGCATCATCTATAATCTTGAGATTTGAAAGTTCAGAAATATCTTTGTTCAAAATTCTATAAATCTAATTGATGTATGGTAATATAATCATTAAAGTACAGCAATAGGCTTTTAGGACAAAGCATATAGCACACAATAGAACTTATTCATTTTCAGTTATTTTTAAAAGGGATTATATGCTAAAGTGGAAATCAGCTTAACAAATAAATATATGAAATAGTCCTTTTTGAAAGCTAATGTCACACACAATGCTACGATGGTTGAGTTATCTTCATTTGCTCCTAGGTTTGCTGAGCTTGTTGTATGCTTCAGATGACTGTAAACTACAGAATATGCTTTCCAGGGAATCATCCTCCATTTCTTACAAAACAAACAAACAAAAAACTTCATGGAGTTCTTTGCACTAGAGCTACTTTTTATCTGGAAATGGTGGCATGTGTCTTAAAATTACGGCAGTTGGGAGGTGGAGGCAGAAAGATCCATTATTTCAGGTCATTAAGTTAAACAGTGAGGGAACCCTGTCAGGGATACATGAAAACCCCACGAAACCCAGTACACTTTTATTTTATTTTCTTCAGAAATATTAAGCTAAATAACAAAATATAACATTTAACAATATTTAACAATCATTGTACAACCACATTTCTTAATAGCATTCTGAAATGAAATATCAAATGGTTTATAGCTTGAAATTTATACTTGTATTTACAGAAAAGATGAATATATGGTAATTATATACAGCTTCTGGTAAAAAAAAAGTGTACTTCAAGATTTGTTGAATGGTTAGATCTTATATTAAGTGCTTTCACCAGAATACAAAAACAGAAGCAAAGAGACATAAGGAGTTTTGAAGTATGTGGTTCTCCTGTTCTTTATTGTAACAGGTATATCACAAGGGTCTGCATATTTTCACAGTAATTAGGCTCTGTAGATTAATTGTGTGCAGATGTTTGTTCTTTTAAAAAGAAGGAGGTAGTTTATAGGCAATAATATAGCAATGCAAAAGAACCTATATCTATTAATATTCTTTTTAAAATCTAATTTCGTTAGATGTGAAACATTGAAAATTATGTCCTTAATAGTAAAAGAATATATCCTTCTGAGTCAGGCAAACGGTTCTTTTTAATGAGCTAAGCTTCAGATTTATTTACAAAAATTAAGTGATCCTCAAAAGGAGTTAACTAGGAGGCCATCTTAGCAGGACTGACTGATGCCTAAAAACAAAGCATAACTAAGAACCTCGGTGTTCTCTGTATTTTTGGTAAAAATAACTTCAGATCGTCTCAGTCTCTCTGAATACATTTTAGTAATTTATCTTCTCTTAAGAAAAAAAATCAGAATGCATGTATATTTTTATGCAAATGCAATAATAAAATATTTTAGGAACTCGAAATATTTACTGATAGTAAATATCCACAAACAGCAATGATGACAAAGGATACTCTTACTTCCCTCATGTAGTGGAGATACAAGGAATTAACAAAATATGGAAAAGTACAAAATTGTTAACAAGCTAAATAGAAATAAAATCAACATACCATTTTCTCATTATTTGAGATAAAAATAATCTCAATTATAAATTATAATTCTGAGAACTGTTGGATAGTGGCCTGTAAGATGATGTTGGTATAGCATAAAGTGATCTGAACTATCCGGAGAGAAATATGTCATCATATTTGAGCAGCCTAAAAATTTGCAAGCTGAGTTCCCGATTCTACTTCAATCATATAAAGATTGGTGTGTGGTAGTATCTTTAAGATGTAAATTTAAGCAATAATGAATCAAACTGTAAGTAAATGGGATAGATCCTAAACCATGTAGCTGCTAAAATTGGTGCCTCTGTATCTTTTGTTTTGAGGTACCATCTAGTACCACTTTTTCAACGAGCAGCATATCCACATTATTAGCTTGCAATAGATTAAAATTTCAAAAATTTGTAATACAGTAAATGCACTGTAACAATCAATGAGGTAGCCACATCTGGAGGACAGTGAAATAACTTCATATTGATTAAGTGAGAACTAAGGAACATTATCGGTGACTCCAGTATAATTAGTCACCAAAAAATAGAACAGCAACTAAGGTACAAAAGGAAGGAGAAATTCAATAAGAAAAGTTTGGAAGCACTGAGCAAAGCTGTGGTGGGGAGAAGTTGGAGCATAATTGTCACCTGAATGCACATGACATTATCTGAATACTTGGAGGCATCACACTTCTAAGTTTCTTTATTAATTTGATGTTTACCTATTGGTTTTTTCCGGTATAAGTTTATTTTTTAGGACAACCTGACTTGAAGAACATGAGACTTGAGATCAAATTTTGAGAGATTTATTTTACAACTAACATTTAAAAGAATTAATTTGGTCTAATCTATTAGGTGTTCTGTAGGCTGCTTTAATGCTTATAGGCATAGACAGCTTATTTTACATGTGGGTGCTTTAGTAATGGGAGCAGGGGCTGTCTCTGAACTGGCTCTTTAAGAAAATCAACAATACAGACAAACCCTTAGCCAAACTAACTAAAAGGCAGAGAGGCGCTATCTAAAAATAAAAATTAAAAAAAATCAGAAATGAAAAGAAAGACATGATGACACACACTGAGGAATACAATCATTAGGACTTACTTCAAGAAAATTTGAAAATCTAAATTAATTGTACAATTTTCTTGATTGGTTCCACTTACAAAAGCTGAATCAAGACCAAATAAATTAATTAAATAGTCCTATATCCCCTAAGAAAATAGAAACTGTCATCAAAAGTCTCCCATCCAAAACAAACAAACAAACAAACAAACAAAACAAAACAGGGCCAGGTGGTTTTAACACAGAATTCTACTAGACCTTCAAAGAAGAGGTAATACTAATACTCCTCAAACTATTCCACCAAACCGAAACAGAAGGAACATTTCCAAACTCATTCTATGAAGCCACAATCACCTCGACACCTAAACGTCACAAAGACCTAACAAAGAAAAAAAATATTAAGACCAATTTCTCTTCTGAACACTGATGCAAAAATACTCAACTAAATACTCTTAAACAGAATCTAAGAACACATCAAAAATATCATCCGTTATGACCAAGTAGGCTTCATCCCAGGCATGCAAGGGTGGTTCAATATGTGGAAATCCATCAGTGTAATCAACCATATAAACAAACTGAAAGAGAAATAAATAAAGAAACAAAAACAAAACAAACAAACAAACAAAACCCATGACCATCTCCTTAGATGATGAAAAAGCATTTGACAGAATCTAATACCCATTCACGTTTAAAGATTTGGAGAGATCAGAAATGCAAGGCACATACCTAAACATAGTGAAGACAATATACAGCAAGCCCGTAGGCGATATCAAACTAAATGGAGAGAAATGTAAATCAATGTCACTGAAATCAGGAATGAGGCAAGACTGCCCACTCTCTTCATACCTCTTCAACATAGTACTGCAAGTCCTAACTAGAGCAATAGGACAACTAAAGGAGATCAAGTGGATACAAACTGGAAAGGAAAAAGTTAAAGTATCACTATTTGCAGATGATATGACCTCAAAAATTCAACCAGAGAACTCCTTCAGCTGATAAACACCTTCAGCAAAGTGGCTGGATACAAAATTAACTCAAAAAAAAAAAATCAGTAGCAGTCCTGTATACAAATGACAAAAGGGCTGAGAAAGAAATTTGGGAAATGACACCCTTCACAGTAACCACAAATAACATAAAGTACCTTGGTGCGACTCTAACCAAAGAAGTGAAAGAGTTACATGAAAATAACTTCAAGTCTCTGAAGAAAGAAATTGAAGAAGATATCAGAAGATAGAAAGATCTCCCACATTCATGGATTGGCAGGATTAACATAGTAAAAATGGCCATCCTGCCAAAAGCAATCTACAGAGTCAATGCAATTTCCATCAAAATACAAGCACAATTCTTTACAGACCTTGAAAGAACAATTTTCAACTTTGCATGGAAAAACAAATCAAAACAGAACAGAATAATTAAAACTGTCCTGTACAATGAAATAACTTCTGGAGGAATCTCTATCCATTATCTCAAGCTGTACTATAGAGCAACAGTACTAAAAACAGCATGGTATTGGCATAGAAATAGAATGGCAATGAAATCGAATTGAAGACGCAGATATAAACTCACACACCTATGTACAGCTAATTTTAGACAATGAAACCGAAACAATATAATGTAAAACAAACAGCACAATCAACAAATTGTGCTGGTATAAATGTATGTTTACATGTAGAAAAAATACAAATAAATCCGAACTGACCACCTTGCAAAAAAGTAAAGTACAATCAGATCAAAGACCTCAACCTGGAACCAGACACACTAAGTCTATTAGAAGAAAAAGTGGGAAAGAGCCTTGAACTCATGGCACAGAAGACACCTTCCGGAACAGAACACCAAGGTCTCAGGCTCTAAAATCAACAATCAAGAAATGGTACTTCATGAAACTGAAAAGTTTCTCTAAAGCAAAAGACATGGTCAACGGAACAAAATGACAACCTCCGGACTGGGAAAAGATATACACCAGCCCTTTATCTGACAAAGAGCTAATGTATATGTAAAGAATTCAAGAAATTAAACACCAACAATCCAAATAGTCCAATTAAAAATGGGGTACAGAGGTACACAGACCCTTCTCAATAGAGGAATATTGAATGGTGGAGAAATACTTAAAGAAGTGTTCAACGTCCTTAGTCATCAGGGAGATACAAATCAAAATGACCCTGAGGTTTTACCTTACACTCATCAGCATGGCTAAGATCAAAAACTCAAGTGACAACACATGCTGGAGAGGATATGGAGAAAGAAAGAGGAGCCTTACTCCATTGCTGGAGGGATTGTAAACTTGTAAAATCACTTTTGAACTTAGTTTGGTGCTTTCTCAGAAAACTTGAAATAGTGCTACCTCAAGGCCCAGCTATACCACTCCTGGGCTTATATCAGAAAGATGCTCCACCAGAAAACAAGGACATTTACTCAGCTATGATCACAGCAGATTTATTCACAATAGCCAGAATCTGGAAACAACCTAGATAACCCTCAGTTGAGGAATGGATACAGAAATTGTGGTACATTTACACAATGGAATGCTACTCAGCTATTAAAAACAAGGAAATCATGATATTTTCAGGCAAATGGATGGATCTAGAAAAGATCATCCTGAGTGAGGTAACCCAAAAGCAGAAAGATACACATAGTATATACCCACTTGGAGTGGATATTAGCCGTGTAATATACTATAAACCTACAGAAATGTACAAACCTAAAGAAGTTAAACAACACAGAGGACCCTAAAGAAGATGCTAAATTCTCATTTCTAAGGGAAAGCAGGATAAATACCGGAAGCAGAAGAGAGGGAACAGCATGGGAGCCTACAACAGGTGTTCTCTAATAGACTCTACCCAGCAGGACATTGAAGCAGAAGCAGGGACTCACAGTCAACCTTTAGACAGAGCACAGGGAGTTTTACGGAATAAGGGAGATATAAAAGGACTCGGTGGGGACAGGAGTCATACAAGAAGACCAACAAAGCCAAAAATAGCTGGGCCCAGGAGGGATTACAGAGACTGATGCATCAAGCAGAAGCCGTGGATAATGAGGATATAACCCCTCTACCCAGATATAGCCCAAAAGACAGCTCAGTCTCCATGTGGGTTCCCTGGTAAGGGGAGAAAAGACAGTCGGACATGAACTCGGTTGATCACTTCACCCTGGTGAGGCGACCTAGCCTGCTCACAGAGGAAGAGGATCCAGGCTGTCCTGATGGGACCTGATAGTCCAGGGTCGGACAAAAGGGGAGGAGGACTTCTCCTATCAGTGGACTAGGAAAGGGAGATAAGAGAGGAAGAGAGAGGGAAGGAGGAAAGGTGGGACTGGGAGGAGGTGATGGAAAGTCCTACAACTGGGATACAAAATGAATAAATTGTAAATAATAATATAATAAAGATTATGATGAAAAATAAAGTTACAAAATTTATATTACTATATATAATTTTATAAAATGCTAAATACATAAAATAGGGAAAATATGATACTACAATTATGTAAGAATTATTGAAACATAAAATAGGAAAATATGCTACTAAAATTCATAGAAAAATAGATGCATAAAATAGGAAGAATATAATAACACTAAAAAGAGATGATCATAACTCAATTTTATGAGGTAAATAGCTGTATTGAATAATAATTACAATTAGATGACTGTGACATATGTAAAAGCTTGTGATGTAATTTGTTTTAGGGTTTTCCAGAGAAAAAAAAAGGGGGGGGCTTTCTAAGGACAAACTAATAAGATAGATGAATGAATAGTTGATTGATGATGGATGGATCATCAATAAACCTATGGATGGATGGATGGATGGATGGATGGATGGATGGATGGATGGATGGACGAACAAATGGATGGATGGACAAATGGATGTAAGAAGCATTTTAGGAATTGAACAATGCAGTTATAAAGACCAAGATCTCCCATAACAGGCCATCTTAAAAATGAAGAAGCAGGAGAGCTGCTTTATTTGTCAATCTAAAAAGGACAGGAAAAGGGGGTGGGAGATTGCCTAAGGGCAAAGGCCTAAGAACACAGGTTGTTAAAAATCCAGATTTGAAAAGGTGAAGAACTTGAGCCTGAATCATAATGTCCAGAAGTATGAGGGTTCAAGCGGCAAGGTAGAGAAACCCAAATCATCTTTCTTGTGTTTTTGTTTCTTTTGCACCCGCCTGCAAATGAGATTGTACCTGCCCAGATGAGAAGCGAACTTTCCCCACGGTACCCACTGCAGTGTCTCCTAGAAATACTCAGAGCCATGCACCTAAAATTAATGCCTTACCTTTCATACAGGACTTCCTTAATCCAACAATGATGGCTAAAATTAGCTATTATCCTGTCACTATAATCAAGCAGCCAGGACACCCTACACTTTTCAAGTGTCCAAAAGCATATAGTTTGAGAACTTTTAAAGAGAACCACAATTTTTTTTCAGTTGTCACAAATACTTTATTGCCTTTGGTTACTAATATCATCTATCTGGAAGAGGTGAGCAGACATTGCTGAAGGCTCTCATTTGCCAGTGACAGAAACTAGCCATAAAGCTGACTTTTCTATTTGTGGTTAGAGACTAAACTGCTGAAATAGACAATCACAAAATGTGCTTTATTCCTAAAAAATCATGTGGCTATATGACTATTTTTTCTTTTTTATTATTTAATTATTTTCATTAATTACAGTTTATTCACTTTGTATCCTTCCTGCATCTCCCTCCCTCCTCACCTCCCAATCCCACCTTCCCTCTTCCCCACCCATGTCCCTCTTCCTGTCCACTGATAATGGAGGTCCTCTTCCCCTTCCCTCTGATCCTAGTCTATCAGGTCTCATCAGGAGTGGTTGCACTGTCTTCTTCTGTGGCCTGGTAAGGCTGTTCCTCCCTCAGGGGATGGTGATCAAAGAGCAGGACAATCAGTTCCTGTCAGAGACACGCTAAGGCTAAATGGTCCCGGAAAAGATTTTTTTCAAGGGAGGGGAGATAGAACTCAGGAAACTACATTCAATTGAAAATGTAAACCATCCCCATTTTCAGAAACTCATGGATTAAATAAAAATACAAACGCAGTATATTCTGAACAAGTACTGTCCTAAGGTGCAATTATCACATATAAGGGATAGAAAATGGAATTCAAAATAGAATCTTTGTTTTCGCTACAATTAGTTTTTAGTCAACGTAAAAATTTTATTTTAGAAGCAATTATACTACAACACATTTTATAATTTGACTAAAGGTCAGATATAATTTGACACAAAAGTGCTATCAAATTCTTGGAATTTCAGTGAAAAGTGGCTAGAGGAAATATTGACTGTGTAGAGCATGAAGTGCTAGCCAAACTGAGGATGAGGAAATAGAGAGAGGGAGAGAAAAACAGAGAAGGCAATCTCAATCATTAGTTGTTATAAACAATGTGATAACCAAAAATATCCAAGGCTGTCATTGTTCTCAGTTCCCCTCAGGTGTAGCTGACTCCAGCAGTAGCTGTTGGCAGAGGGAGCATCCATACAAAGGTTTAGCCACAGGGTGTTTCCTCATCAAAGTTTACCTAACTTTTGCACCTATCTTTCTCCAGGAGTTTTGCTTACAAAATTCCAACTTCTTCATGAAGTTGGAATTCACATCTTCTGCATGATAAAATACTGCAAAAATTTACATTGAACATTGAAAGTTTTGAACAGGATGGGAAAGAAGATTTCTTTTAATGATTAGGGTGATTAATCCAGTTATCAGAAGGAAACTGGTATATAAAGTAACAAAGATAACTTTGGTTACACTACACATTAGTAACATTAGATAAAAAGGATTATATCTGGGCCCTCAGGGTATTTTCTCATCCAGTGTTAAGAATTAATGGAAAGTTAGCCCAATCCTATTAGTACAGAATCAAAGAATTTAGAAGCCTTTGGAAAGGAATGTTTGATCACTTGACAGATAAATCACTTTGGTAACTTGATGTTGTAGCCACAGGCAAAGGCAGAATAAATGGTGGAACAAGAAATTTTTATCTAAAGAAGCAAATCCATAAAATTCTACCATAATGTTTTCTTTTGTATTTATATACACTAACATGCTTTTCATTCTCCTTTCTCTTATTAGCTTTTGTAAGGAAAGCAGATGTGGAAACACTTCCTCCCCATTCCTGCTCCTAACCTCATACTCCTGTATCCATTAAAGCATAAGCATAGCATCTGCTTGTCTCTAAATTTAGTACTTTTCTATAATTCAAGCTTTCTTTGTCATCCAGTGGATATGTCAATTTCACATCTCTAAGCATTATTCTAAACAAGAGTAGAGCATACACAATAGACTAAGAGAAAGACTTACAGCATAGAGGTTCTGTTTGACTCAACATTTGGACCTTTCTTAAGTCTTCTGTGTAGGATAAACCTCCAAATAAAGAGGATTTTCTAGTGTCTCGAAAGGGATGGTTTAAAGAAGAGGAGCACTCTAAGTCCTTTAGTGACAAGAGATTGAGACACAGATTTAAAAACCAGCAGCTTTCTGTAAAGACGAGTTAGAGATGGGAGAATGAAATGGCCATATAGTAGAGATATTGTCCATTTGAATGAAGGTTTCTGTGGAGAAAGAAGTAGACAATCATATAATTCCAGCATAACTAAGATTTCTCTGTGTGGAGTCACAGAGCTCTGATAAGATCCAGAGTCACCCAGGACATTCAAAGAAATGAATGCCAGTTACCACACTTTACAGCTCGTTAATGTGAGACACAGTCTGCCTTCAGGATCATGGGATATGTAACGGTTGCTTTATTACAAGTGATAATTAGCTAAAGCCATAATATGTGGAGCTAAGAGAATATGTACACGTAGCCTCCAGGACTGAGAAATATTAAATTTTATCTTCATAAAAAACTTACAAAGATTGCAGAAACAGCATAAAGCCACATTAAAATATGAATATAAACTTCAAGCCAATTGAATTCAGACAAGTTGTTTTTCCCATATAGAATATTGCTCTCCATATTTTCTTTCATATTACAAAAACAATGACCACAATAACAATGCTGTTAAAATCTTATCAATAAAATATTTGCCCATGTGCTGAACAGTTTCATGTCAACTTGATACAAACTAAAGTCATCTGAGAGGAGGGCACCTCTATTAAGAAAATATATATCAGGCTATAGTCAAGACTATAGGATAATTTCTTAACTAGTGATGGATGGGAGCAGGCTCAGGCCATTTTACTAGCTATCCCTGGAGCTAGTGGTCCTTGGTTCTTTAAGAAAGTAGTCTGAGTTAGCCATGAAGAGAAAGCCAGGAAGCAACAATCTTCCATGGACCCTAGTCCAGCTCCTTTTTTAAATTTTTATTTAATTATTTATTTTTATTATTAGTTACATGTTATTAACTCTGTATCCAAGCTGTATCCTGCTCCCTCATTCCCTCCCAGACTCTCCCTCCCTCACTCATCTCCTCCCTGCCCCTTTCTAAGTCCACTGATTGGGGAGGACCAGGATCCTCCTCTTTCATCTGACCCTGTTTTTATCAAGTATCTTCAGGACTGTCTGCAAAGTACTCTTCTGTGGCCTAGCAGGGCTGCTTCTCTACTGGGGGGTGGGGAGGTCAAAGAGCCTGCCATTGAGTTCATATCAGAAATAGTTCCTGTTCCCCTTACTATGGGAAACCAACTGGTTACTGAGATACCACGGGCTTCATCCGAGCAGAGGTTCTAGGTTATATCCATACATAGTCCTTGGTGGAGTGTCAGTCTCAGAAAAGTCCCCTGTGCCCAGATATATTTGGTCCTTGTGGAGCTCCTATCCTTTCCATATCATACAAACTCCCCTTTCTTTCGTATGATTCCCTGCACTCTGCTGAAGGTTTGGTTATGAGTCTTAGTATCTGTTTTGATACACTCCTAGGTAGAGTCTTTCAGGGGCCCTCTGTGGTAGGCTCCTGTCCTGTTACTTGTTTTCTCCTACATCCAAAGCACATCCCATTTCTCTTTCTAAGAGAGGATTGATCATCTTAACCCAGATCCTCTTTCTTGTTTATCTTCTTTAGGTGTATAGGCTTCATTATGTTTATCATATCTTATAGGACTATACAAGTGAGTATATTCCATGTTTGTCTTTCTCCTTCTGAGATACCTCACTCAGAATGATATTCTCTAGATCCCACCATTTGCCTGCAAATTTCATGATTTCCTCATTTTTTGATTGCTGAGTAGTATTCCATTGTGTAAAAATACCACAATTTCAGGGGAGGCCAAATGGTGGCGCCTGGAGAACACTGTGTCTGAGAAGCGGGACAACACTCTCCATGCAGCGACCAGGAGACTGAACTCTGGGCACTAAAACTACAGCGATTGTGTTTCCCAGGTGAGGGGAGGCTTCCACAGCATGGGAATCGGTCGGGTCCACTCTCTGGCCGCCCAGCCAGAACTCGGAAGAAATCCCAGGTAACATGGGCTTTGGGTCTCCAGGCTGGTGCTGCAAGCCTGCCTGTCCCGTTCACTTTCCCAGACTGATTGGTGGGCACAAGGGTGCCAGATACTGGGAGTCCCAGTCGCAAAAAAAAACCCACGGGGAAGCAAAGTTTCGAGACTGATCACGGGTCACCCAGTCTTTCCCTGGAAGGTCTCAGGGACCTCGGGTACCCGCTGCCATCACAACTGAACTCCCATTGCGCTCGGAGAGCAGCTGCGCCTAGCTCAAAATCCCTACGCCCTCTTGGGAGGAGGCAGGAGGCGTCCAGCAGAATCTACCACAGACCACATTGTCTCTACCCCAACATGAGATCAGGGCTGAGAAACCCAATCATTTTGGGCACTCCCCCAAACGCTGCCATAAGCCTGCCGCGGAGGAGCTGAAGGATAAAGATGCACACAGTGGCTTCACAGTGCTGGAACTCCAGTGCTCCTGGCAGCTCCTAGCAAACAAACTTCAGCTCCAGATCTGGGATTGTGGTCATTCTACATATCCTGAGAGTATCCTGCGTCCAGCGCAATAAGGTCTAGCAGCAAGTTCTATCACCGGCGGTCCCCTCCCCGACCCCTGGCAGAGAAACCCCAGCTCAGGATTGGACTGAGAAGCCCCAACCCCTTCTGGCACTCCCCTGAGAGCACCTCCATAAGCTTGCCCTAGCGGAGGGGAAGGTCAGAGGGAAAGGACAGAGAGGCAGCCTGCCAAGGACACAGCACCCTCTCTCCAGTTCACCCAGTGGCCCCTAGCAGAGAAACCCAAGCTCTGGATCTGAGGACACTCAACCTTACCTGCTACTCTCTCGGGATCAGCAAACATAGGTTTTACCACCAGGCTGCTTCTGGCAGAGAGATCTGGGCCCTGGATGTGGGATTGAGAACACTCAACCTAACTCTTTCCTGTGCAACCCCGGGACCAGTTAATATAACCCATCCTGGCAGAGGGAAAGGACAAAGAGGCAGCACAGAGGAAAGGTGGACACTGAGTCCTGCGGCCACAGTGTCACAGAGCTGAATATTAGCCTACCCTTGCACTCAGCAGCAGGACCAAATCAAAGAGTAGAGAGCAAGGGGAACCCCTCTGCAATCCAACTGGTCCTGCAAGAGAGTGAGTGAGCCTTCTAGGGAGAGTTTGCCCCAGACCCAGGGCCTCTCCACAGAAGCAACCAGACGAGATCCCTGCCACCCACACCCCTAGTGTGGGCATCATAAGGATTATTGGGATAGCGACCCCAACATTGAAGCCTCTGCCTTGTGGGTCCACCAGTGTGATCCAGGTAAACAATCCCTGGATCTCAGACAGAACTGCATAATAGTGGCTAGCAGGCCACTGCAATAGTCAGAGAATCCACGCATGAACACTGTGCCCATTAAAAGTGCATGCGAATAGCACCAGCATCATATTCCTTACTTAGGCAAAACTGAAACCACAGTGCACACTCCCAAACCAGTGAACCTCTCTCATCTTCCTGAAAAAACAGTCCAGAAAACAAAAAGAGACGATCATAGCCCGAACTACAATCTCCAGGAACAACCAGTGAGGATTATAAATAACCCGATGGCTAGAGGCAGACAAAAGAATCACGACATAATGACCTCACCAGCAAACCCACAAAACAATGGACACTTCAATTCACTAGATATACAAGAAAATGACCTCAAAACTATGTTTCTCCAGCTATTAGAGGCCTATAAAGATGAAATGAACAAAGCCCTCAGAGAAAGAGCCAAAGAAATCGAGACTAACCAAGAGGAAACAAATCGTGCTCTCAGAGAAATGACCACAAAAATTGAGGCAAACAGAGAAGAAAGGCGCAAAGCTCTCAAAGAAATGTCCACACAAATGAAGGCAAATAAAGAAGAAATAAACAAAGCTCTCACAGAAATACAGGCAATTGTACCCAAAGAAGTAGAGGCACAATTAGTGATACATAGAGAGGAAACGGACAAAAAAATAGAAGCCGTCATTGAAAAGCAGGACTCCACATTCAAACAGATGAAGGAAATGGTGCAAGACATGAAAACTGAATTAGAATCAATAAAGAAAACACAAATAGAGAAAAACCAGGAGCTGGAGAACATAGAGAAAACATCAGGAACTACAAAGGTAAGCATCACCAACAGAATACAAGAGATGGAAGAAAGAATCTCAGGAGCCGAAGATACACTTGCGGAAATTGACACATCTCTCAAAGAAAAAATAAAATTTGAAAAGTTCCAAATTCAAAACATCCAAGAAATCAAGGACACCATGAAAAGACAAAATCTAAGAATAATAGGAGTAGAAGAAAAAGAAGACATCAGGCTCAAAGGTACGGAAAATATTTTCAAGAAAATTATAGAAGAAAACTTTCCCAACTTAAAGAAGGAGATGGCCATAAACATACAAGAGACCTACAGAACACCAAGTAGACTAGACCAGAAAAGAAATTCTTCATGTCACATAATAGTCAAAACACTGAACCTACAGAACAAAGAAAAAAATCTAAAAGCAGCAAGGGAAAAAGGCCAAGTAACATATGAAGGTAGACCTATTAGAATCACAACAGATTTCTCAACAGAAAATATGAAAGCCAGAAGGGCCTGGACAGAAATCATACAGTCCTTAAGGGACCACAGATTCTAACCCAGACTACTATACCCAGCAAAACTTTCAATCAACATAGACGGAGAATTCAAAATATTCCAAGACAAAACCAAATTTAAACAATATCTACATAGTAACCCAGCTCTACAGAAGTTACTAGAAGGGAAACTCCAAACCAAAGAAAACAACTACATCTAAGGAAACAGAGGAAATAGATAACTACACACACACACACACAAAAAAAAAAAAACAAACCAAAAGAATACAAGCAATGAAACTCAGTGACACCACCAATCCCACATCTAAAGTAAGTAACAATTGTTGGTCACTAGTTTCTATCAACATCAACGGACTCAACTCCCCAATAAAAAGACACAGAATAACAGAATGGTTGTGGAAACAGGATCCATCATTCTGTTGCATCCAAGAAACACACCTATGCAACAAAGATAAACACTACCTCAGAGTAAAGGGCTGGAAAAATGTTTTCAAGCAAATGGTTCCAGAAAACAAGCTGGAGTAACCATCCTAATATCTAATAAAATAGACTTTCAACCCAAGTTAATCAAATAAGATGAGGGCCACTATATTCTCATTAAAGGAAAAATCCACCAAGAGGACATCACAATTTTGAATATCTATGCCCCAAATACAAGAGCACCTACATTCGTAATTGAAACAATATTAAAGCTTAAATCACACATTGATCCTAATACCCTAATAGTGGGAGACTTCAACACTCCACTCTCACCAGGGGACAGATCAACTAGACAGAAAACAAATAGGAAAATAAAAACACTTACAGAGACCCTAAATCAAATGGACCTAATAGACGTCTACAGATCTTTTCATCCAAACTCAAAAGAGTATACCTTCTTTTCAGCACCTCATGGAACCTTCTCCAAAATAGACCATATGGTTGGTCATAAAACAAGCCTCAACAGATAGAAAAAGATTGAAATAATCCCTTGTATTCTATCTGACCACCATGGACTAAAGCTGGGCCTCAACAACAACAGAAATAACAAAAAGCCGACATGCACATGGAAACTGAACAACTTGTTATTCAATGACACCTGGGTTAAGGAAGAAATAAAGAAAGAAATTATAGAATTCCTAGAATTCAATGAAAATGAAGGCATAACATACCCAAATTTATGGGACACATTGAAAGCAGTGCTCAGGGGAAAATTTATAGCACTAAGTGCCTGCAAGAAGAAATTCGTAACATCACATACAAACAACTTAATGGCCCAACTGAAAACCCTAGAAAAAAAAAGAAGCAGATACACCCAAGAGGAGCAGATGGCTGGAAATAATCAAACTCAGGGCTGAAATCAATCAATTAGAAACAAATAAAACTATTCAAAGAATCAATGAAACAAAAAGCTGGTCCTTGAGAAAATCAACAAGATAGACAAACCCTTGGACAAACTAACTAAAAAAGCAGAGAGAATCTATCCAAATCAACAAAATCAGAGATGAAAAGGGTGACATTACTACAGACACTGAGGAAATTCAATCATTAGGTCATACTACAAAAGCTTATATACCACAAAATTTGAAAACCTAAATGAAATGGACAATTTGTTTGATAGATTCCATCTTCCAACATTAAGTCAAGATCAGGTAGAAAGACTGAATAGCCCTATATCCCCCAAGGAAGTTGAAGCAGTCATTCACAGTCTCCCCTCCAAAAAAAGCCCTGGGCCAGATGGTTTCAGCGTGGAATTCTACCAGACCTTCAAAGAAGTGCTAACACCAATTCTCCTCAAACTATTCCACAAAATAGAAACAGAAGGTACATTACCAAACTCATTCTATGAAGCAACAGTCACCCTGATACCTAAACCACACAAAGACCCAACAAAAAGAGAGAACTTCAGAACTATCTCTCTTATGAACATTGACGCAAAAATACTCAATAAAATACTTGCAAACCGAATCCAAGAACACATCAAAGATATCATCCACCATGACCAAGTAGGCTTCATCCCAGGCATGCAAGGGTGGTTCAACATATGTTAATCCATCAATGTAATCCACCACATAAACAAACTGAAGGAGAAAAACCACATGATCATCTCCTTAGATGCTGAAAAAGCATTTGACAAAATCCAACACCCATTCATGTTTAAAGTCTTGGAGAGATCAGGAATACAAGGCACATATCTAATATAGTAAAGGCAATATACAGCAAGCCTATAGGCAACATCAAACTGAATGGAGAGAAACTTAAATCAATCCCTCTGAAATCAGGGACAAGACAAGCCTGCCCACTCTCGCCATACCTCTTCAACATAGTACTTGAAGTCCTAGCCAGAGCAATAAGACAACTAAAGGAGATCAAGGGGATACAAATAGGAAAGGAAGAGGTCAAAGTTTCACTATTCGAAGATGATATGATAGTATATATGAGCGACCCCAAAAATTCAACCAGAGAACTCCTTCAGCTGATAAACACCTTCAGCAAAGTGGCAGGATACAAAATTAACTCAAAAAAATCATAAGCCCTCCTGTATACCAAAGACAAAAGGGCCAAGATAGAAATTAGGGAAACAATACCCTTCACAATAGCCACTAATAACATAAAGTACCTTGGGGTGACACTAACCAAGCAAGTGAAAGACCTGTTTGAGAAAAACTTCAAGTCTCTGAAGAAAGAAATTGAAGAAGATATCAGAAGATGGAAAGATCTCCCGTGCTCATGAATTTGTAGGATTAACATTGTGAAAATGGACATCCTGCCAAAAGCAATCTACAGATTCAATACAATTCCCATTAAAATACCAACTCAATTCTTTACAGACCTTGAAAAAAAGATTCTCAGCTTCATATGAAGAAACAAAAAACCCAGAATCTCCAAAACAATACTCTACAACAACAGATCATCTGGAGGTATCTCCATCCCCAATCTCAAGTTGTACTACAGAGCAATAGTAATAAAAACTGCATGGTTTTGGCATAAAAACAGAAAGGAGGATCAATGGAACAGCATAGAAGACCCAGAAATAAACTCACACACCTATGAATACTCGATTTTTTTTTACAAAGAAGCCAAAACCATTCAATGGAAAAAAGACAGCATCCTCAACAAATGGTGCTGGTCCAACTAGATGTTCACATGCAGAAAAATGAAAATAGATTTATATTTATCACCCTGCACAAAACTAAAATCCAAGTGGATCAAAGACCTCAGCATAAAACCAGATACTATAAATCTGTTAGAAGAAAAAGTGGGGAATAGCCTAGAACTCATTGGCACAGGAGACAACTTCCTGAACAGAACACCAACAGCACAGGCTCTAAGAGCAACAATCAATAAATGGGACCTCATGAAATTGAAAAGCTTCTATAAAGCAAAGGACACAGCCATCAAAACAAAGCAACTGCCTACAGATTGGGAAAGAATCTTCACTAACCCTTTATCTGACAGAGGACTCATATCCAGTAAATACAAAGAACTAAAGAAGCAGAAAAGCAGCAATCCAAGTAATCCACTTAAAAAATGGGGAACAGAGCTAAACAGAGAATTCTCGACAGAGGAATATCGAATGGCAGAGAAACACTTAAAGAAATGCTCAACCTCATTAGCCATCAGGGAAATGCAAATCAAAACGACCCTGAGATATGACCTTACACCCATCAGAATGGCCAAGATGAAAAACTCAAGGGACAACCCATGCTGGAGAGGTTGTGGAGAAAGGGGAACCCTCCTCCACTGCTGGTGGGAATGTAAACTGATACAACCACTCTGGAAATCTATCTGGCACTTTCTAAGACAATTAGGAATAGTGCTTCCTCAAGACCCAGCTATACTACTGCTAGGTATTTACCCAAACTTTGCTCAAGTACACAAAAGGGATACTTGCTCAACCATGTTCATAGCGGCTTTATTTATAATAGCCAGTACCTGGAAAAAACCCAGATGTCCATCAACGGAGGAATGGGTACAGAAATTGTGGTATTTTACACAATGGAATACTACTCAGCAATCAAAAAGGAGGAAATCATGAAATTTGCAGGCAAATGGTGGGATTTAGAAAAGATCATTCTGAGTGAAATATCCCAGAAGGAGAAAGACAAACATGGTATATACTCATTTATATAGACCTATAAGATATGATAAAAATAATGAAATCTGTACACCTAGAAAAGATAATCAAGAGAGTGGACATGGGGTAAGATGATCAATCCTCGTTTAGAAAGACAGATGGGATATGCATTGAACGTATGACACAAGTCTACTGAGCACATCTGAAAGACTCTAACTATCAGTGTTGTCAAAGCAAAGACTCAAGACCAAACCTTTGGCAGAGTACAGGGAATCATAAGAAAGAAGGGGAGTTTGTCTGATGGGGAAAGGATAGGAGCTCCACAAGGACCAAATATATCTGGGCACAGGGTCTTTTCTGAGACTGACATTCAACCAAGGACTATGTGTGGATATAGCCTAGAACCTCCACTCAGATGTAGCCTGTGATAGCTCAGTAACCAATTGGTTTCTCAAAGTGAGGGGAACAAGGACTATTTCTAACAGGAACTCAATGACTGGCTCTTTGGCCTCCCCACCCCCCAAGGGAGGAGCAGTCCTGTTAGGCCACAAAGGAGGGCTTTGCAGCCAGTCCTGAAGATACCTGATAAAACAGGATCAGATGAATGGGGAGGTGGTCTCCCCCTATCAGTGGACTTAGAAAGGGGCACGGTGGAGATGAGGGAGTGAGGGAGGGACTGGGAGGGAATGAGGGAGCGGGACACGGCTGGGATACAGAGTTAATAAAATGTAACTGATAAGAAAAAAATAAAATTCAAAAAAAATACCACAATTTCTGTATCCATTCCTTCGTTGAGGGACATCTGGGTTGTTTCCAGGTTCTGTCTATTACAAATAAAGCTGCTACAAACATGGTTGTGTAAATGTCCTTGTTGTGTACTTGAGCAAATTTTGGGTATATGCCTAGGAGTGGTATAGCTGGATCTTGAGGACACACTATTCCTAATTGTCTGAGAAAGCACCAGATTGACTTCCAAAGTGGTTGTACCAGTTTACATTCCCACCAGCAATGGAGGAGTGTTCCTCTTTCTCCACAACCTCTCCAGCATGTGTTGTCACTTGCAAAAGACACTGTCGTCAGAACAAAACAACAGCCTATAGACTGGAAAAGGATCTTCACCAACCCTATATCTGACAGAGGGCATATATAAAGAACTAAAGAAGTTAAAAAGCAATAAATCAAGTAATCCAATTAAAAAATGGGGTATGGAGCTAAACAGAGAATTCCCTGTAGAGGAATATAGAATGGCAGAGAAACACTTAAAGGGATGCTCAACATCCTTAGCCATCAGGATGGCAAATCAAAATGACCCTGAGATTTCACCTTACACCCATCAGAATGGCCAAGATGAATAACCCTAGTTCAGCTCTTGCCTCCAGGTTCCTGCCCTGTTTGAATCCCATGTCCTGACTTTCTTTAATGATGAACAGCTATATGAAATTGTAAGGCAAATAAACCCCTTTCTTCCCAAATTGTTTTTAGTCAGGGTGTTTCATCAAAGCAATAGAAACGCTAAATAATATACCCCGATTTTAAAAATTGAACATCAATAGCTATGTTGTTGTTAAAAATCACAACAGTATTCTAGCACATGTGTGAGAATCCTCTGGAACAAGCAGAAAGATCTTGATTTATCAAAGATAATGTTATCACTCCAATAAAATCATCAAAAACTATAATAAACAAAAAAATAAATGGTGACTTAATCTTGCCCATTATCATAACTACCATAGAACAAGAGATTGGAGACTTTCATTAATATGAAAAGATGCTAATGAGTAATAATGCTTCAATGGCTTTGAGAAAAAGAACTTAGGGTGCATTTCACAGAATAGAAAGCAGAGTTCAGACTACAAGATCAGGAAACCTGGGCTTTACTCAAGAGCTTTTTTCACAGCTATTACTCATTAGTGGAAGAAGTAGAGACAGTTACTTAATTTTAGTACATCAAATATTTCAACTCTAAAATGATTATAGTAATGGGAAAGTCTCTGCTAGAGCTATTGTGAAAAATGAGCTCATACAGGTGAAATAGTAAGCAGAAAGAATAAAGAGGTTCCTTGCAAAACTAAGTTGAGCTGGTTGTGGCAAGACAGATGCAGCATGACTGGGGATCTGAGGTCAACCTGGTACACACCTTTGGCTTGGTATGGTGATATGTGCCTTTATTACCTGCACTCCCAAGCTTCAGACAGAGGCAAGGAGATTCTATGAGTTTAACGCCATCCTTATCTATGTAGTAAGATCCTTTATTAAACAAACAATTTCGAGCTATAATCTGATCATTACTTGATAAACAGCAAAAAGGAAGGTAATAATTGTATTGAAAGACATCTGTATTCTAATGAGAACAGCAACAAAGAAATGAAATCAACTCAAGTGTGTATCAACTTAAGAAAATTAAGGAAAACATGGTACACACACACAACAGAATACTATCCAGCTTCTGAAAAGAAGGTAAGTAAGTCAGTCACTTACAAAACACTGATGAAATTAGAAAATATTGTGCTAAGTGAAATAAATAAAAAGACAATAATCTTAGTCACATATTATTATTCATATCAGCATTTCAGAGAATTTTTTGAATTCCAGAGTACCCTTAATCAGTCCCAGGACCCATGTTAAGTAGCTTACAACCTCCTGTAACTATAACTTAAAATCAAACACGCTCTTTTGGCCTCCTTGGGTACCTCCACACAACATGTGCACACAGACAGACACACATATACACATACATAAATGCTTAAAAAAAAAAAACCTAAGCAACACAGAAGTTGTTTTTTACAGAAACTGAGAGTCAAATTTTAATGTGGAAAGTATGGAGGAGAGAAATGAAAGCTGACCACTGGGTACTAAGTCACATTAGCTAGCTAGTGTGAAAAGTCTTTCTGATATTGTACAGTAAGATGATGACAGATAATAATAATAATAATAATAATAATAATAATAATAATAATAATGTTCTGTGTTTTACAGCAAGCTGGAGAAAGTTTTTTTTTAAAACATTCATCATAAAAATAAAAGAATAAGATTGATAAGTTTAATATGATTTAAATATCATTCAATAGAGCGGCATATCAAAAAATCTCACAGTTATGCATTTATATTTTTATGCTGAAGTTTAAAAATTAACTTAAAATGCACTGGAGGTTTGGAGACATGGCTCAATTATTGACAATGTTTGCAGCATGAGCATGACCGTAAAGGTGCTTCATATCCCAGCATCCATGTACCTTGCCTGATCTTGGTCTCATCCATACCTACAACATTAGCACTGGTAATCGGGAAGATGGCCATGGTGGTGGTAGAGACACAAGAATACCTATTTCTTGATGGATGTCATTCACCCACACAGCAAGTGCTCTAGATTCAGAAGGGGATCTCTTTTCTAAGGAAAATGGCTCAGTGTGACAAAAAATGAACTTCATCACCCTAATTGGTCCCCCTGCATGCTATATTAGCTTCTTCACACATACTGTATATTTAAAACATACATACATACAGAGACTCAAAGAGAAATACATCGGAGGTGATAAATGTATTTATCTCTGGTGAATACATTCATACATGAGGCCTTGAGCAAGTCATATCCTTCACTTCATTAGATAACTTTAGAGCATTAGAGTGTCATCATTTAAAAACAATGACTGTTTTCTTTTTTAATTTTTTTATTTTTATCATTTATTAGTTTATTCAATTTGTATCCTGCTGTGACACCCCTCCCTCATCTCCTCCCAATCATACTCTCCCTCCCTCTTTTCCCTCTATGACCCTCCCCTAGTCCACTGACAGGGGAGGTTCTCCTCCCCTTCCCTCTGAACCTAGCCTATCAGGTCTCATCAGGACTGGCTGCATTGTCTTCCTCTGTGGCCTGGTAAAGTTGCCCCTCCCTCACCCCAGTTCAGGGAGAGGTGATCAAAGAGCCAGCCACTGAGGTCATGTTAGAGACAGTCCCTTTTCCCTTTACTAGGGTACCCACTTGGAGACTGAGCTGCCATGGGCTACATCTATACAGGGGTTCTAGATTATCTTCATGCATGGTCCCTGGTTGGAGTATCAGTCTCAGAAAAGACTCCTGTGCCCAGATGAAAGAAGAGGGAGAGATAAAGGCCTGGAGGGGACAGGAACTCCATAAGAAGAGCAACAGAATCTCCTCTCAGTCTAAGCATTCTGGATTGGTTAAGCACCTCAGGTCTCATGTGAGTCCCTAATAAGAGGAACAAAGGTACTCTCTGACATGACTTTCTTGTCAACTTTTAAATTACTTCCATCCAGCAAGACTGCCTTGTCATGTCACAGGAGAAGAGGACACAAATCAACTCTGATACAACTTGATGAGTTGGTGTGGATAGGAAGAGGAGGGGCTCCCTCCTTCTGAGGAATAGGGGAAAGGAGGGGAAAGAGGGAGGGAGGATAGGACTGAGGAGGATTCGGTTAAGACCAGGTTGTAAAGTGAATAATTGAATTAACTAATTTAAAAAAGATAAAATCTCAAAGTAATTTTAATTTGCACTTCCTTCTTGCTTAAGGATTGTGGACACTTAAAAATATTTTCTAACCTTTTATCTCTCTTCTTGTTTTTATTAAATTTTCTCAATATTTAGCTTTTTTAGCTTTTTTTTATTCTCTAGACACTTATCTTTGGTCAGATGGGTAGTTTGCAAAGATTTTTCCCATTCTTTAGGCTTCCTGACAGTCAAAAGTTTTATTTGTAGTAACTACCATTGTGTTTACATTATATAGTACAAATATGATTTTACATACTTTGGATTAAAACAGATAAATGTATTAGGTACTAATTATGAATGGTTTGTAATTGCTGTTAGTCACCAAACATTCATCTCTATTTCAAAGCTTATTCAGAACAAAAAAGGAATAAAGACATCAAGGATAATCGTTAAACATAGTGTTTATTTTAAACTTGTGCCACGAGGGCCTTTTTCATTCTAAAGAATATGCAAGAATGAATAATGTCACACAAAGCAAAAATGAGCCACAGCTAGATAAATCACAATTCAAAACTAAAATGCATGAATAGTCAATAGTATTCCATGCTAATATTTAATATTGTTCCACTTTGTGCCATATGGCCGTATCCTTTTAATAGCACCTTATAAAATAGAACATTTTTCCCCTATAAGCATGGTAAACACAGAAAGAAATATCACGTCCAGGATCCTACATGGGGCTTATTTTGCTGTCTCTGAGCTATAAAGGAACCTATGAAACCTTCATAGCAAGTAGGGTGATCCCAGGGAACTCAGGGTTTCTGCACTGCTAATTCTGTGCAGCATGACTTTTAGTTTTTATAGAGAACTCATAAAATAGTTATGATTAAAGCTTTAGAAATGTAAATATATTGTAAATACAAGATAACACTAGAATACCCAAGATGCATTTCCTGGAACTCATTATCTTAACAAGTGTGATCCTTGAATTTACAGATTTCATTCATAACATTCAAGAGTGGAATTTTTAAAAATTGGTGTATGTGCATAATATTGTAATTAATTAATTATCCTAACCACAGGTTTTGCTCCCACTTTTCCTCCCAACCTCCATCCCCATTCACTTTTCTTCTCTCTTTCTCTTCAGAAAAGGGGCAGGAAGTTCCCTCAGATGTTAACTAGCCTTGGTATATCAAGTTGCAGTAAAATTAGACACCTCTTCTCCTATTAAAGCTAGATGAGGCAATCACCAAGAGGAAAAAGTCCAAAAGGCAGGCAGCAGAGTTGGAGACAGCCTCTGCTCCCCTTTAGGAGTCCCACATGAGGGCCAAGCTACACAACTGTTAGATTTCACAGAGACCAAGGTCAGTCTCATGCTTGCTGTCTGGTTGGCAGTTCAGTCTCTGTGAGCCTCTATGAGCCAGGTTAGTGGAATTTGTGGGTTTTCCTGTGGGGAAGGATTGTAGAAGGCCAAGGGCTCAAAGGCACCACACACACACACACACACAAAAAGTATTTTTATTTTTACTTGTATAGGTAAAATTTTATATTTCTTGAATTATGAAATTTGTCAACAAATCACAATTACATAATCAGTACCTAAGAATGATACTATATTCACTAAAACTCATTTAATATCATATTTTGATTATGTGTATCATTAACTTTATTTTACAATATTTGGATTATTATTTCATCAACCAGAAATAACACTTGCCACAACTGAAATTTTGTTATTAAACTTAATCCTAAGTCTTATTACTTTATATACATATAGAGAGAAAGATGACTATTATCTAACAATTTTCCCATTTTTTTTAACAATTTTGCTTCTGAGTATGTAAGTAAAGTAATGAAATCAGCATGTCAAAAGGTATCTGCCCTTCCACTTTTGTTGAGGATTATCCATAAAAGAGTCTATTAGTTGAATAACGGATAAAAAGCTAAGTTAGAAGGATTTGGCGGGGAAAAGAAGCCATTCATGGATGGGCACCAAGTTACACTAGGATAGGAGCAGAACACTGTGCTGTGATACTGCAGAGTAGGATGAGCCCATGAGGATAATATACTCTATATCACAAGAGTATAAAAAGAAACATTTTCAAAGCTTTCACCATAAGGTAATGAAAATGCTTAACCTGATTTTAAAACTCCACATATATGTATGCATCAAAATGGAAGAAAATATACCAACTATATTTCAGACAAGAGGTTAATATACAGAATATGCAAAGAACTGTAAAAATCAAATACAGAAAAGACCCTCATCTCTTCCAGTCCATAAATAAGCCGTTAGACTTCAAAGACAATTCTCAAAAGAAATACAAATGGATGGCCAATAAATATTATTAAAAGTTCTCAGTAAATCAGAAAGTGACAATATAAGTCCTTTAAGATTCTATGTCACCCTTGTTAAGAATGGCCACTATTAAGAAAACAAGTAGCAACAAATGCTGGAGAAGATATGTGGAAAGATGAAGGCTTCTTCAATATAGGTTTGCTCCATATGTGAATCAGTGTGCAGGCTTCTAAAACAAAACAAAACACCATAAAACTAGAACAACCATATGACTCAGTACTGTTGGGCATAACCCAAAGAACCCTCCTTCCTATTATAGAAATACCTTCATCTTTTTATTTGTTGCTGCTCTGCTCACAATTCTAAGGAATAAATTCAGTCTAGATGTCCATTAATAGATGAATAATAATGAAATTGTGGGTACAGATGTATACACATTGGAATTTTAGTCAGCCTTAAAGAAAAACAAAATTATGAACAATTTAGAAAATGGAAATAATTGGAAAACATTATATAAAATGGGTAACCCAGCTGAGAAAAATAAATGCCACATACTCTTGAATGTGGAGCTTAGACTCTGTAAACTATGTGGATCTTGATCGAGTAAATACTGGAAAATGTCAGGAAACTAGAAAGGATTTCAGGAAAGTAGAGCAAATAGGGCTTAAAGAAGAGGGGTAGGGTAGGGATACATGAAAAAAAAAGTAATATAAGGAATACAGGTAAAAAGTATAAGAAGAAAGGATGGCAAGATGAGAGATGGGAAGGAAAACAACAAAATTAATCACTTATAAGATAAGCTCAGTCGGGAGAATGAAGTTGTAGTGACCCAATCATGAATTTGTTGGGAAATCGATAAAAAAGGAAATAGTTCCAGGCCAGCTGATGACCTAAAATGGGGTGCAGAAAAGAAGTTTATCCAAAGTGTTTGTTTTAATAGCTGAGAAGGAACTGTTGAAGGACATAGTTCAACTCTGTTGCTAGTTAAGTTCACACCACTCCATAATCTTCTTCCATGGTGCCATTTCATATCAAGTGATTTATATTTAGGGACTACACAGGTGGCTCACTCAGTCAAGCACCTATTATGCTAGCACACCGACCACCTATATCAGGCAGCTCACTAGTGGAAGTACTCCAGTTACAGTGTATCTTACACACTTGTCTAGAAACCACATGCGTATACCCCACCATACTCACACACATCCATAATTTAAATACAATTATTCACAGAAGTAACGAAGTGGTGAAGTGATTGAAGAAAACACCCAACGTTGACCTTCCATACCCACAGACATGCATGTGCATACAAACTTGTGTGCATACATATGTTTGTCTTGTACACAAATAAATATCGTAGGCAATGCGCCCAGTCACTTGAGAAAAGATTGGGAGTCTTTCTGTAACCAGTGAGGGCGCAGTAAAGACATGTGCTCAGCTGTGGAAGCCTTGAATATAAAAGGAAAATTGTCCAGGCTTTTGTTGTGTCGTACTTTGAGCTCTGTCTCTATGCTCCAACTGCTTTCTGACCAAGAATATAGTGTGATCACTGCAAGTAAGATGTGTAATCACTTTGGCTTTAAACAGAAAACTGCTCAAGCTAACACTTTTAAGACCATGTAAATAGACTGCTTTTCCCTCTTTTTGCCCGTAAAGGACTGAGAGTTTTCTGCAACATTGAAAAGCAGAAAAAAATTGCCTTTGACATACTCAGTGATTGAAATGTGGCCACGGTTATATTTCTCTGAGGAATCATCAGAGCACAGTCAAACGCCTCCATTTGTCATCAATGGTGTTTTGATTCATAGTCACCACAAAATAAAACAGAGAAATTGAAACCAGTATTCTGAATTGCACAAAGAACTCAATCCACAAGAGACACAGAACAGCAAAGGGGGAATTCCAGGTGAGAAAAACCAGAATATTTTTAGCCAATTGATATATTATCTAACATTCTGTTACCACATAAAAATTGGCAGGATCTCTTTTCCACTCAATAATACCAGACCAGAATATTAAAACATTTGCTATTACGAATATTTGAGAAGATGCGTAAAAATATTTTCTGCCTATCTATATGATATCCTATACTTTAGGAAAACAAAGTCATTTTGATATAAACTATTTCCTTTAGTGGTTTCGAATATTCCGATCTATAAGAAACAACAGGACTAACTGCCTGATATATACTCAGAAGCACTGGTGCATAAAACCCTTCAATATCAAGCCCTGAGCAGGATAAAAGGCATATTTGTTTATGTGACTGTTAAGACAAATGAATCAGAAAGTCACTGTTACTAATTATACCAGGAAAACAAATTAGAGATTGTCACACTCAAAGCAAATGCTTTCAATAAAGGAATTGCTGGAGAGAAAATGTTATCCACATTTTCCTGAAGTTGTCATATCAAGAATAGATAAGGTATGTGTTAGAGCTTTGAAATGGAAAATCAAATGGTTTGGGTTATGTTGTATTTTTCTTTCTCAATACCCTCCCCCCCCAAAAAAAAAAAAAAAAGAAGTGGTAGTAATTGTGAACCATTTTGTGCTTTCAGATATTTGGACAATCAATGGTAATTTTAGCAAGTGTCTTTAAATTTGTTTCAGGGTGTCTACCTGTAGCAAATAAGGGAGACCACAGGTGGCAGAACTTCAAAGTTGCCATTGACAATGTAAGTCCTTATTTTAAATGTATCAGCGCTTTTCTTGAGAGAGAGAGAGAGCTCTACAAACTGCTATTCTTCTTGTAAACAAGATGACTCCAAACTCAAAGAACATTTCCTAGCACATTTATTTGTTAATTTGATTTGGATGTAAGTCATCATCTGTCCAGTATTATAATTGGCTACTAGTGCAAACTCTATCAATGAATTTTGGTTCCTGATATGCATTTCTCTTTTATAATAAACAGTTTTTGCCAACTACTCCTAAGTAATTTTACAATGACATAGAGAAACCAATATATAGCAAAAGACAGTAATTAATAAAACTAAAAATAAAACAGTTTCTGTTCAAAATCATTATTTTGTTTTTTGGTTTGATTATTAAGACGAATTCTCACTGTGTAATGTTGCTCAGGTTGACAGAGAGCTTGCTCTGCCATCCTGTAACTAACGGATCTTCCAAAGTGCTGGAATGACAAGTTAAATTTACTATTTTTTTTTTTTTTTTACTTTTAGGGTAGGTTTATTTTTCAACGGAGTAAACGGAGACAAATTTCATGAAGAGACAATCAAGCCTTATCTGCAAACATCATACTCAAAATCATGTTAAATTTCTGAGATTATTATTATATGTGGGTTTTGTTAATAAAATAAATAGCATTTGTTACCTGACTTTCTCTCTCTCTGTCTCTCTCTCTCTTTCTCTCTCTCTCTCTCTCTCTCTCTATATATATATATATATAATTTTATTTTATTTTTTTCTTATCATTTACATTTTATTAACTCTGTATCCCAGCTATGTCCCACTCCCTCATTCCCTCCCAATCCCACCCTCCCTCCTTTATCTGCTCCCTGCCCCTTTCCAAGTCCACTGATAGGGGGGGACCTCCTCCCCATTCATCTGATCCTGTTTTATCAGGTATCTTCAGGACTGGCTATGAAGCCCTCCTCTGTGGCCTAACAGAACTGCTCCTCTCTTGGGGGGTGGGGAGGTCAAAAAGCCAGTCATTGAGTTCCTGTTAGAAATAGTCCTTGTTCCCCTTACTATGGGAAACAATTGGTTACTATAATTTGATCTATTACACATAGTTCTTTAGCCATGTATATGTGTGTACATGTATAAATTTCACTCATTTCCATAATCATTATTAAAAATCTCTTTCATCCTAAATCATCCCTGAAGATCATTTTACATGTTGGTTTTCTTATAGCACACGTGTATGATTTTCCATCATATAGTCCAGCTTTTCGTGAAGTCCAATGGTGTGCTTCCTGTGAGTAAAAATGAGTCAGTTTGCCTTTGCCTTCAACATGCTGATGTCATCTGACCCCACTCCATCTACTGCAATTCTTTAGTAGTCCTCCAAGTCTTACCTGTAGTTTGTGTCTCAAATTTAATTGCACTGTGTCACTCCATACATTACTTCACTGAGTTTTACTTAAGTTCTAATTTATATATGACATACAAAGGACAGATGTAAGGTGTCGTAGGTAATCAATGACCTATAATATGGCTTGTAGCATTCTGGATTTTCCTTCTCCTTTTTATATATATATATATATTTTTTTTTTTCCTATGGAAGACTTTTCCACACAACAAGATTATAGTAAGATTTAGAGTTAGCATAACAAATAGGAGTATAAACAAGAATATATATGTTACTAAGCCAAAACCACTCATTGTCTGAATACTAAGAATAATAGCTATTTTGATATATATTACATTGTGAGGTATAGTCACCTGAAGTGAATAGCCGTGATGAGCAACTAGAAGAGAGCTGTGATCTTTAAAAAAAAATGATGATTATTAACACACTTGATTAGATTAATTCTAACCAGATCAAATCATTGTATCTTCCAAAGAAATACCCATTCCAGAAGCCAAAGGTTCCCTTTGATCATCCTTAAAACCCTCAGAGAAAGTCACATTAATTATCCGTTAGGGATTGAATTAGATAAGCAGGATTGTGGCTGAGGGAACGTTTTGTCATGCCATGCATTTCTTCCCCTGTATCCATCTAAGGCTTGTCTACATTTCATGCCTCTAACTAGATCACATCCGACATGAGAATATCTGTGGCATTTCAATTCTTGATTTTTTTTTTTTTAATCCACAGGTTTGAATGTGCATGGCCATGGAAATACCAGGCTTAAAGTTTTGTGGACTATTTCAGAGTTGTATTATAAAAATGATTTGGTTTAAAATAAACATCAAAGCCAACATTGATTAACATGATGAGCAGGTAAGCTCTTCCAAAAAAGAAATCATATTCTCAAGTTTGAAAGATCTCACATTGAATCAGTTGATATTTTTCTCTCAAATATCCTTCAAGTTAAGATGTACTTTATTTTAAAAGTCAAAAGGCAAAATGGATTTAAGGCCAGCAAAATGACCATGTATGCACAAGTACACATATTCTCTTTCTCATTAACACACACATACACATTAACACACACAAAGTGAAAGAGAAAGGAAGGAAGGAAAGAAGGAAGGAAGGAAGAAAGAAAGAAAGAAAGAAAGAAAAAGAAAGGAAGGAAGGAAGAAGAAATCTGATAGACTAAGATCAGAAGGAAAGAGAAGAGGACCTCCCCTATCAGTGGACTTGGGGAGGGACACGTATGAAGAAGGGGGAGGGAGGGTGGGGTCAGGAGGGGAGAAGGGAGGGGCTTATGGGGGATACAAGTGAATAAAGTGTAATTAATATATATTATTATACACAATTAATGTGTAATTAATATATATATATGAAAACAAAAAAATATTTAATATTGTATAGCTTGGTCTTCATGTGAGACTCCTAACAGTGGGAACAGGGGCTGTGTCTGACTCTGCTGCTTGCCTTTGTTACCCTTTTCCCTACTGGGCTGCCTCTTCTAGTCTCATACTCTTTTATTCTCCCTTTTAAATTTTTTATTAATTACAATTCATTCACTTTGTATCACAGCTGTAGCTCCCTCCATTGTCCCCTTCCAACTCCTCCTTCTCTCTATTCTCCTCCATTACCCCTCCCTCAGTCTTCCTCCCCTTCTATCTGAACTTAGCCTATCAGGTCTCATCAGGACTGGCTGCATTGTCTTCCTCTGTGGCCTGGTAAGTCTACATACTGCTCAGGGGAAGGTGATCAAAGAGCAGGCCACTGATTTCATGTCAGACAGCCCCTGTTCCCCTAACTAGGGAACCCACTTGGATACCACGGGCTCCATCTGAACAGGGGTTATAGGTTATCTCCATGTGTGGTCCTCGGTTGATTCTCCCACTCTTACTGCAACTTGATTTGCAAAAGATGGTTGGTATTCGGGGGTGGCTGCCCCTTTTCTGAAGACAAAGGGAGGAGGAGTAGATTGGGGTAGGGAGGTCTGGGAGAGAGGAGGGGGGAAACTGGTTGGAATGTAAATGAATTGTTTAAAATAAACAAATTACATGACTTAAAAAGTATTTCTAAACTATTATTTTCAATTGAGTGCTTAAAAATTCACAAACCTAGAAATCTAATGCCTATGTTTTTAATAGTTGATATTTTTAAAAGATTGACTTATTTTTAATTATTGGCCGTATACACATGAGTGCAGATGTCTGAGGGGGAAGAGGTGATGAGTGACAGGTATACTTGAGCCACTCAACATGAGTACTGAGAAACAAACTCTGGTCCTCTACAAAAGCAGTCTGTGCTTTTAACCACTGAGCAAGCTATCCAGTCCTAATTTGGTGTTTCTAAGTCACTACAAGATAATTGATGGCTTTTTTAAATAATGCTATCATACACATGAAAAATACAGTGGTTAGCTATGTTATATCTTCCTTACAAGTGGAATTAATCTAGTATTTCTTTAAAAAAACAACTCACACTATGCTGAGATGTTCCATCATGCTGTATTGCTCTGTCTTTCATGAATTTCAGATTTCCCTGTAGCTTCTCAGATCACAGAACCTCAATCAGGATTCTATGGTCAAAACTAAGGATTCATTTCATCTTGCTTGTAAGTAAGGGTTTTATTAATCTAAGCCTCAGCACACCTACAGTTTTCAGAATGGGGAGCCAAGACGTGAAGCAGGTGAACTTAGAATGGAAGAAAATTGACTTTTGTGAAATTCTAATAGAAAAATGCATATTTTCCAACAATCATCTTGGAAAAGTCAAATTCAACACCATTTTTAGAAATATTTTTATACACAGGGCTTGACACCCAGTGGATATTTTTATAATAAAATAATATAATATAAACTAGTTTATGTTTTCTAAAATTTAAGTAGTATCTACACATATAGCTACATAAATCATTAAATATGCAATTCATGTAATTTGTAAAATGTTTGTTTTAACCTCTTAAAATATTCAGTTGTTGGAATTAGGCACATTGTATAGAAAATTCTTATTGTTTCTTTAAAAGAAAATAATCATTGAAATTGATAGGATTCCAAACATCAGAACTGTTGGGCTCTAATTTAACTCTAAGAGGAAAAATTTAAAATCTCTGACTATAATTCTTTTTCCTGTTTTAAATGTGCTTAATATGCTTCTGAAGTAATTCCTTATAAATTACAACATAGTTTTCCATATCATGTTCTGACTTTTGAGCCTAAGCTCCAAGCAGGCATCATCGTCATTAGTGTTTTGCAAACATTGCGGTGTAAAGCCTTCCCAGTGAATGGCACTTAGAAAAATTACCGTCCCATGAAATTTAGAACATAATAGGCATTTTTTTTTTCATCTAGTTGGCCTTCCATTGTTTTTTTGGAAGGTAAGAGAGAATAATTTTTATCTTGCACAGTGGACATAGTCTGCATGAATAAAAAGCTGAAAGATACTGCAAATGTCAAAAATAAATAACATATAATGCATTGTCTCAATATACTGGGTCTCTCATTAAAAAAAAAAAACCAAACAACTAATTAGAAACAAAAGGACTCTCTTATCACAATGTCAGAAAGCAGCTTATAAAACAGGAGAAAGACTATTTACTGTTATTGTGTTCCAGAAACTATAATATAGCCAAATCTCAACTGCAAGATAATGAGAAGGGTTACAAGTTGAATGTTCAAGAAGCATTCGGTTCAGTGTCAGCCTTGCTCACTTGCTCTGTCAGGTGGAATAAATAAGAATTCAAGTCCAAGACACCAAAGCTGTGTAGTGCATCACAACATGACAATGTAAGCTGTGTACTGCATATCACAACATGGTTATGTGATCTCTTTATGTCACAATGTGATGATGAATATTATAATTCACAAGTACAAAATCTAAACATTAAAAGGAAGATAAAACCACTGTTTTCAAAACACAGTATTTAGTTTCCTTACTACTGCCACAAAGGACAGTTTCTGCAAATAAGGATCTGTTTGCTCAATGAAACAAAAGATGTGATAGTGATGAACATGTTTGCCCAGGACAAACCAGCATTCTTGAAGTCTCCATCTCTTTGAACTCACTCACCAGCTGATAAGGTTATCTTGAGTCATTAAAATATTGGTGAATAGATACAAAGAAACAGAGTAATCTAACAAAGAAATGTTCTTTAATACTGAAATCAGATAAAGTTGAGGTAAAACAAAACTTGGAATAAATAAAGCCAATTAAAATGAAATTCAGCTTTATCATATCAGAAGGACTTTTTTAAGATAAACATAGATGGACTTACAAAAGAAGGCAGTGTCTTGTTTAGTCACAGTAGGACACCAGAAAACGAGCTTGCAAGACTCTTTCTGGGGACATTTCCTGAAAAAGAAAATTAAAGTAAATAAATGTGAAAGTATAAGCTAAAATGAAGAGAAAAAGACAATTAAAAAAAATCATGACTTGTAGAATGAAAGACCACATTTTACAATTAAGTTATAAATATACTGCTTCTGAAATTGTAGCTGATATAACTGTTTATAAGGCAACTCACTGCAATACACATATAAGTATAGATTAATAAACATAAAAATTCCTCTTGGACATTATTGTACTCCCCATTATACACTTGTTTACTATATTTTAAGTATAATGATGAGTTGTTATTTGAGGAAATGATGCTTTCAGTATAATATATTCATGGCATAATTGGCATAATAATAAAAAGAAAAATAATAATATATTCCTAAATTAAATTCACATGTATTCATTTCTGTATCCCAGGGATTAGCCAGTTTTAATGTAAAGATTTGAGCCATACCAAAAATGAATTCTGAACTGAAACAGCCTCTCCTGTTTAATTCCAGAGGCACATTTTATTTTTGCACTGATTTTGAAAATACCAACCAATACTTGATATGAGAAAGAAGAAATTAGAAACAGTGATAAACATGAAAGAGATGAACTGCAAAATGTAAGAGGAATCTCTTGTGTTCCTATAGAAGGATTACCTGCCAATAAAAAACCAATGGTGTGTTAACTGAGGCACAAAATAAGGAGGGAGTTCCAGAGAGAGAGAGAGACAGAGACATAGTACTTGAAGTCCTAGCAAAATCAATAAGACAACTAAAGAAGATCAAGCAGATACAAATTGGAAAGGAAGATGTCAAAGTGTCACTAATCGCAGATGATATGATAGTCTACATGAGCAACCTCAAAAATTAAACCAAAGAACTCCTTCAGCTGATAAACACCTTTAGCAAAGTGGCAGGATACAAAATCAACTCAAAAAAATCAGAAGCCCTCCTGTATACCAAAGACAAAAGTACCGAGAAAGATATCAGGGAAACAACAACCTTCTCAATAGCCACTAATAACATAAAATACCTTGGGGTAACTGTAACCAAGCAAGTGAAGACCTGTTTGAGAAAAACTTCAAGTCTCTGAAGAAAAAAATTGAGGAAGACATCAGAAAATGGAAAGATTTCCCATGCTCATGGATTGGGAGGATTAACATTGTGAAAATGGTCATCCTACCAAAAGCGATCTACAGATTCAACGCAGTTCCCATCAAAATACCAACTCAATTCTTTTTTTTTTTTCAATTCAACTCTTTATAGACCTTGAAAGAAAGATTCTCAGCTTCATATGGAGAAACAAAAACCCTTCAAGAGATCATTTGGAGGTATCTCTATCCCTGATCTCAAGCTGTATTACAGAGCAATAGTAATAAAAACTGCATGGTATTGCATAGAAACAGAAAAGAGGATCAATGGAACCAAATAGAAGAACCAGAAATAAATCCATACACCTATGAATACTTGATCTTTGACAAAGAAGCCGAAACCATTCAATGGAAAAAAGACAGCATCTTTAACAAATGGTGCTGGTCCAATTGGATGACTACATACAGAAAAAATGAAAAAAGATCCATATTTATCACCCTGCACAAAAGTAAAGTCCAAGTTGATCAAAGACCTCAACATAAAACCAGATACCCTAAATTAGTTAGAAGAAAAAGTGGGGATGACATTGGAACTCATTGGCACAGGAGACAACTTCCTGAACAAAACATCAACAGTACAGGCTCTAAGATCAACAATCAATAAATGGGAGCTCATGAAACTGAAAAGTTTCTGTAAAGCAAAAGACACTGTTGTCAGAACAAAATGACAGCCTACAGACTAGGAAAGGATCTTCACCAACACTATATCTGACAGAGGGCTGATATCTAGCATATATAAAGAACTCAAGAAGTTAAAAAGCAATAAATCAAGTAATCCAATTTAAAAATGGGGTACGGAGCTAAACAGAGTATTATCTGTAGAGGAATATTGAATGGCAGAGAAACACTTAAAGAGATGCTCAACATCCTTAGCCGTCAGGAAGATGCAAATCAAAACGACCCTGAGATTTCATGTTACACCCATCAGAATGGCTAAGATGAATAACTCAAGTGACAACACATGCTGGAGAGGTTGTGGGAAAAGAGGAACCCTCCTCCATTGCTGGTGGAAATGTAAACTGGCACAACCACTTTGGAAGTCAATCAGGTGCTTTCTCAGACAATCAGGAATAGTGCTTCCTCAAGCTCCAGCTATACCACTGCTAGGCATATATCCAAAATTTGCTCAAGCACACAACAAGGACATTTGCTCAACCATGTTTATAGCAGCCTTATTTGTAATAGACAGACCCTGGAAACAACCCAGATGTCCCTCAACAGAGGAATGGATACAGAAATTGTGGTATTTTTACACAATAGAATACTACTCAGCAATCAAAAACGAGGAAATCATGAAATTTGCAGGCAAATGGTGGGATCTAGAAAAGATCATTCTGAGTGAAATATCCCAGAAGGAGAAAGACACATATGGTATATACTCACTCATATAGTCCTATAAGATATGATAAATATAATGAAATCTATACACCTAAAGAAGATAAACAAGAAAGAGGACCTGGGATAAGATGATCAATCCTCATTTAGAAAGACAAATGGGATGGACATTGGATGTAGAAGAAAACAAATAACAGGACAGAAGCCTACTGCAGAGGGCACCTGAAAGACTCTACCTAGTAGTGCATGAAAGCAGATACTAAAACTCCTAACCAAACCTGAGGCAGAGTGCAGGGAATCATATGAAAAATGGGGAGTTAGTATGATGTGGAAAGGATAGGAGCTCCACAAGGACCAAATATAGCTGGGCACAGGGGTCTTTTCTGAGACTGACACTCCACCAAAGACTATGTATGGATGTAACCTAAAAGAACCTCTGCTCAGATGAAGCCCTTGGTAGCTCAGTAACCAATTGGTTTCCCATAGTGAGGGGAACAGGGACTATTTCTAACAGGAACTCAATGACTGACTCTTTGACCTCCCCACCCCCCAAGAGAGGAACAGTCTGCTAGGCCACAGAGGAGGACTTTGCAGCCAGTCCTGAAGATAACCTGATAAAACAGGATCAGATGAAAGGAGAGAAGGTCCTCCCCAATGAGTGGACTTGGAAAGGAGCAGGGAGGAGATGAGGGAGGGAGGGAGGGTTTGGGAGGGAGTGAGGGAGTGGGATACAGCTGGGATACAGAGTTAATTAAATGTAACTAATAAAAAAATTTAAAAATATATAAAAAAAGAAAGAAAGAAAAGAAGTAGTTTAAGCACCTTACCCTCTAGAATGATGCACTTTAGGTGATTTTTCTCTTTTGGTTATAGAATAATTATTAAGATGAGAGCAAGCTTTTGTCAACTTAAATGCAATTTGGAAGTCAAATCCTATAAATTGTTCATCTGAAGCATTTTTAAACCTCATGATCAAACTTGGTAATGGCTTGAAAGCACCCTTTCAAGACCCTAATAATCTAAAGAATTTCTGGGTTGGATTAGTATATTATTATACTAGTGTGATTTTGTACTTCCATATTTTAGATTTGTAAATAAAATATTCGAGGTATTTTTCTTACTCATAATGTTAATGCATTCTATAATTCAGTAATGTAATCAACTTTAAAAACTTAACCAAAGAAATGGAATAACCTCAGTGAACTCATATTTGAAAAGTACAGGAATGAACATTTTTAACATCTAATTCACTGATAATGTAATTTTATGTTGCACATCAGGCCAACAGAAAGAACTGACTGGGGCTTAATTTTACACAGAGGTCCCTATCAGTGAGTACAATCAAGTGCGGGTTGATATTGAGTGAGCTTTGTTATTATAAAGAAAGCTCTACTTAGGCAGTGTTTCTAAACCCATGATATTTACTCTGAGAATTTAAGCATCATAGTACCTGAAACTTGAGAAAGTACCTTTGTAGTTTATGACCTATATATTGTTCAGACATGTGTAAGATATTAAAATAATATTTGAAGAAGATCCATTAGGAGGCAAAAACTAACACGTTACTTTAACCCTTATTATTCTAAATTCAAGGAATAATAATTACATCTTGAAGAAAAATAGAATAAAATATTTAAAAAGTAAACATACATAAGCTATGAATTTTGTTTTTTTTTCACAGAAGCTTAATATAATAGAATACTAATGCCTTTTTTCAATATAATTATGTTTGGAAATGGCTACTAGACTATGATTGCATATTTGAAGGCACAGAAGCAAGTTTCAGCCCAGATGCAGTGGAGTAGAGTACTTTGGTTTCAGAAGACAGAATAGACTATGCAGAAATCACTTCACTTTTCTCACTGAAGATTCTAATGCCATTGGTGATTTCAGTATTTTATTACTTTGCATGAAATAAAGCTGGGGCCACAACACCATTGTTTTCATTGCATATCGATACTTTTGATAATAAAATGAACAGTATGCAACTGTAATAACAAACTTATCATGGATAGTGTTTTGTCATTAGCAAGCAGGTTTGTTGTTTTTGTTTTTGATTTGATTTGATTTGACTTTCGTCGATATGCTGGAAATCAAAGTTAGGGCATCAAAATGACTTTCTAGGTAAGCACTCTACCATGTAGTACATCTTCAACAGAGTCTTTGTAACATATCATATTAATATTATATTAATATATTAATTTTATTAATGTTAATGTATTATTATATTACAATATCAGCTATTATATTATAATGTTATTATTAATATTGTGAATAATATTATTCACAATCGTCTAAGAAGATCACCCATTTTCTGAACTAGAACATTGAGGATTATAGAAATAAAATGATTTCCTTAAATGCTGTGGCTGTCAGTGCTCCCTGGGAACTGATCCCTTAGGTGCTGGCTTAGCTTGCTATTCTTCACAATGCAAGAATTTCCCAGCAAGAATTTTAAGAAGATAATTGATGCAGTGGAGTCATAAATATTGAATGAATGGGCTTGGATTTTTCTCTTCTTACTAAAATTCTAAATTATATAATCCTTTATTTCAAGTAACTCTCTAGAGAGCAGTCTTCCTTCAGTTGATAAAGATAATTTGCCTTTGATTAGTCTGCAGACAGAAGACTGCTGATTTTTGTGAAATGCCTATTTAATTGCCCTCATTAAAATTTAGTGTGGCTGATAATCTGTGTAAAAGTCAAGTATATATTCATATATATATATATATGAATGTGTATATGATGTCCATACCTAATAGTGGAAATTGTGAGAGAGAACTCTACCAGAGTGAGACCCTTTCACACAAGGGAGAATAGCTTTTCCTTGAAGTGCTGATGTCGTTTCCATAGAAGAGATGAACTCCTGAGGGAAACAGAGAGATTCAAATGCCATTGAGTTTTGCCACAGGTTATAATTTTATGAGAACATTTACAGAGCAGATGGAAGAAAACTAAATAAACTATAAGCAGGTACGAAATGAGAGGTTTTCTATTTAAGTTGCCATAAAGGAGCTGTGCATGGGTCTATACAAAAACATCCCTCTGTAGTAACAAATTGCATTTCCCATTTGGAAACATATCCCATAATTGTAAACCTCATTTGTTTTCAAACTTGAGTCATTTTCCATAATGGCATCATAATGTTTCTCAAAGAAACAATTTCTAAAAGCCTCTTGCAGAAAGCAAATTAATAGCATATTTCACTAATATGGAGATATATTTTGCTCTTTGTTTTGATTATAGGTAAGCAGAAATATGAAACTACTATTGAATGCCTCAAAAGCTGAATGGGAAACATCATTAATGAATCAAAAAAAATAGCAAACCACTTAAAATTCTAATGCTAACAGCCCTGTTTGTAAAATGGTTACCTGCAATGAGTAGCACTTTGAGTGCAACATTTTAATTATGATGACAACTGAGAGTAACCAACATTTTAATTATGATGCTGAGAAGCCCAGGATGAATTAGTAGCTTTGCATACAAATGTAATTTCTTACATGAACCTGTTTGCTTTCAGACATGGAAAAAGGCAAATGCATTTCATAGCAATGTATTGACTCATTAGTCTCCAGAAAAAATTCCATGATGGTATTCCCTTATGAGCCCCATGTACAAGTATAAATCTTTGAATTACCACTTGAAACGTACTAACTTCAAGCAGTTACAAATCCATCATAGAGTAACCAATAGAAGGGGATAAACAAGAACTGCGCTACATGTGGACTAGAACATAGGTATTCGTGGTGATAATGAAATAATACGGATATGGCTGGATCCATCCCATCCACACTTGTAATCCTGTGCAGATCTCATAGATGGCACTTGCTCCTGAGGTCTTTCATTTGTACTTTAAAAGGTCTGCTTCAGTGATGGAAGTTTAAACTGGCCCAGATGCTCTAATGGCTAAGTGGAAAAATCTGTGTGACTTCAGTTTACAGAGGACTAGCACATAACTGTGGATTGAATTTTTCTGTAGCTCTGCTTTCATCAAGAATGAAGCTTGTCCCCTCTCTTCCACCACTCCTGGCTTCTGTCCTGTTTGCCCTTCTGAATGAGAATTAAGCATTCTCCCTAAGGTCCTCCTTGTTATTTAGCTTCTTTGGGAGCCTATCATAGATGCTCTCTGGAAGACTCCACCCAACAGGGGATGGAAGCAGATGACAAGACTCACAAAAACTTTGGGCAGAGCTCAGAGAGACTTATGGAAAAAACAGGGAGCATAAAAGGAACCGGAGGGGGAAGCAGCTTCACAAGGAGACCAACATAGCCAAAAATTCTGGACCCAGGGGGTCATGCAGAGACTGATCCACCAACGAAGGACAATGCATGGAGAGGATCTAGATTGACTGCTCAGATGTAGCCCATGACTGCTCAGTCTCCATGTGTGTTCTCTAGTAAGGAGAGCAGGGGCAACTAACTTAACTCAGTTGGCTGCTCTTTGATAACTTACCAGTCCACAGAGGAAGAGGACCCATGCAGTTTTGATGAGATTTGACAGGCTAGGGTCAGATGGTAGGGGAGGAGGATTTTTCTGAGGACTAGGGAAGAGGAATAGTGAAGGAAGAGGGAGAGATTGTGGGACCAGGAGGAGATGAGGGAGGGACCTACAATTGAGATATAAAATTAATAAAATTTAAAAATGAAAAATAAAAAATAAAATGAATGAAGCTTGTATCACCTAAGCAGACATAATTCTGTTTTTCAAATGTTTATAAACTTGAATTGGAAGGTAAGTATTATTTCAACTGATGCAAAACCATTACAAAGTGTCTTTAAAAGACTCATTACATTGAATATGAGAACAGGTGTAAATACTAACAAATAGACATGAAACAGAGAATGAAATTTTACCAAAAGGGAAGTTATACAAGTATAACATAATTCTAATGTCCAAAGATTAATCACACAATGATAACATCACCAAAAATAAATGACAAGCTGTATGAAATGACAGAAGCATAACCCAAAAGATAACTAAAATGTGAGCACTTGATAAGTATCAGCAGAACATGCCGCTGTATCCTGGCATAGGCAACTTCCATCTCAGTGACTGCCGGTGGTCTCTGCTTGACACAGAGGAACTATTGATTTTTGCAAACAAGACCGACAGTAGAGGTGATCTAAAGAGGATCTGACTCAAAATGTCCACTTAATATTGCCTATATGCCTAATACCTTCTATATGACTACTGTATGACTATTAGACTATTATGCCTATGTCATTTCTTAACCACATTGAAAATTTTTTATGGTGCTCTATAACTCTAGTATACTGTATTAAAAGTAATAGACACTGATGTCAAATTTTAGCTTTAATCTCATTCTATCGTCAGTGATAGGTCATGGCATGGATGCTTTTGTGATCATTTATGGATTTTTTTGTTACTTTTCTATAATCTTTGTTACATATTAAGATGGAATTTCACGAATAGATCCAGATGTGGAATTTCACCATTGTTTTCCAGTTGCTTTATAAACACATTACCACAACAGAGTACTCATTGATTTTTTTTTTTCTTTTTACACTGCCAGGAAGAATTGATTGTTTGCCAGTGCTTTTGCAATCTCAAGAGTTATCCTAAAACTCAGGTAATTTTCATTATGCAGAAGTGCATTCCCCTTCACATTCCTACTGCTTGCTGAAAGTGGCACTTGCTAACAGAGCCTTATTTTATTCCTCTAAGAGAATGGAAGCCTACTTGAGGAATGCATTTCCTCTATTCCATATTCTTTGTTGGTGAACATGTGGCCTAGTGACTTTCAATTAACATGTTTAAGCTACTGTCGTTGTTCTTTATTATACACCTCTGCTCATTTGAAAGTTAGGAAACTTTCTTGATAGTTCATGTTCTTTATCACATCACGATCTCATGAATACCACAAGCTTCAGTGTAGCCCAGAAATAGGAAAGAGAAATGCACTGGCCGTTTAGGAAGGGAATCAGAGAATTACATAGTATTTTGACTTATTAAAAAAAAAAACATTTAGAGTTTGTTAGTATCTGGATTTGTTACCAGTTGAAACAAAAAGAATCTGAAGAGCATCCCTACACAGTCCTTGCACTCATACATTCACTGCTTATCTGCACAAAACGGTCCAATCAGCACAGCATCTTAGATGGATTATGTACACACAAGGCTCCACCTATCACAGAAGGGTTATTAGCAACCGATAGTTATTGAAAGAAGTTTCTGAATGGTATAGCCACAAATAAGCTGCCCTTTCCCAGTAAATAACCTCTCACCCATGTTCAGGCAGGTACCTTGCACTAAACTCAGTAGACCATACATAAAACGGACCCAGGAAAATTGGAAGAAGTCTCACAGAGAAGAATTCCAGTGAGGAGGAAAGGGAAGGGCAGATGAAGTTGGACAGTGGAAAGTACTAGTATATAATGATATATAATACATAATATATAATAACATGCAATATTATAACAAAATATAATACATAATATATGATAACTATCATTACATAAATATGTGAAACTGTTAAAGAAGAACATTTGTTTTTTTAAACATATGTGTTGGTACCTTGGTCTTCAATATGGCCATCTTCAGAGGTGAGGGAACTTGAAAAGAGAAGCCTGTGGAATGGGACTGGTCCATTGGTCTCAGGATTAATGTAGTTCTAACCAGACCCCAATTAGACCCTGAAATGGGTGCTATAAAGAAAAGCAGGGTTGGCTCCCCTTATGCTGGTGTCCAGTCTTTCTATGAGGTTTCTTCTGCATGTTCTCTCATCATTATGATTCTGCACTTTAGTGCAGTTCTAAAGTCTCTACTACAAACTGTACAGAATGAGATCATTCAGTCTTGGCTTTCGGCTGCAAAATCTATGAGGCAAATAAATCTCTGTTCCAAGTTCTTCAGTATATTTTCCATAGCAATAGAAAATGGACTATACAGTTTGTCACAAACTTGACCTTAGAAAAACACAAATTTCCCAGGTTTTATTTTTCCATGCATCTAAGGTATGAGAAAATTTACTTTTATCTGAATAGTAACTGTCAGGATTAGGCAGGATAATGGGTGTCTTTGATATTTACTCTGTATTTTCTTATGTCCTTTGAAAGATTTCCATCAAAATTGGCTTTGATCATTATCTTTAAACTTCTCTTATTCAAATAAAAGGACAGTTTTCCTGGTTGCTTCTTATTTCTCTTGTGCAGAAAATAGTAGTTAATTTTCATTGTCAAGTTGATGGGATTCATATCACCATGGAAACACATGCCTCTGTATCTATGAGGGTGACTGCAGGGAGGGTCTTCCTGAGCAGTAAAGGGCTACCCTAAATGTTGTATGCAGTATCTTGTACATGCTGACTCCACATGAATTTCCCCAGCAAAATTTGCTCCAGCCTGTTAAAGTGACCTACTTCACTGGGAGAACCAGTCAGTATAAAAAAGCAGACTGGTGTGAGAAATGAAGAGGTTTTGTTGTTGTTGCTGTTTTTTTTTTTTTTTGGCATGGAGTTTAACTATGTTTAAAAATAAATATACCAGTCTAGAACCTGGTAATGCAAATATGACATACCACTTTTCTAATTACAGATCTTTGAGCAACAGATACAATTCCAACATCAAAACTTTGTTGAGTCCAAAAGAATGAAACAGCTATCTAACTAAACAATTGTCCAGCTAAAGGAAAAAGAACTTACTACTTCAAATTAAAATCATGTTGACATGTTGTACGTAAAGGGCTTTGCTGGACTTGGACTCAAATGCCACAGCTCCTGTCATTCACTTAAGTACTTTTAGTGCATTTGTCATTGGCTTTACATTGATTCTGATATAGTTTACTAATTTTCCTGTTTGGTGGTATGAATCAGCAAACCCAGGGCCTTGAGAATATTAGATAAAATGCTCTGCCATTAACAACTTCTTCTAATACATTTTCCAGGATTAAGACTGTCAGTAGTTCCCTGAAGACTTTTTTTTTTTTGCCCCCATAAAGAATCCTGTTACAAAATGGACTGAAACATTCCCTATGTCTAAAGGAGAACTATTCTGATTAAAATTGTAATGTTTAGTATATGCTATTGTGATAATAGAACATGATCGGTAAAGTTTGACGATAACTACAGTGGCAAGTTTTTGCTCAGCAAATTTGCCCCTGGTATATGTACAGTGTTATTTACCGTGATGTAGGATTCAGTCTTTAACAAGATTCTATATTAACAAATAAAAAAAAACTGCATTAATTTTAATCAAAATCACAAACTATTTTCTAGCTTTAAAACTTGATAAAATGCATTGCTTTATCTTTCATGAAACATCAGCAGAGCAATTATTTCTAAGAACAGCAAGGAAAATTCAGCTCTAAGCATGATGTCAACGTTTGGATAAAATTCACTGGGTCAACGTCTAAGAAAATCTATAACTCCTGTTGTAGATTTTTCAGAATACATGAAAATACATGTTTCTAGAAAAATATGTCACATACAATATAAAACTAATTCTGGATCATGATCTTGAGAATTATATTCAGTATGTCTTTAACATTGTAAGGGTAAATTCTAGCATTGTGCTTAATCATTTATACTGTTTCCAACTTGGAGGGATACTCCCCCTTTTCACTAAATCTGAAATCAATAAGTTACTCATACATGCACACATACATACACCCACAAACTGATAAGCAAACTGTTAGAGATGATTAAATTGTGAGTGCTCTTGAGGAAATTACTATAACAGGAATCTGAGAGGTGAGACCCAAATCCATGCCTAATTCTGTGTGTCTCCTACTCTAGCAATGCAAAATCGAGTATGTCTTTGAGCCTCTGATGGTCACTAGTGTTGCAAGTATTCACTAGTAACCACAAGGTTACCAGTATATAAGTAACCATGATAGACACAAATGGGCGCTGGACAGAAGAGAGGTCTGGGTGCCTCTAAGTCAGATGACAAACTGGACCCAATGAGGAAAATAATTCATAGATATTTTCCACCCAGATTTTTATTTTTATATTTATCTCTTAAATGATTAAGGTTTTTTCCTTTCTATCTGCAATTTTTACTTTCTTTTCCTTTAATTCTGGAAACTAGAAATTTCTAACTACAAACAGAGACAACAGTCATGTACATTGTAGGCTATTGAAGCCTGAAAGTGCGCATATCACAAAATAGTAAATTGTCCCCAACACCGGCTGGGCTCGATCTATTTTTAGCGTGTTAGCTCTTTCCCCTTGGTTTGACCTAGAGACATATTGATCTTCCTGATTGTCAAGACACCATTAATAATAGGCGACCTTTCCTGAGCATGAACTGTACGTCAGACAATGTTGAAAAACTTTACAGACACTCCATTCAACTAATCTTTACCAGACACCACTAAGGGGTCACCATTAGTACCCTCACTTCATCAAGGAGGAAACTGGGGTACAAAAAGTCAGTTGTTCTTTATCGAATGGTAACCTTGAATGCACGTAGCAACAGTGGCTCAATATCTCTGGATCATTAATCAGGAACATTAAAGGGAACATCCCTGCAATTAATAGGGTATTATAATTTTTTTCTATATTATCTGTATAGATTAATGTAGAATCCATATTGCAAAACCCTTCCTTTTCAAGAACTACAGTAAATGACAATTGTTATCAGAAACTGTGGTATATCCCCCCAGCACAAAATATAGTGTTGTGGAGCAGGCCATAGATATAATGAGTTTGTCCTTCAACTTCACAAATATTAGTGTTGAAGTGGTAGTACTTAAATAAGGGACAAGCCACATAAAGAGGTGAAAATAATGTCATTCAGAATATGCAGAGAAAGGATTATTTTTTGATAAAGATATAGGAAACCAGTGTCCTTTCAACAAAAAACTAACTGCCAAATTATAATTAATGTAAAAGGACACAGTTTGCATATTATTTTTGTTGGGTGGTTGGTTGGCTGGTTGGGTAAGGAGCAGAAACTGTAGAGGTGTAATCATCTAAAATGATAACAAGATTGGGATGTACTTGCAATTGGCTTCATAAAGTGAGTCTCTAGTTCTCAAAAATAACACAGAGAGCTTCTTCTTATCTCTCTATGAAGAGCCATTTCTCACTGTTCTAGAGAAAGCATTACCTGAATGCTTGGGGAAATAATCTCTCTAATTTTCTCTATTAATTTTATGTTTACCTATTGTTTGTTTCTGGTATAACTCCATTTTTTTTTTTTCAGGACAACCTGACTTGAAGAACCTGAGACTTAAGATCAAATCTTGAGAGATTTATTCTACAACTAGCATTTCAAAGAATTAATGTGGTCTAATCTGTTAGGTGTACTATAGGCTTCTTTAATGCTTTCAGGCATAGGGAGCTCAGTCTTCATGTGGGTACCTTAGTAAGGGGAGCAGGGGCTGTCTCTGACAAGGACTCTGTTGCCCACTCCTTGATCACTTCCCGCTGATGGTGGTAGCAATGGGGCTTGCCAGGCCACAGAGGATGCAGGCAGTCCTAATGAGATTTGATAGACTGGGGTTAGATATTAGGGGAAGAGGGCTCCTCCTTTCTGAGGACTAGGGGAGGAGAATAGGGAGGAAGAGGGAGAGAGAATGAGACCAGGAGGAGACAAGGAAGGGGCCTACAATCAGGACATAAAGTAAATAAAGTATAGAAAATAAATTAAAATTTAAAAATTTAGAAATAAAATAAAATAATTAATCTGAGTTTGAATAAGATCATTCTATTCTATAGATCGAATGTTGTTTTTATGATTTTAAGTGGGGCCAAACTGCAGTTTTGAAAATGAACAGATGTTATTGTTGTACATGAGACATGGTTCAAAACTGTTCTTAAAGGAGAGATGGAGGGTTTCAAGTATCTGCCAGTTAAATATTAAAGTTGTGTTGGCTTCTGTGTCCAGAAATGAAGGAAGCAAATGCCAACACTGGGAACTGGGTCACAACTAAGAAGGAAGAAATGTGACCAAGGTGTTTTTGGAAGGCTGAAGGTAACAGTGTGTTTGGGGAATGTGTGATTATGCTGTATACTGGGCTCTAAACACTAGAGACACACTTCAAACAGACCCTGTAGATGGAAGGTCTGTGTTTCCTGATAATCTGGGTATCAGTACACAATATTTCTTATTATAGACTTTATGGCTGAAACTGAAGAAAAGGTTAAGCAAAAGTGTTCAGTTGTATCCTTCTAGGATTGGGGGAATTACGGGATGCATAGAGCTGCAAAGCAGACTGGATGAACTGACTTTCAGAGCTGCAAATAGTGTTCCTGCTGACAGAGAGGAGCAGGAAGTGCCTCCTGCCCAGTCCTCAACAGTGGCTTGATGAGGGCTAAAACTGATGAGGCACTGATGCCAGATGAGCATGTAAAGGATTCTTGTGAGCATGTGAGTAAAGCTTCTCTCTTTGAGATGCTCTCTAGAGACCATGTGAGACAAGCAGATATTCAAAGGCTATCATTGCTGAACAATTTCTAAAGAATATATTCATAAATCCTGGATTTACAAGTCATGGACATCACCATTACACAAACAGCAGCAAAAACCAGAATGTAATTCTTATGTTATCCTGTAACAACTGGCTTGACTTTTCTGAAATAAAATTTTAAACATGTAAGATAGATATTAAAACAATATTTTTTCTTATTCTAACAAATGAAAACACTTAGGAGTTCCCTGAAAGCTAGCAATTCAAAGAGAAAAGCAATCATAATATTTTACAAAATTGATAAAACACTGAAATCCTCAGGGAGCCATATAATATATAGCAGATACACCTACATTCAGTGCTCCAAGGGAAATGCTTTTTTGTCTTATCTTCATGTTTTAAAAATATCTTTAAAAGAATCAAAACTTATCTCAGAAAACTACATTATTCCCTTTTGAGATGTCCACACTTAGGGGCAAAACACTGACATTTAAATTGTTTTTTCAAAGTCTCCTATCTACTAATCCAATCCTTTTTATAACAAGTATTGACATTTTAATATCTAGTAACTCTATACACAGAAAATATACAGAACAAACACTCAAATATTGATTTGTAGCAGCAGATGGAGAGACATAGACAGAGAGAGAGAGAAAAAAGAGAGGGAGAAGATGAAAAAGGAGAGGGGTAGGGGCTGTGAGAGGGGGAGAAGAGAGTGAGATGAGATAGGAGGGGAATGAGGAGGGGGGAACATAGGGAGAAGGACAGAATGTACATGTAAACATGGTACACGCTTTTCGTCAACCAGGTTTAGAAAAGCCAAGCCCAAGTGTTAGGGCACTAAAGAATAAAACTCACCTTTGATATTTATAAAAGAGAAATATAGATCCTAGATAGATAGATAGATAGATAGATAGATAGATAGATAGATAGAACATATATCTATTATAGATATATTTGCTGTATATATATAATTGCTGTTCTCAATAGCAATTAGGGAGTGTTGAGGAGGTGTTGAACAACTTTTCATAGGGGTTACATATCGAATATCCTGCATATTAGATAAGTTCTCAGTGTGAAAATATAAAATAGTTTGTATAGGTTTACTTTCCGTTTCACTTGTGGGGGTGTGGGGTGGGTGGGTGTGTGCCCACAGAGATAAAAAAAAAAAAGAGCATCACATCCCTTGGAGCTGGAATTATAAGCACTTGTAAGCTGCCTGGGCTGGATCTTCTACAAGAACAGTTCATGTTCTTAATTGCTGAGCCATCTCTGTAGCCCAGAAAATGGTGTGTATTTGGAAATTCAGACATTATTCAAATATGAAAATTAAGTCTAAAAGACTTAAAATGTAAATAGCTATGCATAGAAGAATGTGTGCTTAATGATTACTACAAGTGCTTAATATGAACCTCATCAACCATTAGAAAAACAGAAGAACTAATGGATTTAGAATCACTTGAGTCTCAGAGCAACTGATGATGTCTTTCCCTTTATCCTTCTCTCTCAGGTTCTCATAATAAAAATTATTAATTATTCCATTTTAGAAGTATATTCTACGTCTTAACTCTAAGGAACAATTAACAAATTGAAACCTCCATTCTGGGAATGGACCTTATGGCAAGTTTTGGACTTCAAATACCATTAACCTTTTGCTGTCCATATTCATATAAAATTCATATTACATAAAATATATAAACACATGCAAGCTGAACTCCCATTGATAATGGTGGCTTGCGGGACCACACTCACAGTGGATTAATGAGCTATTCTTATACCGTTCTGCCCTCATCCACAAAGGGACTAAGTCATCATTACATTCTTATTCAACAAAGACTGGGCCTGACCCTAAGAACTGCAGGAAGCCTCACAATCTATAAAGACTGGAAGGAGAATCTAAAGGTATTTGCCACAACACAGAATAGGAGCCCTCCATTGCTCCTTTACTATTGATACTATATAACTGATAACAGATTCTGAAGCTGACTGAGAATCAGGCTTAGTTTCTCTTTCCATAAAAAGAGAATTGTGACAAACTTTGCACCCAACTTCTCTTCCTGGTGCAATAGGCAATGGTGACTTCCTAGTCCTTCTCTTAGCCAATACACCCCACAACTAGCATTCTGAAGGAATACAAGCTTCTAGAAACTTTCCCTTTCTCTTTTTTACTTATGGTGTCTGTTAAATCTCTGAACAAGTAGCTGACTCTTATGTCAGTATTAACTTCTTTTTGCATCACCTAGGAACTGACCAGAGTAATTTTCTTTGCAACTGTCTTTGAACCAGGCATTGTAGAGTTCTAAGAAACACAAAGTCACCTTTCCCCACCAGTCATCCCTAGGAGTGTTCACAAATCTACACCATAAAGAAGAGCATCTATAACAAAATGAATAGAAATGTACCACTTCTGACAACCCATTGATTGGTACGCCTCGCAGCTAGTATGCTTACTTGATACACGATGTTCACTCCCAAAGTGCGGTACAAAAATTAATCCATAAAACCTTTAGGGCTATTGTTCTTTATCCCACATTATTACTGAAATAATTATTAATAAAATAATGTAAGTTAAGTTTAAAAATAATATATATATAGTTCATTCGCTAGATTTTGACTTTACAATATACACATACCTCAAAGCAACATACTGTGCATCATATAAAAGGGTTCCAGATTTAAGTTAAACATGAAAAATTTATTTGAGATATTACAAAACAGTCACGGTCTAAGGAACACTGCTCAGTTCTCTTCACAGAACATGATCAAAAGCACCGAGTAATGATATCATCTTACTGTGACATCAAGAAATCTTTGCTTGTGTGAAGAGAAAACACACATGTGGCTTAATTTGGAAAATCGCTGGAACAAACACTACCAAGGCCTCAATCTGTAATGTAACCGTCAGCGGTAGGCGTTGACACCAGGTCAGTTCACTCTGCTTCTGTCAGTTCTTGAGCATAATTCCCCATTGAGTCAATGCTGAACACTGTTCAGCCAATGAGAAGAGATTACCAACCTCTTCAGGGAAAACCCCACTCTTCCCGGTGTTGAATACCACGGAGCCAATGAGGAGGGATTAAGAGCCTCTTGGGGAAAACTCCCTTCCCTCCCAGTTTCCAGAGAGTTCATCTATTCTCATGACAGACCATGCTCAGTCACTTTTCTAGTTTCCTTATTCATAATTTGCTTTTCTTCTAAATTTCAGTCTGCAGAAAAATCAGGTAAGCAGGGTTGCTTCTGTTTTTTTTGTTTTGTTTTGTTTTGTTTTTCATTTAAGCCGGTGACTGAAGTTCATATCCCATATCATAAATGTGCTCAAATCTAAAACATATTTGTCACTATAAAGTAATGCTGATTGGTGAAGATTCTTTCCCAATCTGCTCTTTGATCACCTCCCTTGATGGGGGGAGCAGCTTTACCAGGCCACAGAAGATGACAAGGCAGCCACTCCTGATGAGACCTTATAGACTAAGATCAGAAGGAAGGAGAGGAGGACCTACCATATCAGTGGACTTGGGGAGGAGCATGCATGAAGAAGGGCGAGGGAAGGTGGGACCGGGAGGGGAGGAGGGGGGTCTTATGGGGGATACAAACTGAATAAAGTGTAATTAATAAAATTAAATTAAAAAAAGTAATGCTGATTTTCAAGCTGACAATTGTTAAGCATATTTCAAGGCACTTAGAAAATTCTATGCCACCGATGCACCACTGTGAACAATTATTTTCCAAAAGAACAATAAAATAATATGTGTAATTTTAGAAGATTATGAGACATGTGAATTTTCTTTCTTTAGACCATCTGTAGTAATTAAAATGGTCAATGACACCAGGATGGCTTCTTCTCACATAAGCTAGCTTCTGGCAACATGTGTAATTTCCTGTAGGCACAGGCTTGAATGTGTGTAGCGTGGTCTGTGAGCTCTAGTCCATCACTAAATCATTGCATTTGCAAACTAAATTTTTATTAAATCTAACAGAGAGCATTTCATAAAGGTATTAAAGCAGAGTGTAGGTCTCATGGAGATAGGCTGGTTCTGGGAACAGTCATTTCTCTGTGTGAGCTTTTCTGAGAAATGGCTGCTTGCAGAGCTTTTCCTTTTTAAGCAAGAGATTTTCGTCATGTTTTGGCCTTGTTTTTCAAATCTAGTTTCTTAGCAACAGCTTTAAGGATTCCTTCAGTAAAAACAGCCATTTTTAGATTTGGGTTGGTAGTAAAAATTCATATTTTTGTTAGAAATAACATGAGTTCATATAGTTTCAGATATATTTAAAAACAGATAAATCCAGTTTCCTGATGCAGTGGGTGTTAGAAACCTGATAAAAAGAAGTTCAAACCACTCTTCTGAGGTCCAGGTTATTTTATGAGTTTCTAGGTATTTAATATTTTTATGTCAAATATTCAAGCCTTTGACATTCAAACATCATTAATCACAGCTTTTATTGCAGTTATACGTGTCACACTTGGTCCTGGCCCACAAGAAAAGTGATTTGGTTTCCTGATTTATTCATGGAAATCTCTTTGTTATTCAATAGGATAAATTATCTGTGCCCTGAGTTTTTCTGTTTAGACACTATATTATTGCCTCATAAAACAATGTGATGGAAGAGTTGCTGCCAAAAAAACAGTAAAAAAAGCGAGCAGTTGGTTTTATTTGTATGCAATTAGAGAGTGAAATTCCATTATAAGTTAATTACAGAGATTAATTCTTATTTAGAATCTGTCACAGAGGTCAAACAAATTTTGTTATTAAATTTTACCTGGACAGATACTAATGAATTTTAAGGCATTCATTATTAACTTTATTTTCCCCAAAACTTTGGAGTGCCTCAAGCATTTCCATGCTTTGCCAATGGAAAGCCCTTTCTTAGGTTTGAAGCTCTCCACTATGTACCAAGAGATACTGCACAGGAAGTTCTCTTTGAGACTCATGGGTCTGCCGATATGTGTCTGTGTAATATAAAGAATATCAGTGCTTTTCTTCATATGAATAACAGCCATTTCTTTAACAGAAAAACAAAGGGTAATTGGGAAAACATAATTTGCTGTGTGGCTTCTCTGACCCCTGCATTGCACTTGGTCCTTATCCTGTCTGCATCTACTTGGATGCTGCCAGAGCTGGAAAAGAGTGGTATGGCCAGAGGTAAGTGACAGGACAAATTCTTCTGAATACTGGTAGAAAAGACCTGGAAGTAGAATTGTTCCTGCCTAGAAATGTGTTCATGCTCACAAAAGCCCAAACAAATACAGTCACAAATACAATATATGACATGTTAAACAAGTAATTGTCTCCTCAAAATTGTTTTTATTTTCTAATCTTCTCGAGTCTAGAGATATGTTATATCACACAGCAAAATTAAGGTAGCAGATAGAATTATGGATATCTGTCAACTGATCCTATCCTGTACTGTCTGAGTTCACTGTCATAGGAGTCTTGAATTGAAACAGGAGGACAAAAGCTAATGTCTAAAATACTACAATTAAAAAAGGCATAATTTTCTTGGTTGCTTTTGAAGATGGGAGTCATGAGCTAAGGAATTCATAGGGGCTTCAGAAGCCAGAAAAGTTTCATGAGTATCATATTCCCTAGAGAAAAGGACATGACACTGGCTTTTGATTTCAGCCCAGTGATACCTGCTTCAAACATCTGACCTCCAAGCTATGAGAAAATAAATGTGAGTTGCTGCGAGCTTACTGCAGTGGAGAACACAAGACCATGATGAATGGGAGAGCTAAACCCATTTCATGGTGAGAAATCTTACAGAAACTCCTCCATTTGGATTTTTGAAAGATTAGTTATAAGATACTTTGTTCTCAAGTTCAAAATGACAATATAAGAGCTACCCCTACTACCAATCAGGTAGCATCCAAGGTGATCTGCTTTCCTCTTGGGCAGAGCTGTGTTCTTACCTGTGAAACACTGTAGACTGAAAACAAGTACTATTTTCTGCAACAGGCATTTGTCTCATTGAAGATATTGTGATCAAAGTTTGGAGTGCAAGTGAGGGTCCAAGGACCTTTGCCCCGGTTTCTCAACATTTCTGTGTTCACTGAAGGTTACTCTGGGCAGTGGACTTCACTATCCCCAGGCACTCATCAAAGTATCCAGAGGTACCCATAGAAGCTGCAGAAAAACTTCTAGGTGATAGCCTAAACCATTCTTGTTTGTTAAGATTTTGTTTTGGTCTAGCAAGGACGTCCAGCACTATGTTGAAGAGATATGGGGAGAGTGGGCAGCCTTGTCTAGACCCTGATTTCAGTGGGATTGCTTTAAGTTTCTCTCCGTTCAGGTTCAGTTTGATGTTGGCTATAGGCTTGCTGTATATCGTCTTTACTATGTTTAGATATGTGCCTTGTATCCCTGATCTCTCCAGTACTTTAAACATGAATGGATGTTGGATTTTGTCAAATGCTTTTTCAGCATCTAGGGAGATTATCATGTGATTTTTTTTTTCTTTCAGTTTGTTAATATGGTGGATCACATTGATGGGTTTCCATATATTGAACCACCCCTGCATACCTGGGATGAAGCCTGCTTGGTCATAATGGATAATATCTTTGATGTGTTCTTGTATTCGGTTTGCGAGTATCTTGTTAAGTATTCTTGCATCAATGTTCATAAAGGAGATTGGCCTGAAATTCTCTTTCTTTGTTGAGTCTTTGTGAGGTTTAGGTACCAAGGTGACTGTGGCTTCATAGAATGAGTTTGGTAATGTTCCTTCTGTTTCTATTTTGTGGAATAGTTTGAAAAGAATTGGACTTAGCTCTTCTTTGAAGGTCTGGTAGAATTCTGCGCTGAAGCCATCTGGTCCTGGGCTTTTTTTGCATGGGAGATTTTGATGACCACTTCTATTTATTTGAGGGATATAGGACTATTTAAGTGATTTACCTGGTCCTGATTTAGTTTTGGTAAGTCAGATTGATCAAGAAAATTGTCCATTTCATTTAGATTTTCAAATTTTGTGGTATATAGACTTTTGAAGTAAGTCCTAATGATTGTTTGGATTTCCTCAGTGTCTGTAGTTATGTCCCCCTTTTCACTTCTGATTTTGTTGATTAATGGGAAAGGAAGAAGTCAAATTATTTTTATTTGCTGATGATATGATAGTATACATGAGTGACCCCAAAAACTCTACCAGGGAGCTCTTACAGCTGATAAACACCTTCAGCAAAGTGGCCGGATAAAAATTAACTCAAAAAAATCAGTAGCACTCCTGTATACAAAAGACAAAAGGGCTCAGAAAGAAATTAAAGAAACAACACCGTTCACAAAAGCCACAAATGACATAAAGTACCTTGGTGTAACCCTAACCAAGGAAGTCAAAGACTTGTATGAAAAAAATTTCAAGTCTTTGAAGAAAGAATTAGAAGATGATATGAGAAGATAGAAAGATCTCCCATGCTCATGGCTTGGCAGGATTAACATAGTAAAATTGGCCATCTTACCAAAAGCAATCTACAGATTTAATGCAATTCCCATCAAATTGCCAACACAATTCTTTACAGACCTGGAAAGAAAAATTCTCAACTTCGTATGGAATAACAAGAAACCCAGAATTGTTAAAACAATCCTCTACAATAAAAGATCTTCTGGAGGTATCTCCATCCCTGATATCAAGCTGTACTATAGAGCAACAATTATAAAAACTGCATGGTACTGGCATAGAAACAGAATGGTGGATCAATGGAACTGAACAGAAGACCCAGAAATAAACCCACACACTTATGGACACCTGGTTTTTGACAGAGATGCCAAAACCATACAATGGAAAAAAGATAGCATCTTCAACAAATGGTGCTGGTCCAACTGGATGTGTACAAGTAGAAAAATGAAAATAGATCCATACTTATCACCCTGCATAAAACTGAAGTCCAAGTGGATCAAAGACCTCAACATAAAACCA
>NW_026594377.1:4844478-4860321 GCF_907164565.1 Psammomys obesus
GAAAGGATCATCCTGAGTGAGTTGTCCCAGAAGCAAAAAGACACGCATGGTATATACTCACTCATATAAGCATACAACATAGAATAAACCCACTAAAATCTGTATATCTAAACATACTAAGCAAAAGAGAGGACTCTAACTAAAATGATCAATCCCCATCCTGAAAGGCAAAGAGGATGGGCATCAGAAAATAAAGAAAATAGGAAACAACCTAGAAACCTGCTACAGAGGGCTTCTGAAAGCCAGAAGAAGAAAACAGGAAACAACCTCGGAACTGCCACAGAGGGCCTCTGAAAGCCTCTACCATGCTGACTGTCAAAGCAGATGCTGAGCCTGATGGCCAACTGATGGGCAGAGGGAATGGAATTTCATGTAAGAAGTGGGAAATAGTAAAAGCTGGAGAGGACAGGAACTCCACAAGGAGAGCAACAGAACAAGAAAATTTGAACACAGGGAACTTCCCAGAGACTCATACTCCAACCAAGGACTATTCATGGAGATAACCTAGAACCCTGACAATGCAACCACTTCTGATGAGAACTGATAGACTAAGATCAGAAAGAAGGAGAGGAGGACCTCCCCAATCAGTGGACTTGGGGAGGGGCATGCATGCAGAAAGGAGGGGGGAGGGTGGGACCAGGAGGGGAGGAGGGAGGGGCTTATTGGTGGATAGAAAATGAATAAATGTAATTAATAAAAGTTAAGTAAAAAAAAAGAACTTAAAAAAAAGATTTTGTTTTGGGCTTCTCTTGAAAATAGGAAAACAAAACCATAAACATTCTTTCTAGTACATTCCAAGATATATTACTAGCACCCTTTATTCCCAGCTGTTAACCACAGTAGACTTATTGGCTTGCTTTTATGATTGTATCTTTTCTGATCTTCCTAATTGCTTTAATTTTTCTAGCTCCAGCCCCTCATGAAAACAATGTTTTGGTTGAGCAAATTATTGTCAGCACTTATAATTCTAACCATAGTCATTCATTCATTTATTCAGTCCCTCATCTGGTCTATGTATTTAGTGACTACTCTTCTGTCAAGTGTCTGAGTTACTATAATGAATGAAATCAAGAAAATCTTTTAATTAATGAAAACTATAGGTTATGGAATATAAAAGGAAAAGGCCAAACTTTGGGCAGAGTATAGAGAATCTAATGAAAAAAAAAAAAAAGGTGGAGATAGAAATACCTGCAGGAGACAAAAGCTACACCACAAGGAGAACAACAGAACCAAAAAAAAATCTGGGTACAAGAGACTTTTCTGAGACTGATGCTCCAACCAAGTACCATGTATGGAGATAACCTAGAACCCCTGCTCAGATGTAGCCCATGGCAACTCAGTATCCAAGTGGGTACATTAGTAGTGGGAACAGGGACTTTCTCTGACATGAACTCAGTGGCTGGCTCTTTGATCAGGCCACAGAGGAAGACAATGCAGCCATTCCTGATGAGACTTGATAGGCTACGGTCAGAGGGAGGGGGAGGAGGACCTCCCCTATGAATGGACTTTGGGAGGGGCATGTGAGGAAATGAGCTGAGCGTCGGAAGGTGGGATTGGGAGAGAATAAGGGAGGGGGCTACAGCTTGGATACAAAGTGAGTAAACTGTAATTAATAAAATAATAAATAATTTTTTTAAAATGGCTAAAAAAAGGAAATGGATTCAAGACAACCCCTGTGTGGGAGAGCTGGCCCTGCCACTTGTCTGCTGTGCAGTGGCATGAGCAGGGGAGAAATGCTCTCCAACGCACCTCCTACCTCTCCTCCCTCTCCACTGTGGCAGGCAGGAAAGCTGTTCCTGGAGAAAAGAGAGGAAGAGAGAGCTGGCCCTGCCTCTCACCATATGCAGCACCCAGCAGAGTGGGCCCTGTACCTTGCCTGGGCAGCCCAAAAGTGCTGGCCTTGCTGGAGTGGACTTGGGGTGAGGCAACCAGAGTGCACAAGAGCAGGAAAGCTAGCTCTGACCCTTGGGTGAGCTAGCAGCGCTGTGAAGTGGAGCTTGCCCTGGTGATTGGGGGTTAGAACTGGTGGACTGACCAACTCAGTTGCCACCTAGACCCAAATCCAGAGCTTTGAGCTGGTCCACCCTAACATCTACCCCATTTGTGAGCTGCAGGAGCTCATAGAGTAGGAAAAGGGCCAGTCCTACAGAGCCAAAGCTGTAGAGTCTCCAAGACAGAAGACAACAACTGTATACCCACGAGGAGTCCCAATCAGTTGGCTACCTGATAGTGCAGCAGGAGCCAGAGGCCTCAGACTAAACCAATTACTCAGTACAATGAACAGTTGCAAGTAAAGAAGCTTGCACAAAAAGACGCACTGTAACAGTACAACTTCCCCAAGGAGATATTTTTTTCTTTTTCTTTTGGTGGGGGGAGGTTGCAAGGACAGAAGTCTGGTAGGAAGGCATGGGAAGGTGAGTGGTAATTGGGTGCATGATGTGAAATTTATTTTTAAAAAAGTTATTTATTTAAAAAAGGCTAATATTTTTAAAAAGTTAAAATTTAATTTTTTAACTTTTAAAAAGTTAAAAGTTAATTAAAAAAAAAGGAAAGAAGACCAAAATAAGCATGTTCAAATGTACCTACATAAAGTTTTGAGATTTCAAGTGGGAGTTCTGATATAAGTGAAACTAAACAATAGAAACCAAAGTGACTTAAAAGAGGTTACTGTAGTCAGAATAATAAGAAAATTATTTATGAATAATTAGACTCATTTTACTTTTCATTTATATTACTTACTCCTCATGACGGGTCCATAAGATTTGTCAATATAGATAAGCTGGTATGTTAGGTGGAATATATTAATGACTTAATTAAATCATTAACACACTCACACTTAATATACAATAGCCTCCAACTCTCAAGGCAGTAGTTCAAACCATCTTAGATTTACAAATCCATGTATTTATAAATTCCCATTTTTCTTCTTGTCTGTTTAAAAAGCATATCTATTTAAAAAAAATAGACACCTTCCCAAGCCATTTTAAAGAGAAATAGCTCTACCTAGGGTACCCTTTACAAAGAAAAAAAAATACATAATCCTTGAGAAAAAATCAAAATATATGAACATGAGATGTTAATTTAATTTTTAAATGTTTAAAAATAGTCAAGCACTGTCATTTACACAATATAACATTTATATAGCTATAAAAATACTAAAGCACATCCACAAGGAAAAGAAAATTCTACCATCTTTGATGTTTGTCATATATCAGAATGTAATGTAAGAGGTCCCTTTATAAACAATTCTCTGTGGCATCAGGAATATACATCATACAAGTAACAAAAAAATTAAAATCACCATAGAGTAATAGCTATTACTCCTGGGCATTTCAAATAGACTTTTGTTTAAAGCAAATCTTGACTTGTGCTTTTGGAAAAAATATACTAGTATAAACTCAGAACAGCATGTATGACATTTATGTGTGTATATATAAAACAATCTTTATAATTCAATGACATATTCACAACTTTTCTTTGACAGTCTGTGTTTATTGTTAATAAGAATGCACTTTCAAAAATAGCCCAGAAAACTCTGAAATGCCAGAGAAGTGCAATTACTGCCCTTGTCTGTTTTAGCTTGTGTTTTTCTCCACATAGCACTGACCTAAATGTGAGAGGGGCACATTTTGTGTATTATTATTCACTGCTTTACAAATGAATAGAATTTCTAAAATACTTTACAGATAATTTTTCACATTTTATGGAATAAATATTAGCCATAGTAGGTTTTCCAAATAGTTTCTTTTTTTCTTTTATTTTTTAATTTATTTTAATTTTTATAGTTACATTTTATTAACTGTATCCCAGCTGTATTCTGCTCCCTCATTCCCTCCTAATCCCACCCTCCTTCCCTCATTTCCTCCCTGCCCCTTTCCAAGTCCACTGATTAGGGAGGACCTCCTCCCCTTTCATCTGGCCCTGTTTTATCAGGTATCTTAAGGACTGGCTGCAAAGTCCTCCTCTGTGTCCTTGCAGGACTGCTCCTCCCTTGGGGGTGGGGAGGTCAAAGAGCCTGCCATTGAGTTCCTGTCAGAAATAGTTCTTGAATAGTTTCTTGAAAACAAAACAAAAAAGTCTTTCCATTTCCCATTAAGTCATTTTGAAGAAAAATGAAAAAAATTAGGCATGCTATAAAATAAGATAATTTGAAAATAAATCACAGGAGAATTGTATCATAGAATAAAGTCTAAAATTTACTTAGCCTCTAATATTTTTATAAATTATTTTATAATGTAAGGAAGCTGGGCCTATAGATCTTTCACAGTTTTAACTTCATTTAAGACTCCAGTTACCCAATGTGATACATGGTACCTTACTTCCTGGCCCTCAACTCCAAGCCTAGGTCTTGCCCTAAATGGTCACAACCTGACACAACCTCTACAAATCTTGTATTGGTTAGTATAAACAACCGACACAGTTTTCTTCTGAAACCAAAAGAAATGGACTCTTTTTATTTTATTTTAATTACTGTAACTCAAGCTTTCAGGATCACCAGTGATTTACTAAATTTACATTAATCTCACTAAAGACCTAATAATGCTGTGTTATACTTTGAACTAAAAAGAACTATCTTCTTGCAACAAAACAGTATTCTCTGGATGGAGATCTCTACACACTACAGAATGGGAATGTCTGTTAAAAAAGAGTTTCTTTGTGTAAAGCAAACATTTTTACTACATTACTAAGTATTAATTCTTTAAAAAATTGTACACATGTATACAATGTATTTTGATTATACATACCTCCCCTTCTACCTATAGCTACTCCCATATTCATCCTCACACCCTCACCTTTCTCAACTTCATGTTCTATTTTTCTTATTTAGTGTGTCAGATTTCTATAGAGGTATGGTCCTCTGTATTGACCGATAGGTTAATCATGTCCCGGTAGATAACCCCACACCCAAATTGTAGTAGGTGTAATATGAAAAAGTTCTTACTGTTTATAATTATCTTGTGTTCATTTTACTTTTGCTCTTGAATGGAATATCATCTTTCAGCTGTGATTCAAAATAACATGCAGTGATTATAAATCATAGCTTTTTGGAAGTGTCTAGTGCAGTAATGAAGAACTATCAAAAGACCTAATGGGCTGTTTCAATCAGCTGTTGATCACTTAGATGGTAGGTTTTAATCAAAGGAGACTTGTGTTCTAGTTAGTTCCAGAATTGACAAAGACCCAAGCGGAATCTGGTCCTGCTGTAATCCTACTGAATTTACTTCAGTAAATGAGTAATCCAAATAACTTATATTCTCATCAAGTTTTAAGTTCTTGAAAATAGTGACAACTCCGTGTTGTCTTTAGTGCCTATTTTAGACCTTCAGTGCCTATTTTTTGAATATGGTTGATTGTTACAACGTGTACTGTTGGATTAAAAAAAAAACCTCTCCCTCTGGTCCAATAAGGAAATGATGGGGGAGTAGTAACATTAAAGAAACAGAGAAAAGAAAAATAAAAAGCTAAAATCCTACTTCTTTATATAAAATTTGGGATGCCACCATATCCAGCTAATTTAGGCAGCCTTTCGTTACATTCCCACGTAGCTTCTTCAGTGCCCACTAAATACAAAATACTAAAAATATTGTTAACTGAAAAGGCCTAAGCTTTCATTTGTCCTTCAAGCATATTTTAGCATTAATATAACTATTTCAAAGAGCAAATAACAGGTTTGTCAAGAGATCTAATGACTCAAGGAAGTTTTGCAGGCAAATAATGATGCTAAAATTAGAAGTCAATTGTTTTAACCTTCATTTGTTTCTTCAAAATTCCTGCCTCTCTTGTTATAAGCTTTTTATTTACCTAACGTGCATATGCACACATTTGCTTGTTTTCACATAGTTAAAAAAATGTAAAAAAAAAAAAAAAAAAAAACCAAACTAGAATATAATGTACAATGTTAAAGCACTAACAACAAATATCTCACACTGCTAGGTTAAAACAGGAGAGATATTGTTTCCCACCCCTACATAGCTGAAGTGAAGCAGCAGGGACACATTCCCCCGGGAATCTGTGTGGTTACTTCCTTGCCTTTTAGCTTCTTCTTCAGACATTGTTAGCATTTCTTGACCTGTATGTAGTTGCGTATTTCTAGTCTGCCTTCACCCTGACCCACTGTCTCTGTGTATTTTGTGCCTTCCCTTGGCCATGTAATTATCGATCACTAGGCACCTTAGATTAGGAACTTATCCTACTCCAATATGAGCTGCTCTTAGTTAATGATATCCCTTAGTATGCATTCCTGAACTTAAATGCAGGGAATGGTATAGCCTACAGTACACATAGCTGTAATGACTCAATTTCTTTTGAAGGTCTCATTCTTAGGCATAGAGGATCGATGCCTCAATATACCTTCTTTGGGTGTGAGGAGGATTGGGGAATACAATGACTAGTTTTAATTGTCAACTTTACAAGGTCTAGAAGAACCTAAGAAAAGAGTCTCAGCAATGGATTGGGTATGTCAGGTTGACCTCTGTGCCTGCTGTGTATGTGTGTGTGTGGGGGGGGTTGTCTAGCTTACATTAATTGATATAGAAAGATCTGTATACTGTGGGCTACACCATTCCCTGGGTTTAAGTTCAGGAATGCATAATAAAGGACAAAGTGAGCTAATTACAAACATTCCTATATTTTACAGTTATATTGTAACAGATATATGGTATTAAATGCTTTAAATATCTTTATAAAATGTCACTTATCCTTCAACACATACTTCTTTCACAGCTATTATCTAGTTTTAACATATTTATTAATCCTATAATAAGATATCTATCATTGTTTTAGGTGGTACAAAGCACGGATTTCATAAGCCTTCTGAAATATGGGTGGAGTCTAAAGACTTTGTTTTCAATGATACAAAATGGTCAGCCCTGAAATAATAGTCAGAGAAAGAAAGATAGATTCCGGGGGTTGTGTTTGTGTATTCATGAGCAACAAAAATAATCAAGGCAAAAGAGGTTATCAATATGAGAGTGGGAGGACAAGGGAAGAATTGCAAGGAGGTTACATGGTTAGGGCTGGAGTAGAGAAAGTGTTGTAATTCTACTTTAATTTTAAAAGTACAGTTGTGTGTGTGTGTGTGTGTATAACAACTTTCCAATTATAATCTGACTTTGGATGTCTGCTGTGAATATTGAAGTTTAAAATATTACACTTTAAAAATACATAAAATTTCCATTGTTAGAAGACTAGCTAACAAAAATCTTACTGTATAATTTCATGTGCTATTGTTAAATTAAAAGAAGCAGCATGACCCATAGAGCACACATGATTTCAACCAGTGATAGCTGGTACTCTCTCATCTCATTACCTGTCTCCAACTGACAGCTGTGCTTTCATCATGATTCTGCTTAAGGCACAGCTTCTCCATGAGGCTTCTAAAGACTAATCCAAGCAAAGAATTTTAAAGACAAGAATTTGAAACACAAGAATGTAATAAGATAATATAAGACAGACCTCAAAATTAAATGACATGAACTCTCAGACTCAATATAAGTAAGATTAAATTTATGTTCTTTGGAAAAGACATTATTGATGCAGAAAAAGACAAAAAAAAAAAACAAAAACTTAAGAGTCAAATATGGTCTGTACTCTAGCAACAATCTCACAAGCACAAATTCTTACCAAACTGAAGTCATTTGCTGATTTAGTATAAAATTAGGGAAAACATATTTCTAAATTTAGACTGAGGTAATAACAAACATAAATCTAAATCCTAAGTGAATATAGATATCAAGAGTGAATCAAGATTGGCGGATCATTTTCTGCAGGGCCCCCTAGGCCCAGATATTTGTCACCTCCAGGTCTTTCTATCTCCCCATTCTTCTATAAGAATCCCCACACTCTACCCAAGTTAGGCTATTAATCCCAGCATCTGCTTTGATACCCTGTTGGGTAGAGTCTTTCAGAGACCCTCTGTGGTAAACTCTTTTCCTGTTCCCTATCTTCTACTACTTTCAATAGCTATCCTGTTTGCCCTTCTGAATGAGGATTAAGCCTCTTCCCTACAGTCCTCTTTGTTGTTTAGCTTCTGTAGGACTTTAAAGATTTTAGCATGTTTATACTATATTATATGGCTAATATCCACTTATAAATGAGTATATAACATGTGTGTCTTCCTACTTCTAGGTTACCTCACTCAAGGTGACCTTTTCTAGTTCCATCCATTTGCCTGCAAATTTCATGACCATGAATAGAGAGGACCTAGACCCCTTGCTCAGATGTACACCATAGGCAACTCAGTCTCCATGTGAATTTCCCTAGTAAGGGGAGCAGGGGCTGTCTCTGACATGGACTCAATGGCTGGGTCTTTGGTCACCTACTCCCTGGTGGGTGTAGCTTTGCCATGACTCAGTGGTAGAGGATGCAGCCAGTTCTGATGACACCTGATAAGCTAAGGTCAAATAGTAGGGAAGGAGGACCTCCCCTATCAGTGGACTGGGGATGGGCATAAGGTAAGAAGGCAGAAGGAGGGTGAGACTGGGAGGAGTTGAGGGAGAGGGCTGGAATCAGAACATAATGTGAATAAATTCTAATATGTAATAAATCAATAAAAATTAATCTGGGATGAAAACTTGATATTTCAGAACAGTTGTTGGACCTGGGAAAGCTGAGTTTATATTTCCATAACCTTGTATTTAACTTACAGTAAAAAAGCAAAGCCTGCAATGCTTTGATTAGATGAAAGGAGAAATATATTCTACATATGAAGACCACTTAATAGATCTAAACACAGCTTGAAGCTAAATTTGTATAACAGCTTGCAGCTAAGGAGTGATGCTCATGAGCCATACATGGCATGAATTCTGATGAATTTTATTTGTAGTGATTCTTGTTTGACACAGTGCATGGAGAGAGACTCAGAAGAGTAAAAAGTAATCTTTTGAAGAAACCAATATTTATGGCAGCACTCAAAATGTTTCCATTCATGAAACTACCACTTATGGCCTCATCACTTAAAAACTGAAGGACAGTGGGAGAAATTTGTACAAAATGGAATAAAAAAGCAAACATCTAGCTGTCAGACCTTTAAGGACTTCAGATAGAGGAGTTAACAGATAGCATGTAAGACAAATGTGTTTAGGAGGCTTTAAATATAAAACAATGTAAAATATGAAACCCACAAATTGTTATTAATTATATAAGTTTAAATTTTCAAAACTTAAAAATGCAGAACTCATCATTAAAAAAACCACAGAAAGAAGTTCTGAACTGGAAAGAATTATATAGAATCTGTGACAAATCAAGATGGAGATGGTGAACTTAAAAAAAGTGGGATATATAACATCTGTTTCATAACTATCGGTAGGAGTTGGCATATGACTGGGAATCAGGTCATGCAGTTCGAACAAAAGTTTCAGAAGAGATTTAAAAAGCTCTTTTTTTTAGCTCTACTGTGAACAAACTACACAATAATCTTATGTTCACATCTTTTTTTTTAATCTTTTATTTTTTTATTAATTACACTTTATTCATTTTGTATCCCCCCATGAGCCCCTCCCTCCTCCCCTGCCGATCCCACCCTCCCTCCCCTTTCTGCATGCATGCCACTCCCCAAGTCCACTGATAGGGGAGGTCCTCCTCTCCTTCTTTCTGATCTTAGTCTATCAGTTCTCATCAAAAGTGGCTGCATTGTCCTCTACTGTGGCCTGGTAAGGCTGCTCCCCCCTCAGGGGGAAGTGATCAACGAGCAGGCCAATCAGATTATGTCAGAGGCAGTCCATCTTATGCTCACAGGGCTAATAACTTTGGGAACTCCCTCTACTATTTAAAGGACTAAGGACTGAGCAAAGAGGTGAGCAAAAAGGAAGTGCTAACTGATGGGATATGGACCCTTTCGTAAAAGCCAGACAGTTTGGCAATGAAGAACCAAGGTCAATATATGTCTATATCATCTCTTTCCGCTTCCAGTCTGATATGTTCTTCATATTACTTTAGCCTTTATAGAAACCATAGAACTGGGAAAGTTATCACAATTAACAGATATCAGCTTTTAATGGAAAGAGTAGGTGAGATAGACCAAAGACACAATATATATTCAAAAAGGAAAAAAAATACAACTACCTGGCACAAAACTGCAGGCTACACCTGAAAATAACACTTAGAAAACTATGAGGAAAAAGAAGAACATGCAAGGCTAGTGTATCATTGAATTGCAACTACACATGCAAAAAAGTACCTTCAATAATTATTCATTTGGACTGAAAAGATGGTACTGTGGTTAAGAGCACAGATGCTCTAGCAAAGATCCAAGTTCGGTTCCCAGTAGTAATCATATCATGCAGTTCACAGCTATAGCTTCTGGAGAATTAGTGTCTAAAAGATCTTCTCTTTCTCTGTCTCTCTCTCTGTCTCTCTCTCTCTCTGAAAGTAGCTGTCTATAATTTCAGACACCAGAATTGTGAGAAAATTTATTTTCTCACATTTACTCAGAACAGTCTATGACATTTGTTGTCACAAATCCAGCGGACTAAGATATATACAATTTTATTTTCTCTCTAACAAGCAGATGTCTTGTAAAAATGGGTTACATATTGAAGGACCTTTTCTGGAAGAAAACAGCTGGGCATGAAGGGAGTGAGAGGTAGTATTGGCTTCTGTTTTGCCTGATATTAAACTCTAGTTCTTCCTTCATCCTTGGTGATGAGTGTTTCTACTGAAGTGGTCCTCCCTCTGGAGATCTGTTTTCTTTCCTCTTTGATTCCACCCATCATCATAGATAGCAAGTTAAAAAGGAAGGAAGTGGAAAGCCCTGGTACTGTTTTTTTTTTCTTCCTTTCAAATTACCTGAATCTCCTATCAAAGTATAAAGACTGAATATGCTCAACAAATAATATAGCAATTCCTTTTCAAAGAACTTCTAAATTTAATTCATGCAAGAAACAGAGAATGACAGATTCTGCTTTCAATAAGACATATTCTCACTGGAGTTTAGGGTAAGAGATTCAAAGAATTGTTTGCCTTTCAAAATTCAACCTGGAGAGAGAATTCCAGTGGCCTAATAAGGATTCTTGACTTTGAAGTGCTTCTGTTGTCTCTTTCTTCCATTTCCTCTGGTACCCTTGTTTCATGCACAGATGATAACTATATGGGCATATTGGATGAGACTGTTTAGTCTAATAAAATCTTATCACATTCCAAATGATATATAAAACTAAGTTAAATGATTTTTATTATTTCTCCATTCATATAGTCAAGTTATTAAAGTATTAGATAAAATGCTGTTAATATTTTCTTTAAAGTACAAGTCTATAGATTACCAAGAAAATAAGTAGTCTCTGAACTTGGCTTCATTGTAAAGTATGTTCTATAGCTGTGAGATGGCTCAGTGGTGCTCACAATAAAAGTGTGGTTCAGTAGATCTACTAAGTTCAGTAGATCCCAAGTAGAAAAGCAGGATGAGGTGCCATGAACCTGGAATCCCTGGAATCCTATAGCAAGATGGGAGGCAGAAACAAGAGAATGACTCATTTAGAAGCTCAAAAGTAAATGATTCTGGACTTTGGGTGGCTATGCAGCAGAAGCAAGAGAGAACTGGTCTCTATAGGTGGAAGGAGAGAACCGACTCCTAAAAATTGCTTTTTGGTTTCCACAAATGTGCTGTGAGCTATGTGTGCCTGTACAAACACACACATACACACACGCACACACACACACATTATATCCACATTCACAAAAAAGAAATAATATTAAAGTTATTCCATTGGCAGAACACTAATTTATAAATTCCACAGAAAGAAATATGTGTGATGCTTGTTAAGATATGTGATATCAAATGGTTAAAAAACAAAGAGCTTCTGACATATTTGAAGGGGAAAGTGAGGCCAGATGGACTATTGGGCATGAGTGGTGTGTTGCCACACAAGTTTGTTCAAGACCCAACTTCCCCATTTCATGTTGCTTGAGAGAATGACTCACCTACTTAATAACCCAGGCATCATCCTGAGCAAGACAACAGAGCCGAGGGACCTGAAGCCACTTGGTGAATTAAACTTCTATCACCTCCACAAAACATGCATTTACTCTTCATTTAATAGCAGCAGCTTAGATGTCATTTTCTGGCCAGTTTTTCGTACTCCCACTGCTTTCTATATTTCTAGTATGCTTAATTAGACTCAGGTGTATTTGGAAGCGAAAAATTTTCAGCCGTCTTCCCAAAAAGACAGATGTCCAGGAAAGATGGGGGAAAAGAGAGGGCAAGGGAGGTCTGAAGGTCTGCTCTAGGTCTTATCAGGAAAAATGAAACTTTTATTTTCATGAAAAAGTGAACATGCTGTGGAGAAAAAGAAATGTGACACTCTACAATCATAATGAAGTATTCTGTGAGGGCACAAGTTACTTCGGCATATTTGCAAAGGCATTTTCTTCTGAAGCTTGAAGGGCAACCAATTGCTCTTTGTGTTAGTTTAGGGCGACAACAGTTTCAATGTTTCTGGCCTTCATGTTTTCAGTCTCATCTGGGTCATTATGACTGTCATCAAAACTATTATCAACAAGTGTTTATTTTGCCTGGAGCAAGACAGAAACGTCTTTCACAATTACTACAACTATGAAGATTGAAGGACAGAGTGCATGTGATCATGCTAGGCACAGAAAATATTTATCAGTTGCTTATTTCCAGTCCACCCCCTAGGGGCTTCCCAATCACTTCCCAACCTTTATTTTCATGGTGGGAGAAGAATTCCCAGTGCTTCTATGGAGGCAGAGCAGAAAACTCATTTGAGTCTGAGACACAACACACACACACACACACACACACACACACACACACACACACACACACACACTGCGTTTTGAGAGACATGAAAATTAGCAAAATGTAAAGAGGAACATTTTTCAGTACTGATGAGATGCACTCCCTTTTGGATGTAAGACGTCATGCTACCCAGAACACGGGGGTGAGGGGTGACCATGAGCTAACCGACATAGAAAAGTTACTTGTGGTCACAAGCCTCAAGCATTCATGAGCAATTATGACGGCTCCTTTGTAGTTTAACAAAGGCGTCAAAGAAAATCTGATGCAAGTAATTTAAAAACCACTGAACTAATTATTGGCTGTTACTAATGGATGCTCCAAAGTTGGCAAAGAAAAAATAGCTTGGGCTTTTATTATAATAAATGACTATAGATGTTTGTTCTTTTATTTGATAAATATTATAGTTAATTGAATAATAAGCATAATTAAGTAACCAAGATAAAAAGTCTTATGCATTTGCAGTCTGCAGCATGTTTGCTCTTTGTGTAAGCACTTACTGCTTTCTCAGTTAAGAGTCTGTTTCTGGTGTGAATGCTAGAGCAGTTGCACGCCTCATGACTATAAATAGTACAAAGAGCACATGATTGTTTATGAGCTTGAGTGGTTCTATTGCTTAATTTGCTCTTGACTTAGATAAATAACTACAATTGAAGCAACATTAATGATAACGCTAGAGACTAATAAAACAGCAAATATTCATGCATCTGTGTATGTCCACACACTTGTATTAAAGTAAATTGTCCAGTGTCCACAAATCATCATAATACTTATTACTGAATAGTATTAAATGAATGAAAGAATCAGAAGTTTCAAGGAATGGTTATTTCTCAAATACTGACTGAAGTGGAAATAATTATCAAAATTATAACACTTAAAAGAAAGATTAAGGATATATTACGCTTTTTTAAACATACTAGAAAGAAAGTTTAGACTTCTAAGTGTAGCCCCACCAAATTCATAAATGGATTCAAATGTTTTTAATGAATAAAACGTTTCAAAAAAGAGTCTAAATTGTGTCCCTTGGTGTTCCAACTCAACCTCTCATATAGAATGCCTCATAATGCTGGAGAAAAAAAAAAGTTGAATTATGCTATTTGTTCAAAAATTTTCAACTGATATTCAAGTTGTGGGAAAGAACTGTGGTGAGCAAGTTGATGTTTCTGTGCTTTCCCAACACTCTATTGACAATGGTGGTCAGAGTGTCCCAGGGATATTCCAGTCTCTGTCAAGCTGACAGCTGGTTCTGTGCACTCAGCCCACTTCATTGTTGCCGCATGCCAAGCCTCTTCAGTGACCATCAGACTGCATGTCAGATATTACCCTTCCTACTTTCCAGTTGTGCTTTCCCATAATCACCTCTAAGTACCCAGGAAACTCTGGTGCTTACCTGGTACTCCATAATCCCTGAGCTCTCTAATCCTTTAGGTGAGGAATTATGGAACAAAGCTACACAGGTGACTTAGAAAATTAGTTGAAAATACCAAATTCTGTGATTAAACCAGACTACTACTTATGACCTTTCCCAGCAATCATTGAAGTGTCTGTATAGTTTGGACAAATGCTAAATGGCTAACATTTTCTGAGGCATAAATTTATTTTCCTTCATGATAAATTAATATAAAACTTAAGGTCACAGCTGTATTCTTCACAGTACTGTAAAGCTAATAAAGGGTTCTGAACATCCAGGCTTCAGTAGTATTTCTTCTTATTTTAAGTAAGACACTGAAAAAAACAATAAATATTCAATAAGACATATAAAGGAATTTTTGATTAAAAGTCAGTTTATCCAGAAAGTGTTTAGATCATAAAATATAGTGCCCAACAAGTTACTCTTTGAACATAATGTGACAGTATTTTTCGTTTTCTCTCAGTTGAACATATAAGAATACAGAATTTTGCTGTCTCCATCCTCACACAATAATACCCTTTAGGAAATGTGTAAAGAATTAAGATAGAAATACATGCACATCAGTATCTTCCATTGATTTCAGGAGATTTTAAGTGTATTTTTTGTTCTGGGTAGATTATAAAATAAAGGACATTTTAAGAACCATTATAATAGTTATTTCATAACAGATCTGGAAATTGAAACCTAATGGAGTGAAAACTCAACAATGTGCTGATTATTGTAAACAAGAAACCAAGTGCTGATTTCCAAATACTTAGACTTACATTTTGGTCTTCATTTAAACTCCTTTGGGCAATTTCAAGCCACGTGCAAAAAACAGATTTATAACATTTTTTAATGTCTATATCTTAAAAACTCTTGGCAAATATAACTGAAAAATTTAAAAGGGAATCTGTACAAATTAATTTTATCTAGTCCAAAATGGATCTTATCTGATACAGTCCCAGTACTATTCCACGTTGACTGCTTTGGTTGAATGTCATCAAGACAGATTACTTTCCCAATAACAGATCAGACCAATTGTTAGGCAACTGCAATTTCTACCATTTCTCCTCCTTAACACACATTTTCCAAGTATACAACAAGGGCCCTTCTATAGCTAGGGAGGTTTTAGAAGGCAATTACTTCTCAGAAATTGGCTGACACTGTAATGTCAACCAGGCTACTGAAAGGGTCCATTAGGAAAAGCTAGCCAGTAGTTCTTTCTGCACTAAAATAGGAAAGTTCAAAGATAGAAAGTGTTTTTCAATGTGCTGCAGCATATGCTTAGCCTCAAATGTGCAATCTTGGGCTTTATGGGAGACAAACCCCTACGGATAAATGCAGAACAACAATGAAGGAAGAGGTTTGAAATGGCAGAGCACTTAACTGCACAATGCTCATCAGTTTCACAAAGCTTCACAGCAGCCAACCATACAACTAGGCGGTGTTGCATAGGGAATGAGACTGGTTAAACTAAAATAAAAGCTGAGCATTGAATGTGTCCAAGAAATATTTTCCCCTTGCTAACCAGCATGTATCCTCCCTCTCTCCCTCCATTTCTCCCTCTCTCCCTTTCTTCCTCCTTCCTTCCTTCCTTCCTTCTTTCCTTCCTTCCTTCCCTCCTTCCCTCCCTCCCTCCCTCTCTCCCTCAGTCCTTCCTTCCTTCCTTCCTTCCTTCCTTCCTTCCTTCCTTCCTTCC
>NW_026594377.1:4860331-4880083 GCF_907164565.1 Psammomys obesus
TCCTTCCTTCCTTCCTTCCTTCCTTCCTTCCTTCCTTCCTTCCTTCCTTCCTTCCTTCCTTCCTTCCACCCTCTCTTACTTCCTTTCTCTTGTCCTTCAACCCTTCCCACCTTCTGTTTTTCAATCCTTCTAGTCTTTTCAGACTTATTGACTTAAATAGGTCTTCAGACTTCTGCCTTAAATAGGCTGTGTGGCTTTAGAAACATGACTGTGTTTTAGCAGCTAATGAAAGCAAACACCTGTAGGTGCAAACTCCTATGTCAATATAAGCTCATGGTATCCTTCACATCAAAATCATCTGAATCTTTGTAATAGCAGTTGAGCACAACCAGAGGCATTGCTGACCATAATTTTATTTTATTTTATTTTTTAACTTTTTATTTATTTTTATTTTTATTTATTTTTTACACGTTATTCACTTTGTATCCCCCCATAAGCCCCTCCCTCTCCCCTCCTGATCCCACCCTCCCTTCCCCTTCTTCACGCATGCCCTTCCCCAAGTCCACTGATAGAGGAGGTCCTCCTCTCCTTCCTTCTGATCTTAGTCTATCAGATCACATCAGGAGTGGTTGCATTGTCATCTTCTGTAGCCAGGTAAGACTGATCTTCCCTCAGGGGGAGGTGATCAAGAGCAGGCCAATCAGATTGTGTCAGAGACAGTCCCTCTTCCCATTACTATGTAACCCACTTAGACAGTAAACTGCCATGGATTACATCTGCGCAGGGGTTCTAGGTTATCTCCATGCCTGGTACTTGGTTGGAGTATGGGTCTCTGGGAAAACACCTGTGTTCAAATTTTCTGGTTCTGTTGCTCTCCTTGTTGGGGTCCTGTCCTCTCCATAACCTACTATTTCCCTTAGTCAGGGTCCTCTCTCTTGATTAGTTTCTTTAGATGTACAGATTTTAGTAGGTTTATCCTATAAGTCTATATGAGTGAATATATATCGTGTTTGTCATTCTGCTTCTGGGACAGCTCACCCAGGATGATCCTTTCCAGGTCCCACCATTTACCTGCAAATTTCATGATTTCCTTTTTTTCATTGCTGAGTAATACTCCATTGTGTAGATGTACCACAATTTCTGCATCCATTCTTCAGTTGAGGGGCATCTGGGCTGTTTCCAGCTTCTGGCTATTACAAATAAAGCTGATACAAACATGGTTGACCAAATGTCCTTACTGTGTACTTGAGCCTCTTTTAGATATATGCCTAGGAGTGATATGGCTGCATCTTGAGGAAACACTATTCCTAGTTGTCTGAGAAAGCGCCAGATTGTTTTCCAGAGTGGTTGTACAAGTTTACATTCCCACCAGCAGTGGAGGAGGGTTCCCCTTTCTCCACAACCTCTCCAACATGTATTGTCACTTGAGTTTTTCATCTTGGCCATTCTGATGGGTGTAAGGTGAAATCTCAGGGTTGTTTTGATTTGCATTTCCCTGATGGCTAATGAGGTTGAACATTTCTTTAATTGCTTCTCTGCCATTCGATATTCCTCTACAGAGAATTCTCTGTTTAGCTCTGTTCCCCATTTTTTAATTGGATTATTTGGTTTGCCACTTTTCAGCTTCTTTAGCTCTTTATATATGCTGGAGATTAGTCTTTTGTCAAATAAAGGGTTAGTGAAGATTCTTTCCCAATATGTAGGCAGTCGTTTTGTTTTGATGACAGTGTCCTTTGCTTTACAGAAGCTTTTCAATTTCATGAGATCCCATTTATTGATTGTTGCTCTTAGAGCCTGTGCTGTTGGTGTTCTGTTCAGGAAGTTATCCCCTGTACCAATGAGTTCTAAGGTATTCCCCACTTTTTTTCTAGCCGAATTATGTGTCTGGTTTTATGTTGAGGTCTTTGATCCACTTGGACTTCAGTTTTGTGCACGGTGATAAGTATGGATCTATTTTCATTTTTCTACTTGTACACATCCAGTTGGACCAGCACCATTTGTTGAAGATGCTATCTTTTTTCCATTGTATGGTTTTGGCATCTTTGTCAAAAATCAGGTGTCCATAAGTGTGTGGGTTTATTTCTGGGTCTTCTGTTCGATTCCATTGATCCACCATTCTGTTTCTATGCTAGTACCATGCAGTTTTTAAAACTGTTGCTCTATAGTACAGCTTAAGATCAGGGATAGAGATACCTCGAGAAGATCTTTTATTGTAGAGGATTGTTTTAGCAATTCTGGATTTCTTGTTATTCCATACAAAGTTGAGAATTTTTCTTTCCAGGTCTGTAAAGAATTCTGTTGGCAGTTTGATGGGAATTGCATTAAATCTGTAGATTGCTTTTGGTAAGATGACCATTTTTACTATGTTAATCTTGCCAAGCCATGAGCATGGGAGATCTTTCCATCTTCTCATATCTTCCTCTAATTCTTTCTTCAGAGACTTGAAATTTTTTTCATACAAGTCTTTGACTTGCTTGGTTAGGGTTACACCAAGGTACTTTATGTCATTTGTGGCTATTGTGAATGGTGTTGTTTCTCTGATTTCTTTCTCAGCCCTTTTGTCTTTTGTATACAGGAGTGCTACTGATTTTTTTGAGTTAATTTTGTATCTGGCCACTTTGCTGAAGGTGTTTATCAGCTGTAGGAGTTCCCTGGTAGAGTTTTTGGGGTCACTCATGTATACTATCATATCATCTGCAAATAGTGATAATTTGACTTCTTCCTTTCCCATCTGTATCCCCTTGATCTCCTTCGACTGTCTTATTGCTCTAGCAAGGACTTCCAGCACTATGTTGAAGAGATATGGAGACAGTGGGCAGCCTTGTCTTGTCCCTGATTTCAGTGGGATTGCTTTAAGTTTCTCTCCGTTCAGTTTGATGTTGGCTATAGGCTTGCTGTATATTGCCTTTACTATGTTTAGATATATGCCTTGTATCCCTGATCTCTCCAATAGCTGAGCATCAGTTTAACCTTGCACGAATACACTCTATGGCCTTGAATAACCTCAGAGTGTGTACTTATGCACCCCAAAATGCATTTACTCTTTCCTTTTTAAGCAACAGACTTCAACTAAGCTTGTTTGGCAATGTCCAGCTTAAGTAATCACGATTGAGAATGTGCCTTGCTGACCTGTGAGAATGTATGGGGTCCCAAGAATACAGTATCTTTGCTTTCTTTTTCTTTTTTTTTTTTTATCAGAATGATCACGCTTTAATACCAGCGGCTGGATGTTTAGAGGGGCATATTCTACACAAATGCCAAAGTTGATCACAATTAAAACATTACCCACTTCTAGGATCATGCATTACAAAAAGATCCTTATTTCTAGTGTGCTGTAATATTTGTTGAAGAGCCTATTACTTAAATGCCATATGGATACTGGATACTATTAAAAATACTAAAGAGTGCTGGGCTTGGAAGATTGTTGAGCAATGACAGTAATTTGAGTATAGACACAGCAGAGTACTCCAATTGATTATTAATATAAAAAAAAGACCTACAAAGTACCTAGACACTGACAGCTGCAAATTGGGCATTATCTAAATTTCTCTGTGGTAGTTCTATGGCACTCCACAAATTCACATTTTTAAATAATGATTAAACACTAAACATCAAACACTTAAAGAATTTGGAAAAAAGCTGTGCCAGGTAGTAGGTAGAGGCAAGATCATCTAACTAAAATATGTTAAATGAATCAGTGGGTTATGACCATGGGGCCACCTATTTGAACTGTTTTATTATTTAAAAGAAACAGGCCAATAAACACAACTGCATCGTTGCTGGCTTTGATTAGACTATTAAACTTATTAAACTAAGGTACCCATTCATCTACGTAGTTTTTTTTTAATTTTTTATTAATTACACTTTATTCATTTTGTATCCCCCCATAAGCCCCTCCCTTCTCCCCTCCAGATCCCAGTCTCCTTCCCCTTTCTGCATGCATGCCACTCCCCAAGTCCACTGATAGGGGAGGTTCTCCTCTTCTTTCTGATCTTAGTCTATCAGTTCTCATCAAAAGTGGCTGCATTGTCCTCTACTGTGGCCTGATAAGGCTGCTCCCCCCTCAGGGGGAAGTGATCAAAGAGCAGGCCAATCAGATTATGTCAGAGGCAGTCCCTCTTCCCATTACTATGGAACCCACTTGGACACTGAACTGCCATGGGCTACACCTGTGCAGGGGTTCCAGGTCATCTCCGCAGGAGCTCAGAACTTCCTACCTGTGACACTATCCTGCCCTATCTGTTCTGAACATGCTATAACCACAACTGCCCACTGAAATATGTAAATCTTTAAAATAATTCATTCCCTCTTTCTCCTCACTACTTTCCCTGAACAGGAACACACACACACATACATATACACACACAAACACACATGCATACACATACTACTGATAATTTCTCTAAGAAGCCCTGACTGCCGCATTTATGTAACCTCTACTAGACTGTTTACATTTTGGGCCATAATAACCTACTAATACTTCTAAAATTATTTATGTATCTTTATTATTCCAACTGCCTTATTAAAAAAACTTGTAGTTCTGGTAACATGGAGCTAAAAACAATATTAAATACCAGTGTCTGTAGATAAGAAATATATCATAAACCAAGCTTTAAAGTCTTTTTTAAAACAAGGTGGTGTCAGCATCTTAACCTCACACCAATTCTTCAGCTACTAAGGCAACCCCACAAACAATGGCCATTGTGACAACCATGCCAAGGACCTACGAGAAAGAATCATCCAAAACTGCTCTTCACTTACCTTGTACTAACTATACAATGGTCCTGCTGTCTTCCACATGCAAGGACATATATACAAGGAGCCTCAGATCTTTAGAATCTAGCACTATCTGAGGCTCCCAGCACATTTGCTATGGATTTGTATTCTGTTCACAGAAGAAAAAAAAACATATTCAAGGAATATAAAGTCATCCTATTTTTATATGACTTTAGGTAACATCAATTCTTCTTAGCAATCTTAATACTTAACTAACATAAAGTAATTAACTCCATAAGGACAGAAAAAGTGATACAGGATGAGCAAAGAAGTATGATATCAAATAATCAAATCATAATACATGTTTGTTACAAAGATTTGATTACCTGAGTGCTGGGATTAATAGTGCAAAGGTTAGTGTGAACCCTGATCAAGAATGGCACGCAAATTAATGAGGCATCACATAATTTTAAAACATATATATGAGTATGTATATATGTGTTGTCTGTGTGAGTGTGTGCGAAAATAGAAACAAGGTCCACCATGAGAAGGGAGGGAAAAGGTAACAAACTTCAGATGACAAAAAGCAGAAAAAATTATTTAGAGGACAGAATGGAATTAACAAATGAAGGCAAGAGCAGGGAATGCAAGGAACTAGAGTGTAATTGCAGAGTATAATGACACATATATGGGAAAATGGCCTATGATATCTACCACATTACTAGCAGAAAAATTAACACAATAAACAAACTATATCTGTTAACTAGAAAGTAAGATTTTCTGAGAAGTGTGAATAAATGTAGGGTCCATTTTTTTGGGGGGGTTGTTTTTGTTTTGTTTTGTTGTTCTTGGCTTGGTGTTGTTTGTTTGTTTGTTTTTAACACAATTGGCTCTTGAAAATATATTCATTAGATCCAGTGGTAAGAACTTTAATTTTTTTGTGCTTGTGGAGCTCCTATCCTCTCCACATCATACTAACTCCCCCTTCTTTCATATGATTCCCTGCACTCTGCTGAAGGTTTGGTTATGAGTCTTAGTATCTGCTTTGATACACTGCTAGGTAGAGTCTTTCAGAGGCCCTCTGCGGTAGGTTCCTGTCCTGTTACTTGTTTTCTCCTACATCCAATGCCCAGTCCATTTGTCTTTCTAAATGAGGAATGATCATTTTATGCCGGATCTTCTTTTTTATCTTCTTTAGATGTACAGATTTCAGTATGATTATCATATCTTATAGGTCTATGGAAGTGAGTATATCCGTGTGTGTCTTTCTCCTTCTGGGATACCTTACTCAGAATGATCTTTTCTAGATCCCACCATTTGCCTGCAAATTCCAAGTACCATGTATGGATATAATCTAGAACTTCTGCTCGGATGTAGTCTGTGGTAGCTCAGTAACCAAGTGGGTTTCCCTATTAAGGGGAACAGGGACTATTTCTGACATAAACTCAATGGCAGACTCTTTGACCTCTCCACCTACCAAGGGAGGAGCAGCCCTGCTAGGCCACAGAGGAGGACTTTGCAGCCAGTCCTGAAGATATCTGATAAAATAGGGTCAGATGAGAGGGGAGGAGGTCCTCCGCTATCAGTGGACTTGGAAAGGGGCAGGGAGGAAATGAGGGAAGGAGGGTGGGATTAGGAGGGAATGAGGGAGCAGAATACAGCTAGGATACAGTTAATAAAATGTAACTAATAAGAAAAATAAAAAAATAAAAGTAAAGAAAGAAGAAATAAAAAATAACTTTAATTTTATGGTCTTTCTACGATTTTTAAATAACCAAGGAACAATCCTTCCAAAAGTATTTTGTGATGAGCCATGTAACTGCTAAAGTTCATTCCTGACTTATATAATATAAGAAAACATTACATTGTTTTCTTAAGGTAAAATTATATATACGTGAGTAGTTCTTTCCAACTCTCTTGTCTTTCTGTCCCTCACTTACCTCTCTCTCTTCATTTTTCTATATATTTATATAGAGATATAAACATATATAAAAGGCTATTCCATTTATTCCATCATAGCAGAATCAAAGTGACAGATTTAGTGGTTAGAGACAATTTTTTTCTTCATTGAATTAACAGTTTAAGTTGACTACATACATGGATAAATAACATGTCATCAAATTGTCTCTTCTGATGCTTCTCAAATACAACAGTATATTTCCAGAGCAGCAAACAGGTGTCCAAAAAGACTAATTACTAATAAATGGTACTTCATGAAGCTAAAAAGACATATCATTTGGGGAAAAAGAAAGGCAACAGAATGAGAATATCTTTTTACTAATTAATTATACACCTGATTTAGGGTAAATATTTAGAATATTCAAAGTATTTTTTTAAAACTGCTCATAAAGAAAATAAATAAGCTAATTTAATACGGTTCACACAGAACAAAACAAAATTCTTATAAGATGAAGTGCAAATTAATTAGAAAATGAAATAACAATATTTAACATCCTTAATAATCAGAAAATGTGAATAAAAACAACTTTGAAATTTCATGTTTTATCTTTAAAAATGATGAATCTTTCAATGGAGAAATCAGATTCAACAGATACAATAATAAGCTTTAATATTGGCAACCTGCTAGCAATACATTTTTGTGTATGTGTGTGTCTACATTTTTGTTTGTGTTATTTGTATGTGTGTGCTGGTAAAGACTGTGTTTGTATATGTGTTTGGGTGTGTATAGCGTGCACACACGTGTGTGAAGAGCCCAGGAGAGGTTATCAGACATTGTTTCTATCACATTCCATTTTACTTTAAACCTGAAGCTGTTCGTTTTGGAAAAGTAGCTGGCCCTGAACCTCCCAGGATCCACCTGTCTCATCCAACCTCCTAAAACTGGAAGTATAGGTCCTACAGCATACCCGGCTTTTATGTGGGTTCTGGAGATTGAAATTCAGTTTCTCAGGCTTGTTGGCACTCAGTAGGTTCCTTTACCCACTGAGCCATCTTGCCAACTCAAAATTTAAAAAAAAAAAATAACCTTTCTAAATACGGCATAGTAATTAATAACCTAGTGGTATTTACAACTTTATCTACAACATAGTCTTGGATTATTTGGAAAATTTACAGGCCCCTGTTACTTATCACTTGAGGGCCACCTTTTATGGGAAGTCCATAGCTAATTATTATTATCATTTTTATTAACTTCATTAGTTCAATGTGTTCAATCAAAGGAAGCAAGGATACCTCATTCTCATCCTGAACCCTCCCTACACCCAGTATGAGCTCCCTGCATTCCTCCAGGGAACCCAGGTCTTTACTAGAGCTGAAATTTCTCCCTGATCTTTTTTCATTCTTTTTTTGCAACCCTGAGTCAGGGAGTCTATTCAATCATCACTCATTGTTACAAAGCAGGGGGCCTTGGATATCTGGAAACAGAAGGAAGTTAACTGGTATAGGTGCAGTGATTTGTTCTCCATCAACAAGACTGTCTAAAACACTTGAAACTTTATATTCAAGCAGAAAATTGACATCCTTTGTTGTCCTCTGAATTCCACAAAGCTCACACATATACACATGAATACACAAAGTTCACACGCGCACATGTGCATACACCAAAAAATATCTTTTTGAGAAAAAAAATAACAGTATTTCTAAAAGAACATTTAAAATTTTTTCATAAGAATTTTTAATAATCATGTAGCAAGGGCCCTTTCAGTGCTTGTTTTCATTAGAACTAAGTTAAATTGATAAAGTTAACAGGTTCTCTTTTTAGTAGCTCTAAATTGCAATGATTAGAGGCACCAGTTTCTCAAACATGTTTTCATGGTAAGTTACATAATGTTTAAAGCATACAGCGAACAAGTAGTAAGTTCATACGTTAAAGTAAATCACTAATAATACTGAGTATTTTCAAATGCAAAACAATCCAAAGGCTCTGAAAGGTACAATTTTCCTAATTAACGCTAGGTGATGGTGTGAAAGCCCACTTTAAAAATGAATCACTCAGAAATAAACATGCACACAGAGTTGGTGACAGCACTTGAAGAGGGAGGTCTGTGCACTTATTCTTTGTTATAGGCTAGCACAACAAATGTCCTTTTTATAAGATGCTATTGATGCTTCTCATTTGTGGCTAATTCTCCATCTGTTGAAACACCCACAAGATTTACTTGTCTCAAAAGGAAACTTTGATTTGTGTAAGAACAATTGGACAGTCTGTATCACATGTAATAAAACTACGAAAGTTGGAAAAACTCCGGAGAATAAAGTGCCATTTCATCAAATATATTTCAGTAATTTCCAAAGACAGGTCAACTTAAGTATTGGCTAGGGCTATTCCTGACAAGAGAAGACTAGAAAAAAAAAAGAAAGAAAGACTTTTCTTGAGACAATGTCTCATATTTCTGGCTGATCTTAAAGTCTAAGGATGACCTTGCCCTCATCTTTTAGACTCTATTGCCCTGCCCCCACCTCACAAATAATGGGATTTAGAGAGAAGATGCTGCATTTACGCAATGCGGGGCATGGTCTTCACACAGGCTAAGTGAGACCTCTTCCCACTGAACAGCAGCTCCAGCCTAGATGATAAAACTCTTGGTGTCAGGAGTTCACTCTTCTACAGCAGTAAATTCCAGCACCTGTGCTGAATCAGTTTCTGGACTGAAGTCTCAGGGAACACTGAGAAAGCTCATAGTTTTTGTTGTTGGCAGCAATGAGTTGAAAAGATACAAAAAAAAATTGCTAAGTTTTAAAAAATTACCTAGTTTTTTCAAATTTCCACGAGTAAACACATACTTAATCATGCTTTATTGGAAATTAATATCGAGACAGGCCTTTTCTCTTGTATATATTTTATTACATCTAATAAATGCTTATTAGATTTATTTGGTTAAGTATTACATTTGAAAGCAATTATTTTTGTAGCTTGAAATTTTTGTGCACTTTTAAAGTATTCTTGAATAAAATGGAACATTATTTGTATAATTAACCTTTTTCAAGGAGGTCTGTTATGTGAAATTTCAACCAACTGCATTCCATTTGCTCTCATTTTATCATTTTTAAGTTACAACACAGAGTCGTCTTGACTGTGAATGCTTTGTAGAACTTACTAACAGAACAGTGAAGGCATTTTTAGGCTGTGGGTCATACTAAGAACTATGACTAACTTAGTGTGTCTCCCTTTACACAGGTGGAGAAGCTAGGTAGCAAGAAAACAGTCAATGTCCTTCAACTGCAAACTGCCAAACTTAATTTTTAAGAAAAAGCATGTACCCAGTTATCCTAATTTCTTTTCTATCCCCAGGGACAACATACAATAATATGTCTTTTTAGTCACTCTAAAGTATGATGCTTTGCAAGATATAGTGTAAAGGAATCAAACATAGACCTACTTATCATTTAAAAGACAGATGTCATTAAAACTACCACAACCCCTTACTGTTACTGTGTCTGTCTCTTCTATCCCCAACATTTCTTCTCTTTCCTGAACTATACAGAAGCCTTCTTGATACCAATTACGTAACTAAAACTTTATTTTTCAAAATTTCAGGCAGAAAAATTTTCTAAACTAAAATTCTCAACATTTAATTTCCTTACATAGGTTCCTGCCCTATTCCCTTTCTTCTCCTGCTTCTGATGTCTATACTATTTGCCCTTCTGAATGATGATTAAACATCTTCCCAAGGGTCCTCCTTGTTGTTTAACATTTTAAGACTATAGATTTTGATATGTTTTAAGTATCTATCCAGCAGGGTAGTGAAGCAGATGCTAAGACTCATAGCCAAGAATCTTATGAAGAAGTAGAGATAAAAAGACCTGGAGGGGACAGGAGCTCCACAAGTATAGACCAACAGAGCCAAAAAAAAAAAAAAAAATCTGGGCCCAGGGGCATCTGCAGAGACTGATGCTCCAACCAAGGACCATGCATGGAGAGGACATAGAATCGCTGCTCAAATGTAGACCATAGTCTCCATGTGGGCTCCCTAGTAAGGGGAGCAGCTGCTGTCTCTGACATGAACTCAGTACCTGGCTCTTTGATTATCTTCCCCTAGGGGGCCAGCCTTCCAGGGCGCAGAGTGAATAAATTGTAATAAATAATAAGGAAAAAGAGAAAAAAATTCTTATATAAAATTCTTCAAGGCAGTTCAATTGTGCTTCAAGTAAAGCAACACACCAAGAATGGCAGCATGCTCACACAGACTGGGCTCTGTCACTTCCCTCATACCAGCTACATAACCCATCCTTAGAGCTTCACACTTATGAAGTTTCTCTCCTCCACAAAACACTTGCTTAGACACTCCCTGTCCCTACAACACATTTGCCTCTTTTTGTGCTAATTAACTCCTACTCAGCCCTCAATTTTAAATTCCAAAGAAGTAAAATTTTCATTTTTAAATCTCTTGTAGCCCTATCTATCTCTTTGGTACTGTTTTACTTTCCTTTGTGTATACCTAAACATATACAAGTACACATATATGTATTTGTTTATATGCTCACAATATGTTACATATATAGAATGTAATCTGTATATCTATCTGTCATCAGTCATTCAACATATCTATTTATCATCAACATATCTATTTATCATCTATCTTCTATCAACTACCTATTTATTTATTAGCCTAACTCTGGAACCTAACAAGCTCCAATAAATATTATATCAACTATCTGTAAGAATTACAACTAATCCCGTGGAAAGGATAGAAAGTCATGTCAAAAAAACCTTTCAAAAACACAGAATAATCACCCTTGTTCTAAATTTTTATAAAATAATACTCCAAAGGGGGGGGGATCACCTTCCGTTGTATTTATTTGCACAGCAGTTTTTGGGTTTTTTTTTTTTTTTGATGACTTTTTGTTATAGCAAAAAAGTTAACTGCAATGCATTAGAGAAAGATGATTAACAATTTTAATATCATTAAACAAGTGTGCTACCTGCTGCTTAAATTACTACGTCCATCCTCAAATATTTTGTTTAATTAAAATACTCATTCCCTATCTTAATTTATGAACTATCATTAATTTTGTAGTTCATGTTGTTAGTGTATTTTAACTAAAGATTAATGTCACAGTTTCTTAAAAATTGATTTTTAGAGCCATGTTACAAATCTCATTAATGCAAACAAATTGTTGAAGTATCAGCTTTTTTTCTTAGGACCCGACCACGCACAGCAGATCTTGCAACACAGTGTTTGCTGTGTCAGTAGACATAAAGGGCTTTTTTTTTTTTCCTTTTCTTTCTTTCTTTTTTTTTTTTTTTGCCTTGAAACTCATTAAAACTAGCTAACCAAAGTCCACAAATAAACTCTACACTGACAATGAAATGATTAATAACAATAAACTAAACGCTAGTAAGTTTCCCAAACACACACCAAAAATTTTAGTTAATTGGGTTTCTTCTAGAATTCTCTTCACTCCTCCAGAATTTATGCGTAGCTGAGCCTGACACAGATTAAAGGTTGAATAATGTCCTGAATACTTAAAAAATAAGCAATAAAATTGTCTAGTAAATCCATAGTAATTCATTATGAATATTCCAATAAATTATCATTAAAAATAAAATGGCTCTACTTATACAGAAATCCAGTTCCAAAGGAAATTAGACAAGTTATGTTCAAAAGTGCAAATTTATAAAAATTTGGAATGCCCCCCAGAAGCCTGTTGTTGAGAGCTTAGTTCCCATCACACGATATCACAAGGAAATGGTACAGTATTTAAGAGGTGGAGCCCAGCAGAAGAAATTAGACCATTACAGTCATGTCCTTGAAAGTGTTAGTGTGGATTCTGCTTAAAGCAAATACCTATCGTAACTACATGCTCTTTATAAAAGGCAGCTACCATGCACAGTCCAAAAGTAAAAATCCAATTGACACTGACTTCTATAGATTAAAATAACTTTTCCACTTGTAAGTATACAATTGTAAGTGTTTTAGCACAATAAAAATAACATTTTAGGGGGGCGGGGCAAAATGGCAGCGCCAGGAGGACTCTCATTCTGAGGAGCACCACAGCAGGATTGGCACAGTGACCAGCAATCAGAACTCGCGGCCTTAAAACACAAGTGATTGTGTTTCACAGGTGAGAGGATACCCCACGGTGGGGGATTCAATCAGCTTTAACTCACCTGGCTAAACCTCAGAAGAGATCCCAGTTCCGCCAGAAGCTTGGTCACCAGCACAGAGCTACCCGCCAGCACGATCTGGTCACAGTCCCAGACTGAACTGTGGGCCCACAACACCATAGACTGGATTTCCCAGTCGAGAGATAACCCCAAGAAGCAGGAAACAATTGGGACCGACCTCAGGTTACCCAGACATCCCCTGGAAAAGTCTTGGGTTCCGTGGGTGCCCCAAGAGCCAGTCCAGACCCAGAGCCGGGACACAGGCGCCTGCCTGCGCACCTGATTCGCCGCCTCAAATAGAACTGTGGGCACCAGGGCACCAGGGCACCAGACTGCGTGTCTCCAGCAGGAGGAAACCCCCAGCGGAGGGGGTCAGCAGCTCTAACGCTTAGGACACCCAGCACCAAAACACTTCCTGGACTCACGCAGACTCTAGTGCAGGCAGGAGCGCTGTGCTCTGCTGCCATTATTGAGTTCCCCTAAGGCACTGGGACACACAGCTGCATCCTCAGACCTACAAAAGCCAGAGAGCCATTACAGCAGCCCTCAGATACTGTGCCAAGGATCAACCAGTTATTCCTAGCTAGACTGTCAAAACTGTGGGAATCCCTGGTCCTTCAAGAGGGCTGCACCCACAGCGTCTGGACCAGAGCAGTGCCTGCAGCCACCATCCCAGACAGAGACACACAGCTTCTGATCCAGAGTGAGGCACCCAGCCTCCAGACCAGAACAGTGCCCACAGGCGCCAACTCAACCTAGGTGCACATTCTCCAGGTCCAGAGCAGAGCAATCAGCCTCTGGCCCAGAGACTTGCTGAGTGCACCTCCCACTTTCCCGGACAGAACTGTGTACCCCGGGATAACAGACTGAGTTTCCCTGTTGGGAGAAAACCCCACAGCTAGGGAATCAGCAGTTTCCTCAAGAGGACTGTACATGGAAATTTAGTGAGCAGCAGCACACTAAATTTATAACAAGAAACCCAGCAGTGGGGCAGCTGTCTTGAGAAATTCTATGGGTAAGAGGAGATCCCCCCTGCCTAACAAAGACCACAGCTACTACTCAGGGCTATAAACCTGAGGTGAGCAGTGGCAAGTCCTGAGAAACACTGGCCATACAGTGACCATAACCAAAAAGCAGAGAAGGACTCCTTCAGGAAAAATCATCTTCCGGCCAAGGGGATACTCCCTACCTCAGGACTCCAGGAGCACAGAAAATAACAGCCAACACCTAAATCAGCCCAATGGGTAGAGGTCAGCGTAAAGGCTCAACCAACAAAAAACAGAGCAATATGACATCTCCAGAACCCAGACATCCAGAGGCGAAAAGCCCTGAACAATGCAGCATAATAGAAAATCAAGATGACCTTACATCTATGTTGATGAAGAGGATAATAGAGGAAACACATAAAATACATAAAGAATTAGAGGAAGATAAAACCAAACAGATCATGGCTATCCGTAAAAAAATGGAGGAAGATAAAGACAAGCAGATTAGGGACATCCGTGAAGAAATACGGGAAGATGCAGCCAAACAGCTTGTGGCCTTCAGAGAAGAAATAATTAAATCACTGAAAGAAATAAAAGAGACAGAGTTGAAGGAACTAAAAGAAAAAGAGGAAAATACAAGCAGACAGGTGAAGGAAGTAAACAAAACAACTCAAGACCTGATGATAGAACTAGAAAAATTAAAGAAAACACAAATGGAGGAAATAATGGAGAGGAAGAATTTAGGGAAAAAAACAGGAATTACAGAGGTAAGCATAACCAACAGAATACAAGAAACGGAAGAAAGAATCTCAGGTGTAGAAGATACAATGGAAGAAATCGATGTATCTGTCAAAGAAAATGTTAAATCCAAAAAATTCCTGACACAGACCGTCCAAGAAATCCAAGACAATATTGAAAGACAAAATGTAAGAATAATAGGAATAGAGGAAAAAGAAGACTCCCTTCTCCAAGGCCCAGAAAATATTTTCAACAAAATCATTGAAGAAAATTTCCCCAAGTTAAAGGAGAAGCCAATAAGGATACATAAGGCCTACAGAACACCCAACAAATTTGACCAGAAAAGAAAATCCTCCCGCCATATAATAATCAAAACAGTAAGTATACAGAACAAAGAAAAAATACTAAAACCTGCAAGGGAAAAAGGCCGAGTGACATATAACGGCAAACCCATTAGAATCACACCTGACTTTTCAACAGAAACTATGAAAGCCAGAAGGGCCTGGACAGATATCATGCAGACCCTAAGAGAACACAGATGTCAACCCAGGCTACTATACCCTGCAAAACTCTCAGTCCTCATAGACGGAGAAAACAAGATATTCAATGACAAAAACAAATTTCAACAATACCTACACACAAATCCAGCATTACAGAAGGCACTGGAAGGGAAAATACAACCCAAGAAAATTAGCTTCTGTCAAGAAAACACAGGAAATAATTAACCTTACTACAGCAAAACAAAAAGCAACCAAGCACACAACCTTATGAACACAGCCAACATCAATATCAAAGGATCTAAGAGCCACTGATCATTAATCTCTCTCAACATCAATGGACTCAACTTTCCAGTAAAAAGACACAGATTAACAGAATGGATACATAAACAAAACCCAGCAATCTGTTGCATACGAGAAACACACCTAAGACACAAAGATAGACATTACCTGAGGGTAAAAGGTTGAAAGACGACTTTCCAAGCAAATGGACCCAAGAAACAAGCAGGAGTAGCCATTCTAATATCTGATAAAATAGACTTTCAACCAAAATTAATCAAAAGAGATGAGGAAGGACAATTCATACTCATCAAGGGAAAATTCCACCAGGAAGACATCACAATCCTGAACATCTATGCCCCAAATACAAGAGCACCCACATTTGTAAAAGAAACATTGATAAAATTTAAACCACATATACATCCCCACACATTAATAGTGGGAGACTTCAACACCCCACTCTCAACAAAGGACAGGTCAACAAAACAGAAATTAAACAAAGAAACAATATCTCTGACATAGGTCATGAATCAAATGGACCTCACAAACATTTACAGAACCTTACACCCAAACACAAAAGAATTTACCTTCTTCTCAGCACCTCACGGAACCTTTTCCAAAATAGACCATATAGTTGGTCACAAAGCAAGCCACAACAGATACAAGACGACTGAAATAAATGATCCCTTGTATCAGTCTGATCACCATGGAATAAAGCTGGACTTCAACAACAACAGAAATAGCAAAAAGCCTACACACACATGGAAACTGAACAACTTGTTACTAAATGACAGCTGGGTCAGGGAAGAAATAAAGAAAGAAATTAAAGCCTTTCTAGAACTCAATGAAAATGAAGACACAACGTACCCAAACTTGTGGGACACAATGAAAGCAGTGCTAAGAGGAAAGTTCATAGTACTAAGTGCCTTCAAGAACAAATTCGAGACAGCTCATTCAAGCAACTTAACAGCCCACTTAAAAACCCTAGAAGAAGAAGAAGCAGACACACCAAAAAGGAGTAGACGACGGCTGGAAATAATCAAACTCAGGGCTGAAATCAATCAATTAGAAACAAATAAAACAATTCAAAGATTCAATGAAACCAAGAGCTGGTTCTTTGACAAAATCAACAAGATCGACAAACCCTTAGCCAAGCTAACTAAAAAGCAGAGAGACACCACCCAAATCAACAAAATCAGAAATGAAACGGGGAACATAACTACAGACACTGAGGAAATCCAAACAATCATTAGGACTTACTTCAAAAGTCTATACTCAACAAAATTTGAAAACCTAAATGAAATGGACAATTTTCTTGACGGATTTGACTTACCAAAGCTGAATCTGGACCAGGTAAATCAATTAAATAGTCCTATATCCCCCAAAGAAATAGAAGCAGTCATCAAAAGTCTCCCATCCAATAAAAGCCCAGGACCGGATGGCTTCAGCGCAGAATTCTACCAGACCTTCAAAGAAGAGCTAAGTCCAATTCTCTTCAAACTATTCCACAAAATAGAAACAGAAGGAACATTACCAAACTCATTCTATGAAGCCACAATCACCTTGGTACCTAAACCTCACAAAGACTCAACAAAGAAAGAGAATTTCAGGCCAATCTCCCTTATGAACATTGATGCAAAAATACTTAACAAAATACTTGCAAACCGGATCCAAGAACACATCAAAGATATTATCCACTATGACCAAGTAGGCTTCATCCCAGGTATGCAGGGGTGGTTCAATATACGGAAATCCATCAATGTGATCCACCATATTAACAAACTGAAAGAAAAAAAAAAAACAAATGATAATCTCCCTCGATGCTGAAAAAGCATTTGACAATATCCAACATCCATTCATGTTTAAAGTACTGGAGAGATCAGGGATACAAGGCACATATCTAAACATAGTAAAGGCAATATACAGCAAGCCTATAGCCAACATCAAACTGAACGGAGAGAAACTTAAAGCAATCTCACTGAAATCAGGGACAAGGCAAGGCTGCCCACTCTCTCCATATCTCTTCAACATAGTGCTGGAAGTCCTTGCTAGAGCAATAAGACAGTCGGAGGAGATCAAGGGGATACAGATGGGAAAGGAAGAAGTCAAATTATTACTATTTGCAGATGATATGATAGTATATATGTGTTACCCCAAAAACTCTACCAGGGAACTCCTACAGCTGATAAACACCTTCAGCAAAGTGGCCGGATACAAAATTAACTCAAAAAAATCAGTAGCACTCCTGTATACAAAAGACAAAAGGGCTGAGAAAGAAATCAGAGAAACAACACCATTCACAATAGCCACAAATGACATAAAGTACCTTGGTGTAACCCTAAACAAGGAAGTCAAAGACTTGTATGAAAAAAAATTTCAAGTCTCTGAAGAAAGAATTAGAGGAAGATATGAGAAAATGGAAAGATCTCCCATGCTCATGGCTTGGCAGGATTAACATAGTAAAAATGGTCATCTTACCAAAAGCAATCTACAGATTTAATGCAATTCCCATCAAATTGCCAACACAATTCTTTACAGACCTGGAAAGAAAAATTCTCAACTTCGTGTGGAATAACAAGAAACCGAGACCGAGAATTGCTAAAACAATCCTCTACAATAAAAGATCTTCTGGAGGTACCTCCATCCCTGATCTCAAGCTGTACTATAGAGCAACAGTTATAAAAACTGCATGGTACTGGCATAGAAACAGAATGGTGGATCAATGGAATCGAACAGAAGACCCAGAAATAAACCCACACACTTACAGACATCTGATTTTTGACAAAGATGCCAAACCATACAATGGAAAAAAGATAGCATCTTCAACAAATGGTGCTGGTCCAACTGGATGTGTACAAGTAGAAAAATGAAAAGAGATCCATACTTATCACCCTGCACAAAACTGAAGTCCAAGTGGATCAAAGACCTCAACCTAAAACCAGACACATTAAATCGGCTAGAAAAAAAAGTGGGGAATACCCTAGAACTCATTGGTACAGGAGAAAACTTCCTGAACAGAACACCAACAGCACAGGCTCTAGGAGCAACAATCAATAAATGGGACCTCATGAAACTGAACAGCTTCTGTAAAGCAAAGGACACTGTCATCAAAACAAAGCGACTGCCTACAGATTGGGAAAGAATCATCACCAACCCTTTATCTGACAGAGGACTCATATTCAATACATATAAAGAACTAAACAAGCTGAAAAGCAATAAACCAAGTAATCCACTTAAAAAATGGGGAACAGAGCTAAAGAGAGAATTCTCTGTAGAGGAATAGTGAATGGCAGAGAAGCACTTAAAGAAATGCTCAACCTCATTAGCCATTAGGGAAATGCAAATCAAAACAACCCTGAGATTTCACCTTACACCCATCAGAATGGCCAAGATGAAAAACTCAAGGGACAACACATGCTGGAGAGGTTGTGGAGAAAGGGGAACCCTCTCCACTGCTGGTGGGAATGTAAACTGGTACAACCACTCTGGAAATCAATCTGGCGCTTTCTCAGACAACTAGGAGTAGCGCTTCCTCAAGATCCAGCCATACCACTCCTAGGCATATACCCAAAAGAGGCGCAAGTACACAAAAAAGACATTTGCTCAACCAAGTTTGTAGCAGCTTTATTTGTAATAGCCAGAAGCTGGAAACAACCCAGATGCCCCTCAACTGAAGAATGGATGCAGAAACTGTGGTACATCTATACAATGGAGTATTACTCAGCAATGAAAAATAAGGAAATCATGAAATTTGCAGGTAAATGGTGGGACCTGGAAAGGATCATCCTGAGTGAGTTGTCCCAGAAGCAAAAAGACACCCATGGTATATACTCACTCATATAAACATACAATATAGAATAAGCCCACTAAAATCTGTACATCTAAACAAACTAAGCAAAAGAGAGGACCCTAACTAAAATGTTCAATCCCCATCCTGAAAGGCAAAGAGGATGGACATCAGAAGAAAAAGAAAATAGGAAACAACCTCGGAACCTGCTACAGAGGGCCTCTGAAAGCCAGAAGAAAACAGGAAACAACCTTGAAACCTGCCACAGAGGGCCTCTGAAAGCCTCTGCCCTGCAGACTATCAAAGCAGATGCTGAGCCTGATGACCAACTGTCGGACAGAGTGAATGGAATTTTATGTAAGAAGTGGGAAATAGTAAGAGCTAGAGGGGACGGCAACTCCACAAGGAGAGCAACAGAACAAGATAATTTGAACACAGGGAACTTCCCAGAAAATCATACTCCAACCAAGGACTATTCGTGGAGATAACCTGGAACCCCTGCACAGGTGTAGCCCATGGCAGTTCAGTGTCCAAGTGGGTTACATAGTAATGGGAAGAGGGACTGACTCTGACATAATCTGATTGGCCTGCTCGTTGATCACTTCCCCCTGAGGCAGGAGCAGCCTTACCAGGCCACAGTAGAGGACAATGCAGCCACTTTTGATGAGAACTGATAGACTAAGATCAGAAAGAAGAGGAGAACCTCCCCTATCAGTGGACTTGGGGAGAGGCATGCATGCA
>NW_026594377.1:4885083-4903477 GCF_907164565.1 Psammomys obesus
CTTTCTACATAACTTCTCTTATTTGTAGTTTATTCTTCTCTCATATATTACAGTATTCCTTCCTTCCTCCCGTTCCAGTCCCTCCTCTTATATTCTCCACCCACACTCACTCCTCCTTTTCCTTCAGCAAAAGGCAGGCCTCCCAGAGATAGCAGCTTAACATGACATGTCAAATTGCAGTTAGACTAGGCACCTCCCCTCATATTAACACTGGGTAAAGCAACCCAGTAGGAGGAAAGGGGTCCCAAATGCAGTCAGGGACAGCCCCATTGCACTTCCACTGTTAAGAGTTCAACAAGAAAACCAAGCTACACAACTATGACATATAAGCAAGGCCTAGGTCAGATCATTCAGGCTCCCCGATTGTTTGTCCAGTCTCTGTGAGCCCCTGTGAGACCAAGTTATTTGGTTCTGTAGGTTTTCTTGTGATGTCCTTGACCTCTCCGGTTGCCCTCCTCCCCCCCAATTCCTTTTCAGGATTCCCTGAACTCTGCCTAATGTTTGGTTGTGTGTTTCTTTATTTGTTTCCATCAGTTTCTGGATGAAGTCTCTGGGGACACCAACCCAGTCACAAAACCTTCAACCTACAATTTGTCTTGCCTGCAATACATGCTAGGGTAATGGTAGTGCAGATATTTTGGGAATGGCCAGCCAATGACTTGATCAGATTGAGACTGTTGCCATAAAAGGAAGCTCTTTCCTGGACTCCGTCTAGTGGGCCAGGTACCTGAGGTGGGATACCTTCATGACCTAGGAGAGAACTAAATACGACTGGAAAACAAACAAAATTGTCAATGAAATTATCCCCAATGATGTTTTGCTATACTCGTAGACAATAGCCTAGCATGATTGCATCACAGAGGAGTCACTTTGCTTAACCTCTTATGATTTTTAAAACATTAGAAACTTTTAAAAAATCATAAATTTTCCTTAAAATAAAGTATGTTAATTTTATTTATTTTTATAATACATCATTATTTTTTGCTTAATTTTATTTATTTCTCACAGTTAAGCCCACACATATACATATATCCACATCCTCTCACCTCCACACAAATTTGACCATATTTCCCTTGATTATCCTTTCTCAGCTCAGTATCCAAGTGGATACTCTAGTAAGGGGAACAGGGACTATCTCTGACATGAACTCAATGACTGGCTCTTTGATCATCACCCCCTGAGGGAGTAACAGCCTTACCAGGCCACAGAGAAAGACAATGTAGCTAGTTCTGATGAGACCTGAAAAGCTAGGGTCAAATGGAAGGGGAGGAGGACCTCCTCTATCAGTGGACTTGGGGAGAGGCATGGGAGGGGCATGGGAGGAGATGAGGGAGGGAGGGTAGGATAGGGAGGGAATGAGGAAGGGGTTACAGCTGGGATAAAAAAAATGAATAAACTGTAATTAATTTAAAAAATAAAATAAAAAAAAAACAACAACAACATAAAAGATGTATACAAGAGCTGCATAAGACTGGGCCCATTGTCATGAGCAAAATAAAAAATAAAGTATGTTAATTTTAGTTTAAACAAAAAGAAACCTCTTAAGGTTAACTATACAATAATATATGGTGTGTGTGTGTGTGTGTGTGTGTGTGTGTGTATGTGTGATGTTATACATAATGAATACCTTAAAATTTCACAAGAGGTTACCTGACATTTTTCCTTCAAAGATGGTCAGACTACTATACCCAGCAAAGTGTTGGATAACAATAGATGGAGAAAAGAAATAAGCAATATCTTCCAATATAGCCAGACAGAAGATGCTAGAAGGAAAACTCCAATCTAAAGAAGTTAGCTACAACCAATAAAATACAAGAAATATATAACCCCAGACTAAAAAAAGGCAACACTCCACCACAGCCACCACCATCATCACCATTACCACCACGACCATCACCACAACAAAAGAACACTAGTCAATGAACACTGCTCACTGATATCTCTTAACATCAATGGTTACAGTTCCATGATAAAAAGACACAGATCAACAGAATAGATATAAAAACAGGATCCATATCTCTGCTACATCCAAGAATCACAACTTAATATAAGGATGGTCATCGCCTCAGGGTGAAAGAATAAATAAAGGTATTCCAAGAAAATGGACCTAAGAAGAAAGAGTGTGTGCCCATTTTAATATCTGACAAAGTAGACTTCAAATCAACACTAGTCAGAGGAGATAGGGAAGGACACTGCATACTCATTAAAGGAAAAATACACCACGATGACATTTTAATTTTTAACATCAAAGCATCAAACATATGGGCACCCAAGCTTGTAAAAGGAGCATTACTACACCTAATATCACATATTAACTCTCTCAAATTAATAGTGGGAAAATTCTACACGCCACTCTCACCAGAAAAAAAAAAAAAAAAAACTAAACAGAGAAATGCTGGAGCTTAACATATGTTATAATCCAAACAGACGTAACTTCATTCAAATGATGATTTTCTGTTCCATCCACTTCCCTGTAAGTTTCATATTTCTTTACAGTGAATAAAATTCCACTTTGTGTATGTGCCACGCTTTATTATCCATTCAGAAGTTGATGCACATCTAGGCTGGTTCCATTTTCCAGCTATTGTGAATATCACAGTAATAACTCAGAGATGGGCCAGTTTCCCTGAAGTAGGACATAGAGTATTTTGAGTTTATGGCCAGAATTGGTATGGTTGGTTCATATGACAACTCTCTTCCTAGCTTTCTAAGGAGCCTCCACACTGATTTAACACTCCTACCAACAGTAAATAGGTGCTCCTCTTCTCTCATGTCAAATAAGAATTTGTTGTCCTTTCTTGTTTTTCATAGCTGTTCTGACTGGAGTGAGATAAAATCTTAAAGCAGTTTTAACTTGCATTTCTCTTATGGTTGAGGATGTCTACCATTTCTTACCCATTTTTTTTCTACAGAGAACTCTCTATTTCCAGGCTACATTATATTGAAAATAGATTATTTTCTCATATATATCCTGATTATAATTTCTCTTCCCTCTGTTCCTCCCAGTTCCTCTCCACATCCCTTTCTTTCTGGATCCATTTACTTTCTCTCTTTCAAGGAACAGGCTACTAAGAAATAACATAAACTCAGTGGCAGGCTCTTTGACCATACCCCCTGAGGAGGAAGCAGCCTTGTTAGGCCACAGAGGAGGACAATGCATCCAGTCCTGATGTGACATAATAAACTAGGGTCAGATGGAAAGGAAGTAGGACCTCCCCTATCAGTGGACTTGGAAAGGGTCATGGGAGGAGACAAGGGAGAGATAGCGCTGTTGGGAGGGAATAAGTGAGAGGGCTACAGCTGGTATACAAATTGAATGAACTTTAATTAACATAAAAATTAAAATTAAATGAAACTTAAAAAGAAATAACAATAAATCACAACAAAATAAAATATAGTTAAGATAAAATAAACAAACAAAATACCTGCTACATTGAAGCTGGACAAGACAAACCAACAGAAGGAAAAGAATCTCAAGAAAAGGCACAAGATTCAGACACCCATCTTTTCACACCTTCAGGAGTTGGCCATAAAAATACTAACCTGAAAGCTATAACAGATATGCAGAGCACCTTGTGTAGACCAGTGAAGGCTCTATGCTTGCGACTTCAGTTTCTCTGCGTTCATGTGAGCTTTACTCAGTTGATTAGAGGGACTTGTTCTCCTAGTGTACTCCATACCCTTCAGATCTGACACTCTTTCTGCATTCTCTTCCACTGGGTTCCCTTAGCTCTAAGGGGATTTGATGGAGATATCCAGTTTAGAACTCAGCATAATGTATGACTGTGGGTCTCTATAGTTGTTCTCATCTAGATGATGGTTGAATCAAGGCATTCACTGATCTACAACTATATCAGAATATAATTAGGAGTCATTTTACCACTACATTTAAAAAGAAAGTAATATTTTGTTTTTACCTTAGGTCTCTGTACTATTCAGTCTCTGGTTCTTGGTCATCCAAGAGTCTTGGGTATGAGTTTGATATCATGATGTGGGCCATAAGTCAAATCAGACATTGGTTATTACTTCCAGAAACTTTGTACCACCATTGCCCTGACATATTCTGCAGGAAGGACAGAGGCATAGATCACAGGTTTTATGGCTGGATTGGTGTTTATGACTCTGACTGTAAGCACAGGACTCTGGCTAGACCAAGCAAGCCAGAGTCCCACCACTATGGAGAAGAAGCTCATATAGCTCCTGCCCTTAGGTAAGAAGCCATTGAAAATTTATGGCTGCCAGGAAAAAGAAGTCACTTTTTAAAAAGTAATTTATCACTTGGAGAGGCTGTTGCTGTAATACATGGTATGGCCCTACATCCATGAACATACTGATAGCATTAAGTGATCTCAGTGGATTTTAAAAGAAAGCACACTTTACAATTTGTTCCTAAAATGCCCATTGGGTTTATGTTCAAGTTACTCGCTCCCCCACACTCCATTTAAGGCAGCTATGAAATGTAAGATTTGTTTTCCTCAGTGGATGTTAGTTACCTGTATGCTCTTCCTACATCCCTTAGAGCAGAATTTCCATATCTCCCACTTGGTCAGTGGGAATCTGTTTCTACTCTCCACATTAAAGACATAGTAAATCTTCTTACCAGAAGAGTTACATGACCTCTGTTACATAAACAATTGAGTATCTTTTTCAGTAAAAAGCACAGATTTTCTACTTATGATGATCAGGTGGATTTATACCCAGCACTCCATGTTGGTAAAACAAGACAAAAGAGGTAAAGATAGAAAGCAGTGACAGTTACACCACATAATGAATGTTAAGTCCACTAAACTGTACACTTAAAGTGGCTAGGATGCTAAATTTTGTCTTAAGGATACTTACCATAATTTTAAGAAATGGATAATAAAGTTCATTTTGGTAGCTGTACACACTTATAATCCCAGAATCTGAGAGGCTGAATCAGGAAGAGTATGATTTGAAGCTAGCTTATATTACATAGTGAGATTTTATCCTCAAATTATGAAAGAATATATCAAAATATTGATATTTGGGTTGAAGCAATAACACACCCATAAAGCACTCTAATATGCTCACTGCACAAGCAGGAGGACCAGATTTCAGTTGCCAGCACTCAGGTAAAATTCAGCCAAGAAGACATATGCCTGAATGCCTTGGGAAGGCAGAAACAGAAGAGTCCTTGGAATCAGCCAAATTGTGAGGGGCACTGTGTCACTGTATTACAAATGAGGTAGCGAGAAGCTGAAGGTACCTAGCATGGATTTCAGGCCTCTACATAATAGAGACACAAAAAGATACACATATACACTCATATGCTCATATGCATAATACATTAATATCAAACAATATTAAGTTAATCATTCTAAACAAATTCTTTTGCTGTCATGATAGATTATTAAAACATCCCATTTAGAGATCCGGAATGAGTGTCAATAACAGGAGAATAGCTGGCATTGACATGGACGCCTTCTCCCCAAGGACTGTCTCACAGTTCTGGAAAGAGCTGTACAAGCTGCCGAACAAGAACAGCAATCAACACTCCTACCCAGCTGTTACGTCTACAAACAATAATGGTCAGAAGAGCAAACCATCTCAAGAGGTACAATGAAAAACATGCCAGGAATTTCTAAATACTGGAACACTTGCTTTCTTCATTGTATGCTACAATTCTAAAATGTACCGTTGTCAATGAAAAATACATTTTTATTTTAAAAAGGAATGAGAAAAAAGAATAGGTCAGTATAGCAGACCAAGCACCATAAAAATATTTCTGGGGTTTTGTTGTTGTTGTTCCTGTTCGGACTTGCTTTATGCTGCAGTAGTTACAGGATCTTTGCTTGAGACTCTCAAGCTGTTGTTAAACATCAAACACAGAGAGGGGGCTTCCAAGATGGCGGCGACTAGTGTGCAGCTTAGCTGAAGGAGAGAGGACCCGCAACGTGGAAATTGGTGAGTGAAGAGGCTGATCAACCCAGAATAGAGTTATCTAGACTTCCAAGAAGAAAGAGACTAACTATGATCTGAGTCCATCTAGAATCAGGTCACAGCAGACTCGTCCTGGAGGAGACACCCCGAGAGGTGATCCCCGGACACTTCCCGGCACCCAAAACCCTACTCCCTCTTTGGAGGAGGCAGGAGGCGTCCAGCAGAATCTGCCACAGACCACATTATCTGTACCCCAGCCCCAGTGAGAGCTGCAGCACCCACCAAAAAAAAAAAAAAAACCGAGATCAGGGCTGAGAAAACCCAATCCTTTCAGGCACTCCCCCAAGAACCAGAATGCTGCCATAACCCTGCCACAGCGGAGCAGAGGGATAGAGAGGCTCACAGTGGCTTCACAGTGCCCGGACCCCAGTGCTGCCAGCTGCTCCTAGCAAACAAACTTCAGTTCGGGATCTAGGAATGTGGTCATTCAACACGTCCTGAGACTCTCCTGGGTCCAGCACAATAAGGTCTAGCACCAAGTCCTAACACCAGCAGCTCCCCGACCCCTGGCAGAGAAACATCAGCTCAGGATTGAGACTGAGAAGTCCCAACCCCTTATGGAACTCCCCTGAGAGCGCCACCATAAGCTTGCCCTAATGGAGGGGAAGGTCAGAGGGGAAGGACAGAAAGGCAGCCTGCCACAGGACACAGCACCCCCTCTCCAGCTCACCCAGCGGCCCCTGGCAGAGAAACCCAAGCTCTGGATCTGAGGACACTCAACCATACCTGGTACTCTCTCGGAATCAGCAAACATAGGTTTCTACCAGGCTGCTTCTGGCAGAGAGATCTGGGCCCGGGATCAGGGATTGAGAACACTCAACCTAACTCTTTACTGCGCTACCCCAGGACCAGGGACCAGTCAACATAACCCCTCCTGGCAGAGGGAAAGGACAGAGAGGCAGCATACAGGAAAGGTGGACACCGAGTCCTGCGGCCACAGTGCTACAGAGCTGACTATTAGCCTACCCACGCATTTTACCGCAGCAGGACCAAATCAGAGAGTAGAGAGCAAGGAGAACCCCTGTGCATTCCAACTGGTCCTGCAAGAGAGTGAGTGAGCCTTCTAGGGAGAGTTTGCCCCAGACCCAGGGCCTCTCCACAGAAGTAACCAGACGAGATCCCTGCCACCCACCCCTAGTGTGGGCATGATAGGGATTCTTGGGATAGAGATTCCAACATTGAACCTTCTGCCTTGTGGGTCCACCATTGTAACACAGGTAAACAATCCCTGGATCTCTGACAGAACTGCATAATAGTGCCCTGCAGGCCACTGCAATAGTCAGAGAATCCGCACATGCACACTGCGCCCACGAAAAGCACATGCAATAGCGCCAGCATCACATTCCTTACTTAGGCAAAACTGAAACCACAACGCACACTCCCAAACCAGTGAACTTCTCTCATCTTCCTGAAAAAACAGTCCAGAAAACAGAAAGAGAAGATCATAGCCCGAACTACAAACTAGAGAAACGAACAGTGAGGGTTATAAATAACCAGATGGCTAGAGGCAGACATAAGAACACTCCCAACAAAAATCAGGACCTAATGACCTCACCAGCAACCCCACAAAACAATGGAAACTTCAATTCACTAGATATACAAGAAAACGACCTCAAAACTATGTTTCTCCAGCTATTAGAGGCCTATAAAGATGAAATGAACAAAGCCCTCAGAGAAAGAGCCAAAGAAATCAAGACGAACAAAGAGGAAACAAATAGAGCTCTCAGAGAAATGACCACGAAAATTGAGGCAAACAAAGAAGAAATGAACAAAGCTCTCAAAGAAATGTCCACACAAATGAAGGCAAATAAAGAAGAAATAAACAAAGCTCTCACAGAAATACAGGCAATTGTACCCAAAGAAGTAGAGGCACAATTAGTGATACATGGAGAGGAAACGGACAAAAAAATAGAAGCTGTCATTGAAAAGCAGGATTCCACACTCAAACAGATGAAGGAAATGGCGCCAGACATGAAAACAGAATTAGAATCAATAAAGAAAACACAAATAGAGAAAAACCTGGGGCTGGAGAACATAGAGAAAAGATCAGGAACTACAAAGTTAAGCATCACCAACAGAATACAAGAGATTGAAGAAAGAATCTCAGGAGCCGAAGATACACTTGAGGAAATTGACATGTCTCTCAAGGAAAAAAATAAAATCAGAAAAGTTCCAAACACAAAACATCCAAAAAATCAAGGACACCATGAAAAGACAAAATCTAAGAATAATAGGAGTAGAAGAAAAAGAAAACTTTAGGCTCAAAGGTCCGGAAAATATTTTCAAGAAAATTATAGAAGAAAATTTTCCCAACTTAAAGAAGGAAATGTCTATAAACATACAAGAGGCCTACAGAACACCAAGTAAACTAGACCAGAAAAGAAATTCTTCATGTCACAGCATAGTCAAAACACTGAACCTACAGAACAAAGAAAAAATTCTAAAAGCAGCAAGGGAAAAAGGCCAAGTAACATATGAAGGTAGACCTATTAGAATCACACCAGATTTATCAAAAGAAACTATGAAAGCCAGGAGAGCCTGGAAAGAAATCATACAGTCCTTAAGGGACCACAAATTCCAACCCAGTATACTATACCCAGCAAAACTCAATCAACATAGACGGAGAATTCAAAATATTCCATGACAAAACCAAATTTAAACAATATCTACATAGTAACCCAGCTCTACAGAAGTTACTAGAAGGGAAACTCCAAACCAAAGAAAACAACTACATCTAAGGAAACAGAGGAAATAGATAACTACACAACAACAACAACAACAAAGAATACAAGCAATGAAAGTCAGTGACACCACCAACCCCACATCAAAAGTAAGTAACAATTTGTTGGTCACTAGTATCTATCAACATCGATGGACTCAACACCCTAGTAAAAAGACACAGACTAACAGAATGGTTGCGGAAACAGGATCCAACATTCTGTTGCATCCAAGAAACATACCTATGCAACAAAGATAAACACTACCTCAGAGTAAAGGGCTGGAAAAATGTTTTTCAAGCAAATGGTTCCAGAAAACAAGCTGGAGTAGTCATCCTAATATCTAATAAAATAGACTTTCAACCCAAGTTAATCAAAAAAGATAAGGAGGGCCACTATATTCTCATCAAATGAAAAATCCACCAAGAGAAGATCACAATTTAAATATCTATGCCCCAAATACAAGAGCACCTACATTCATAAATGAAACAATATTAAAGTTTAAATCACATATTGATCCTAATACCTTAATAGTGGGAGACTTCAGCACTCCACCCTCACCAAGGGACAGATCAACTAGACAGAAAACAAATAGGAAAATAAAAACACTTACAGAGTCGCTAAATCAAATGGACCTAATAGACATCTACAGATCTTTTCATCCAAACTCAAAAGAGTATACCTTCTTTTCAGCACCGCATGGAACCTTCTCCAAAATAGACCACATAGTTGGTCATAAAGCAAGCCTCCACAGATAGAAAAAGATTGAAATAATCCTTTGTATTCTATCTTACCACCATGGACTAAAGCTGGATTTCAACAACAACAGAAATAACAAAAAGCCTACATACACATAGAAAGTGAACAACTTGCTACTCAATGACAGCTGGGTTAAAGAAGAAATAAAGAAAGAAATTATAGAATTCCTAGAATTCAATGAAAATGAAGGCACAACATACCCAAATTTATGGGACACATTAAAAGCAGTGCTCAGAGAAAAATTTATAGCACTAAGTGCCTTCAAGAAGAAATTCGTAACATCACATACAAGCACCTTAATGGCCCAACTGAAAACCCTAGAAAATAAAAGAAGCAGATACACCCAAGAGGAGCAGATGGCTGGAAATAATCAAACTCAGGGCTGAAATCAATCAATTAGAAACAAATAAAACTACTCAAAGAATCAATGAAACAAAAAGCTGGTTCTTTGAGAAAATCAACAAGATAGACAAACCCTTAGCCAAACTAATTAAAAAGCAGAGAGAATCTATCCAAATCAGCAAAATCAGAAATGAAAAGGGTGACAAAACTACAGACGCTAAAGAAATTCAAACAATCATTAGGTCATACTACAAAAGCCTATATGCCACAAAATTTGAAAACCTAAATGAAATGGAAAATTTTCTTGATAGATTCCATCTTGCAACATTAAGTCAAGATCAGGTAGAAAGACTGAATAGCCCTATATCCCCCAAGAAAATTGAAGCAGTCATTTACAGTCTCCCCTCCAAAAAAAGCCCTGGGCCAGATGGCTTCAGCACGGAATTCTACCAGACCTTCAAAGAAGTGTTAACACCAATTCTCCTCAAACTGTTCCACAAAATAGAAACAGAAGGTACATTACCAAACTCATCCTATGAAGCAACAGTCACCCTGATACCTAAACCACACAAAGACCCAACAAAAAAAGAGAACTTCAGAACTATCTCTCTTATGAACATTGACGCAAAAATACTCAATAAAATACTTGCAAACCGAATCCAAGAACACATCAAAGATATCATCCACCATGACCAAGTAGGCTTCATCCCAGTCATGCAAGTGTGGTTCAACATACGGAAATCCATCAATGTAATCCACCACATAAACAAACTGAAGGAGAAAAACCACATGATCATCTCCTTAGATGCTGAAAAAGCATTTGACAAAGTCCAACACCCATTCATGTTTAAAGGCTTGGAGAGATCAGGGATACAAGGCACATATCTAAACATGGTAAAGGCAATATACAACAAGCCTATAGCCAACATCAAACTCAATGGAGAGAAACTTAAATCAATCTCACTGAAATCAGGGACAAGACAAGGCTGCCCACTCTCTCCATACCTCTTCAACATAGTACTTGAAGTCTTAACCAGAGCAATAAGACAACTAAAGGAGATCAAGGGGATACAAATCGGAAAGGAAGAGGTCAAAGTTTCACTATTCGAAGATGATATGATAGTATATATGAGCGACCCCAAAAATTCAACCAAAGAACTCCTTCAGCTGATAAACACCTTCAGCAAAGTTGCAGGATACAAAATCAACTCAAAAAAATCAGAAGCCTTCTTCTATACCTAAGACAAAAGGGCCGAGAAAGAAATTAGGGAAACAATACCCTTCACAGTAGCCATTAATAACATAAAATACCTTGGGGTGACACTAACCAAGCAAGGAAAAGACATGTTTGAGAAAAACTTCAAGTCTCTGAGGAAAGAAATTGAAGAAGATCTCAGAAGATGGAAAGATCTCCCGTGCTCATGGATTGGTAGGATTAACATTGTGAAAATGGCCATCCTGCCAAAAGCAATCTAAAGATTCAATGCAATTCCCATCAAAATACTAACTCAATTCTTTACAGACCTTGAAAAAAGATTCTCAGCTTCATATGGAGAAACAAAAACCCCAAAATCTCCAAAACGATCCTGTACAACAACAGATCATCTGGAGGTATCTCCATCCCTGATGTCAAGCTGTACTACAGAGCAAAAGTAATAAAAACTGCATGGTATTGGCATAAAAACAGAAAGGAGGATCAATGGAACTGAATAGAAGACCCAGAAATAAACCCACACACCTATGCATACTCGATTTTTGACAAAGAAGCCAAAACCATTCAATGGAACAAGGACAGCATCTTCAACAAATGGTGCTGGTTCAACTGGATGTTTACATGCAGAAACATGTAAATAGATCCATATTTATCACCCACTATGAAACTAAAGTACAAGTGAATCAAAGACCTCAAAATAAAACCAGATACTCTAAATCTGTTAGAAGAAAAAGTGGGGAACAGCCTAGAACTCATTGGCACAGGAGAAAACATCCTGAACAGAACACCAACAGCACAGGCTCTAAGAGCAACAATCAGTAAATGGGACCTCATGAAACTGAAAAGCTTCTGTAAAGCACAGGACACTGTCATCAAAACAAAATGCCTGCCTACAGATTGGGAAAGAATCTTCACTAACCCTTTATCTGACAGAGGACTAATATCCAGTATATACAAAGAACTAAAGAAGCTGAAAAGCAGCAAACCATGTAATCCAATTAAAAAATGGGGAACAGAGCTAAACAGAGAATTCTCGACAGAGGAATATTGATTGGCAGAAAAACACTTAAAGAAATGCTCAACCTCATTAGCCATCAGGAAAATGCAAATCAAAACGACCCTGAGATTTCATCTCACACCCATCAGAATGGCCAAGATGAAAAACTCATGTGACAACACATGCTGGATAGGTTGTGGAGAAAGGGGAACCCTCCTCCACTGCTAGTGGGAATGTAAACTGGTACAACCACTTTGGAAATCAATCTGGCGCTTTCTCAGACAATTAGGAATAGTGCTTCCCCAAGACCCAGCCATACCACTGCTAAGTATATACCCAAACTTGGCTCAAGTACACAAAAGGGATACTTGCTCAACCATGTTTATAGCAGCTTTATTTGTAATAGCCAGAACCTGGAAACAACCCAGATGTCAATCAACAGGGGAATGGATACAGAAATTGTGGTATTTTTACACAATGGAATACTACTCAGCAATCAAAAGGGAGGAAATCATGAAATTTGCAGGCAAATGATGGGATCTAGTAAAGATCATTCTGAGTGAAATATCCCAGAAGGAGAAAGACAAACACGGTATATACTCACTTATATAGACCTATAAGATATGATAAACATAATGAAATCTATACACCTAAAAAAGGTAATCAAGAGAGTGGACATGGGGTAAGATGATCAATCCTTGTTTAGAAAGACAGATAGGATGTGCATTGAACATATGACAGGAGTCTACTGAGCGCATCTGAAAGACTCTAACTAACAGTGTTTTCAAAGCAGATACAAAGACTCATGACCAAACCTTCAGCAGAGTACAGCGACTCATACGAAAGAAGGGGAGTTAGTATGATGGGGAAAGGATAGGAGCTCCACAAGGACCAAATATATCTGGGCACAGGGTCTTTTCTGAGACTGATATTCAACCAAGGACCATGTATGGATATAACCTAGAACTTCTGCTCGGATGTAGCCCGTGGTAGCTCAGTAACCAATTGGTTTCCCACAGTAAGGGGAACAAGGACTATTTCTAACAGGAACTCAATGGCTGGCTCTTTGACCTTCCCACCCCCCAAGGGAGGAGCAGTCCTGTTAGGTCATAGAGGAGGACTCTGCAGCCAGTCCTGAAGATACCTGATAAAACAGGATCAGATGAATGGGGAGGAGGTTCCCCCCATCAGTGGACTTGGAAAGGGTCATGGTGGAGATGAGGGAGGGAGGGTAGGATTGGGAGAGAATGAGGGAGTGGGATACAGCTGGGATACAGAGTTAATAAAATGTAACTGATAAGATAAAAAAAAACATCAAACACAATAGCACATGCAATTCACGAAGTAAATTTTTAATTGAACTTAGTTTTAACTTCAATGACCAAAATATTACAGTTATATTCAATATCCTCATTAAAATAATTCATTCTGAAACTATCCAGTGTAAAATTCTGGATAGAGCACAGACATCTTCCCTAATAGTTGCTGATATACTAGCACAATAGAATTTGTTAGGCATGCATACTTCTAAACAACATTAAATGCTTAGAGCTATAAGGATTGTTGTAAAGTAACATATTTTAGCAATTAAACTTTGTGATTTCTTTTCATATTCTCTGAGACTCATTACATATGAAGAACTATTGACACTAATCTTTGTTGCAAACTCTGGGGAGATTAAAAAATACAATGTTTTCTCTTGCTGAGATACAAGCACACCCAGATGATTTGTGAAATGCATCACTTATTTTGAGAAAAACATAAACACTGCAGTCTCTTGTATGCAGTATGGAATGTTGTTATCTAGTCACAAAAAATATTTCATTCCAATAGCTAAATTTCTATGTAAATCTGTATGATTTTTTTGTGTAGCCCATAGCCTTTACTTTTAGTTCTCAGCCTGGTCTACAAAGCAAGTCCAGGACAAGGATATACAGAGGCTATACCAAGGCTATACAGAGAAACCCTGTCTTAAAAGCAAACAAACAAACAAATAAACAGACAAACAAAGTCATTTTCCTATTGGTATTTGTCTTTTCCCTTTAAAATGTCTATTTTCAAAGCCCTTGTATCAATTTTAGACACTGTTTATGAAGTATTGAAGTATGTATGATGTGTGATAAATTATCTAACTCCATCCTTCTACTGTCAAATTTCATTCAGGCATCAATGTGTTTTTGTGTCCTATGAATGTGTGTAATCTCCTGAGTATATGCCTGGAAGAGAAATAATTTTTCAGGGTATCATACTCTACTGTCTTCTTCATCATGCTTTTTAAAAATTATTTGAAAGTTTAATAGATGTACATCACATTAATCATATACAACACTTTCTGCCCTCCTCCCCCTACCCTGAACTTCTCTCCAATGTATCTTCTTTTCTGATTCCAGACTTCTTTTTTTGTCATTCTTTCTTAATTTTTTTTTTCATTTTGATTAATTACAGTTTATTTACTTTGAATCCATCTGTAACCAGACTTGTTTTTATAAATAACCCAGTGAGTCCACCTAGTATTGCTCATATGTGCAAGGCTATGGGTTTACCCATTGGTGAATGAGGAATCTGCAAGTGTCCACACCTCAAAAACAAGTGAGTCTGAAAGACTCTACCCTGCAGGGTATCAAAGCAGATGCTGAGACTCAGCCAAATTTTGGGCAGAGTGCAGGGAATCTTATGAAAGAAGGAGATAGAAATACCTGGAGGGGACAGGAGCTCCACAAGAAGAGCAACAGAACCAAAAAAGCTGGACACAGGGGTGTTTTCTGAGATGGTTACTCCAACCAAGGACCATATATGGAGATAACTTAGAACCCCTGCACAGATATAGCCCATGGCAGCTCAGTGTCCAAGTGGGTTCCTGAGTAATGGGAACAAGGACTGTCTCTGAATGAACTCAGTAGCTGGCACCCTCAGGGGGGTGCAGCCTTATAAGGCCACAGAGGAAGACAATGCAGCCAGTTCTGATGAGACATGATAGGCTAGGATCAGAGGGAAGGGGAGGAGGACCTCCCATATCAGTGGACTGGGGGAGGGACATGGGTGGAGAAGAGGGAGGGAAAGTGAGATTGGGAGGGGAGGAGAGAGGGAGCTACAAGGAGGATACAAAGTGAATAAACTGTAATTAATAAAAAGAAAAATAAAATGTATCTTTAAGAGAAAAATGAGTCTCCTTCCTAAGCAGCACCAGCTGGCAATACTCCCTCAGTTAAGGGTGAACATTAAGATTTTTGATCACTTTGCCCTGGCCGAGCTGCCTTGCCTGAACACAGTGAAAGAGAGAGTGCACACTCCTGATGCCACTAAATGTGCTGGGGTAGATTTGTGTGTAGGGGGGAGGTGGGTCCCCTTTTTTGAGGGCCAGGGAGGGGGAGAGGGGAATAAGGGGGGAAGGGACAGAGGGGAGGGACCAGAATGAGAGAACAGAGAAGCTAAGACTGAGACATGAAGAGAGTAATTACATTTTTAAAAAGTTAAAAAAAAAAAAGATTCCCTCCCCATCTATGCTGATTTTTTTTTTTCTATGCTGAAATTTTTAACTGGCTTTACTTAGTGCAGGGCATGTGCAACTAACCACGGTTGCTGTGAGTTCATGGCCAGCAGCCCTGTCCTGAGCAGAACAGCACTCCACAGCGCTCCTCCACATCTTCCAGCTCTTACATTCTGGTCCCTCTTTAGGGATGTTCTCTGAGCCTTGAGAAGAAGCAAATGTAAATACCCTATCTGTGGGTGATGACTCAGTTACAAATTCATAGCACTTTAAACGCTTAGGAATCTTTGGGTCACTGTTGACGACTGCAGTAGGATGCTCTGTCCTTCTTAAAAGGAAATTAGCAGTATGACCTGAGGCCAGGAGACAAAGTTCTCTACTTCCAGGAAAACACTAATATTTGCACAGATCTGACTTTTCTATGTCCTTGGTTTGGGAATTCGCATGAATAAAAACCCAAGTACAATGCTTAAGCTATTTAACAACTCTTAGATTTTTAGCTAAATGAAATCTCAGAAGCACTCATTTTAAAATATCTCCTACAATTAAGTGTTGGCTTATTTTTTTAGGTTTTTTTTTCTTTTTTCTTCTCTCTTTTTTTTTATGAGACAGGATTTCTTTGTGTAGCCTTAATTGTCCTATGCTCACTTTGTAAACCAGGCTGGTCTCGAAATCACAGTGATCTACCTGCCTTTGCCTCCCTGAGTGTTGGGATTATAGGCGTGAGCCACCGTGCCTGGCTATGTTTAATTTGTTTTATTTATATGTATGTACTGTGTGTCTGAGGCAGAGAGTGATACACATGTGTAGACACCTGTGGAAGCAGATAAAGATTCCCCTGGAGCTGGAATTATAGGCAGTGGTAAGCTTCCTGGCATGGGTGCTGGGAACTGAACTTGGGTCCTCTGGAAAAGCTGAAAGTTCTCTTAACCATTAAAATGTATCTTCAGCACACTGATAATTTTATTATAGCATAAGGTATTAGGTATCCATTTCCTCAGGATGAAAACATTTCCTTTTGTAGACAGGAAGGAGGTTCATAAGACTCAGAAAGTGAAGAAAATTTTAAGACTCAGGAGGATCATAAGGTTACAAAACTCATGGGACCACTCCCTGAAAATATACTGCCAGTGGATAATTCTTTAATGGAATTGCCTTCAAATTGGGCAGGGAGATTCTGGATACATGTCTTTAGAGTTATTACACGCAAGATGGACTCTGGGAGATGAAACCATCTTTCAGAAAACCATGTTCCCATAAGAAGCCTCCACATCCTACTATAAATGAATGCAATAAATTCACTGGTTCTCGGTGGAATCAGTACTTTTACCTATTATTGGTAACCCATATGAGTTCAATAGATGTTGGTCCGTGTCTCCCAAGATACAGTCATTCAACCCAAGAAATACTCTAAACTATGCTACCTATAGCTGACAAATTCATTTCTAAGAAACAGTGTATCCAAAGACAACCTGATCATAGATGTCTAAAAATGTCAGAGGAACAGTATATAGAAGAAAAACCTGTTCATAGATTTCTAGAGATGTCAAAAATTGTCAGTTCCATGTTTTTATCTCTCAGAGAACACACTTGGTTCCTAACCAGCATCATAAGAATTCATTAGAGGGGGGCGGGGCAAGATGGCGGCGCCGGGAGGACTCTCATTCTGAGGAGCAGCAGGGCAGGATTGGCACAGTGACCAGCAATCAGAACTCGCGGCCATAAAACACAAGTGATTGTGTTTCACAGGTGAGAGGATACCCCACGGTGGGGGATTCAATCAGCTTTAACTCACCCGGCTAAACCACGGAAGAGATCCCTGTTCCGCCAGGCGCTTGGTCGTCAGCCCAGGGCTACATGCCAGCGCGATCTGGTCACTGTCCCAGACTGAACTGTGGGCCCACAACACCATAGACTGGATTTCCCAGTCGAGAGATAACCCCACGGAGCAGGAAACAATTGGGACAGACCCCAGGTTACCCAGACATCCCCTGGAAAAGACTCGGGTTCCGTGGGTACCCCAAGAGCCAGCGCAGACCCAGAGCCGGGAACCAGGTGCATGCACTGAGCCCTGCCTGCGCGAGTGATTCGCCGCCTAAGATAGAACTATGGGCACCAGGGCACCAGGCACAAGACTGCAAGTCTCTGGCAGGAGGAAACCGCCAGTGGAGGGGGTCAGCAGCTCTAACGCTTAGGACACCCAGCACCAAAACACTTCCTGGACTCACGCAGACTCTAGTGCAGGCAGGAGTGCTGTGCTCTGCCACCATTGTTGAGTTCCCCTGGGGCACTGGGACACACAGCTGCATCCTCGGGACCTGCAGGAGCCGAAGAGCCATTACAGCAGCCCTCAGATACTGTGCCAGGGATCGGCCAGTTGTCCCTGGCTAGACTGCCAAAACTGTGGGAATCCCTGATCCTTCGGGGGGGGCTGCACCCACAGCGTCTAGATCAGATCGGTGCCTGCACCCGCCATCCCAGACAGAGACACACAGCTTCTGATCCAGACTGAGGCACCCAGCCTCCAGACCAGAGCAGTGCCCCCAGGTGCCAACTCAACCTAGGTGCACATTCTCCAGGTCCAGAGCAGAACACTCAGCCTTTGGCCCAGAGACTTGCTGAGTACACCTCCCACTTTCCCAGACAGAACTGTGCGCCCCAGAATAACAGACTGAGTTTCCCTGTTGGGAGAAAACCCCACAGCTAGGGAATCAGCAGTTTCTTCAAGAGGACTGTACATGGAAATTTAGTGAGCAGCAATACACTAAATTTATAACAAGAAACCCAGCAGTGGGGCAGCTGTCTTGAGAAATTCTATGGGTAAGAGGAGATCCCCCCCTGCCTAACATAGACCACAGCTACTACTCAGGACTATAAACCTGAGGTGAGCAGTGGCAACTCCTGAGAAACACTGGCCA
>NW_026594377.1:4913477-5129329 GCF_907164565.1 Psammomys obesus
CATATAGACATACAACGTAGGACAAACCCACTAAAATCTATGCATCTAAAGAAACCAAGCAAGAGAGAGGACCCTAACTAAAATGTGCAATCCTCACCTGAAAGGCAAAGAGGATGGACATCAGAAGAAGAAGAAAACAGGAAACAACCTAGAAACCTGCTACAGAGGGCCTCTGAAAGCCAGAAGAAGAAAACAAGAAACAAACTAGGAACCTACCACAGAGGGCCTCTGAAAGCCTCTGCCCTTCAGACTATCAAAGCAGATGCTGAGCCTGATGGCCAACTGTCGGGCAGAGTGAATGGAATTTTATGTAAGAAGTGGGAAATAGTAAGAGCTGGAGAGTACAGGAACTCCACAAGGAGAGCAACAGAACAAGATAATTTGAACACAGGGAACTTCCCAGAAAATCATACTCCAACCAAGGACTATTCGTGGAGATGACCTGGAACCCCTGCACAGGTGTAGCCCATGGCAGTTCAGTGTCCAAGTGGGTTACATAGTAATGGGAAGAGGGACTGCCTCTGACATAATCTGATTAGCCTGCTCATTGATCACTTCCCCCTGAGGGGGGAGCAGCCTTACCAGGCCACAGTAGAGGACAATGCAGCCACTTTTGATGAGAACTGATAGACTAAGATCAGAAAGAAGAGGAGAATGTCCCCTATCAGTGGACTTGGGGAGTGACATGCATGCAGAAAGGGGAGGGAGGGTGGGATTGGGAGGGGAGGAGGGAGGGGCTTATGGGGTGATACAACATGAATAAAGTGTAATTAATAAAAAAAAGAATTCATTAGATACATACATATACATAGATATTTAAGTATATAGGTATTTTACATTAGAAGCTAGAGATAGTAGCAAATTGTGTTCACATATGAGCTAAGCAATTGTTGAGTGTAAACACATGTTGCCTTTGAATTTTACTTATGCTCAGTATCTGTGCACCTTACAAACATTGGCTCCAGACATCTTAGGAGATATTCTACACGGGTCTGAAGTTTACGCTTCTGAATAAAGGGAATTCACTATTAGTGTAAAGATATTGTAAATTCAGAGATCATATTTCGTTCTGTACCTGGATAACAGACATTTTCCCTGCTCTCCCAGTGGTATTTCAGGTGGTATACAAAGTGTCTCGTAGACTAGAGGACACACTGGATTGATTGCCTGACCTGCATCATAAAAACCCGTTCATTCATTCATTCATCCATCCATCCACACTCTCTCATCCTTTCTCTCTCTCTTCTTCTCCTCCCTATCCCTCTCCACCTCCCTCTTCTTCTTTCTTTTCTCCTTCTGCCAGGAATTTTTCAGATTCCAGCTGTCAAAAACTCATTGTATGTGTAGTACGTATTAGGTCCTTTTTACACTGCCAAGAGAACCAGGCAGGAAGGGAAACAGGTGGGACAACTGAACTTTCCCTCCTTGCTCTGCTGTCAATTGGCTTGAATATTTTGAGTTCTTCATCTCCTCACTGCAAACTCATCCAGAAGCCATAACTCTATGACCACTTAGGACCTCTGTAGGCAGTCATCATTGCACAGCCCAATTATAGGAGTTAGAAGGAAATTAGTACAATGTTTCACAATGGCCTGTAGAAGTTTCAGTTGGTCACATCCACCTGATGGGGGGGAGCAGCCTTACCAGGCCACAGAGGAGCACAATGCAGACAGTCCTGATGAGAACTGATAGACCAGGGTCTGATGGAAGGGGAAGAGGATGTTCTCTATCATTGGACTGGAGGAGGAGCAGGAGAAGAGAAGGAAAAGAGGGTGGGAATATGAGAAGGGGAAGGCTACAGCTGGAATACAAAGTGAATAAACTGTAAGTATTAAAAATAAAATTAAGGAGATTCAAGATGGCATCGATCAGTGAGCACTATTTTTGAGAGGCAGAGGATATGAAACTCCAAAATTGGTGAGTGGAGGGACAACTGAAACCAGAATTTAGAAGTTTTGGCTTTCTGAAATAGAGGAGACACCACAGAAGCAGAGAACACTTACAGATTCAGATCAGGCATGGACTTCTCTGGGAACAGAGAGGGGCACTTCCCTAGTTCCGGCCTCCCTCCTCTTCAGGGGAGCCTACACAGCGCCAGTGAGCGGAGCACAAAACTCACTGCCTGGGGACCAAGACAGCAGAGGAGGGCCTCTAGCTCCTCAGCTGAGGTGGGCAGCTGTACCCACCTGTTGAACACCATCCCACAGAGGAGCACACGTCCAAGGAACCCCTGCCCTGCTGAGCACCCTTCCTAGGAGTGCTCAGCCGGCCAGAACCCCTGCTCCAACAGAAGGTCTGCCCCACTGGAGGGTCTGCCCTGTGGAGTGCCCTCCACACAGTCCCAGATCCACAGTACAATCCTTCCTGGGTCCCACATCTGTGAACTGCAGTATTGACCCCACAGGGCCTCCCAGCCAGTGACTGTATGGACCATCCAACCCCTCAGTGGCAGATAGCCAGCTGAGCAGCCACCAAAGTCCAGCAGACCTGCAAAAACACCCAGGTAAACCAGGTGTTGGGCCACCTAGGTCTGTGGACCACTTTTGTGGCTCCCCAAGACCTACCAGCAAGCACCTGGACACCCCATTTCTGCACCTGCAGCTGGACTCTCTAGCTCAATGGCTGCAGCACCACTGAGCTGACTGAGCTCATCCTGCCATATTTGACTCAGCAGGTCCAATCAGGCCAGTAGAGAGCAGGCAGGCCAGTAGAGAGCAGGAGGAACCCCTGTGCTTTAAAGTTTGATCAGCTAGATCGTGAGTGTGCCCTCAAGAGTCTGCAGAACCCCATATTCAGGGTGCTTCTAAGCTTGCAGCCAGTCATCAGACCTCTCCCACCGACACATCCACTGTGGGAAACAAAGGGCCTCTTGGACACTGAAGCCCCTGCTATGTGGACTTACCAGTGGAGTTTAGGCAAATAACTCTTGGAATTCAGTTAGAGAGGAATACCAGTAGCCTGTAGGCCACAGACATATTCAGGGAATTTGTGTCAGCAATCATCAACAGTGCTTGCGATATCTTAAGCACCTGTGACCCCTTTGGTGCCTGCAAGGCACCCATCTCTCACACTGAAGGCCTCTACATTCTCCAGCAGCCTGTCCCTCAGGGAACACTTCCACACACTTGCGCTCTCACATGCATCTGTGCATTGTCCTTCTGTCCCTGTGGACTTCCCTCCCACAGATACAGCTGAAACACACACGCTGAAACAACTGGACTTATCTCATTTTCCTGAAGAATACTCCAGACACAAGAGAAAGACCAGTCTAACCTGCAGAATCCAGGAACAAACAGTGAAGGCTATGGATAACCAAATGGCCAGGAGTCAGAGAAAGAACACATCCAACAAAAATAAGGACATCATGGCTCCACCAGCAACACCCTAAATTAATGTATACTCCAACTCATTGGAAACACAAGAAAATGACTTTAAAGCTATGCTTATTAGAGTTATTAGAGGCACATAAATAGGAAACAAACAAATCTCTCAGAGAAATAGCCATAAAAATACAAACAGTTAAAGAGGAAAGGAAAAAAAAATCTCCCAAAGTGGAGGCGAAGAGAAAATGAATGAAGCTCTCAAAGAAACACAGGCAAATTTAGCCAAACAAATGGAGGCATAAGTAGAGGCACAATTAGGAGCATATAGAGAGGAAAAAATCAAAAAATGCAGACCATCTTGGAGAAATAGGAATACACATTCAAACCTATGAAGGAAATGGTGCAAGGCATGAAAACAGAATTAGAATTAATAAAGAAAACACAAACTGAGAAAACCCTGGAGCTAGCGAACTTAGAGAAAAGAGAAGGAACCACAAAGATAAGCATCACCAATAGAATACAAAAGATGGAAGAGAGAATCTCTGGTGCTGAAGATACACTTGCAGAAATTGATACTTCTCTCAAAGAAAAAGTAAAATTAGGAAAATCCAGGTCACAAAACATCCAAGAAATTAAGGGTGCCATGAAAACGTGAAATCTAAGAATAATAGGAATTGATGAAAAAGAAGATTCCAGGCTCCAACATCCAGAAAATATTTTCAAGAAAATCATAGAAGAAAGTTTTCCCACCCTAAAGAAAGATGTCCACAAACACACAAAAGGCCTACAGAACAACAAATAGACTAGACCAGAAAAGAAAATCCTCATGCCACATCATAGTCAAAACAAATAATCTACAGAACAAAGGAATGTTATTAAAAGCAGCAAAGAAAAAAGGCCAAATAACATATAAAGGTAGACCTATCAGAATCACACTGGACTTCTCATCAGAAACTATGAAAGACAGAAGGGCCTGGGCAGATATCATGCAGACTTTAAGGGACCACAGATGCCAACCCAGACTACTATACCCTGCAAAGCTTTCAATCAACATAGATGGAGAAAACAAAATATTCCATGACAAAACTAAATTTAAGCACTATGTAAACAGTAAAACAGCCCTACAGAAGACACTAGAAGGAAAATTTCAATCCAATGAAAACTACACCCAAGAAAATATAGGATATAGATAATTTTCCAAGAAAAATTAAAAGAAAACAAGCAATGAATCACAGTAACACTACCAAATCTACAATAATAGGAACTAACATTCATAGGTCACTATTATCTATCAACATCAATGGACTCAACTCTCCAGTAAAAAGACACAGACTAACAGAATGTGTGCGGAAACAGGATCCAAGATTCTGCTGTATCCAAGGGACACACCTATGCAGCAAACATAAATACTACCTCAGAGTAAAGGGCTGGAAAAATGTCTTTCAAGCAAATGGACCCAGAAAACAAGCTGGGGTAGTTATTCTAATATCTAATAAAATAGACTTTCAACCAAAATAAATAAAAAAAGATGAGGAAGGGCAGTACATTCTCATCAAAGGAAAATCCACCAAGAGGACATCACAATTTTGAATATCTATGCCCCAAATACAAGAGGGCCTACATTCATAAATGAAACATTATTAAAGCTTAAATCACACATCAATCCCAACACCTTAATATTTGGAGAATTCAACACCCCACTATCACCAAGTAACAGATCATCTAGACAGAAAGGACAGAGAGCCAAGTAGAGAAATAAAGGCAGTTACAAAGGTTCTAAATCAAATGGACCTAATAGATGTCTAAATAACTTTTCATCCAAACTCAAAATAGTATACATTCTTTTCAGCACCTCATGGAACATTCTCCAAAACAGACCATATAGTTGGTCACAAAGCAAGCCTCAACAGATACAAAAAGAATGAAATAATCCTCTGTATTCTATCTGACCACCATGGACTAAAGCTGAACCTCAACAATGGAATTAGCAAAAAGCCTGCATGCACATGGAAGCTGAACAACTTTTTGCCCAGTAACAGTTGGGTTAAGGAAGAAATAAAGAAAGAAATTAAAGACTTCCTAGAATTCAATGCAAATGAAGGTACAACATACCCAAATTTATGGGACACATTGAAAGCAGTGCTTAGAGGAAAATTCATAGCACTAAGTGCCTGCAAGAAGAAACTTCTAACATCTCATATAAACAACTTAATGGCCCAACAGAAAGCCTTAGATTAAAAAAAGAAGCAGAGACACACAAGAGGAGTAGATGGCTGGAAATAATCAAATTCAGGGCTGAAATTAATCAATTAGAAGCAAATACAACTTTTCAAAGAATCAATGAGACCAAGTACTGGTTCTTTGAGAAAAATCAACAAGAAAGACAAACCCTTAGCCAAACTAACCAAAAAGCAGAGAGAAACTATACAAATCAGCAAATACAGAAATTAAAAGGGGGACATAACTACAGACACTGAGGAAATACAAACAATCATTAGGTCATACTACAAAAGCCTAAATGCCACAAAATTTGAAAATCTAAATGAAATGGATGGAAATAGAAATCTTGATAGATTTCATCTACCAAAATTAAGTCAAGATCAGGTAGAAAGATTGAACAGCCCTATATCCCCCAAAGAAATTGAAGCAATCATCAACAGTCTCCCTTCCAAAAACAGCCCTGGGCCGTATGGTTTCAGCACAGAATTCTACCAGACCTTCAAAGAAGTGCTAACTCCATTTCTCTCCAAATTGTTCCACAAAATAGAAGCAGAAGGAACATTACCAAACTCATTCTATGAAGCCACAATCACCTTGATAAGTAAACCACACAAAGACGCAACAAAAAGAAGAGAACTTCAGATCTATCTCTCTTATGAACACTGACGCAAAAATACTCAATAAAATAAATTGCAAACCTAATCCAAGAGCACATCACAGACATCATCTACCATGACCAAGTAGGCTTCATCCCAGGCATGCAAGGGTAGTTCAATATATGGAAACACATCAATTTAATCTACCATATAAAGAAACTGAAGGAGAAAAACCACACAGTCATCTCCTTAGATGCCGAAAAAGCATTTGACAAAATCCAACACCCATTCATGCTTAAAGTCTTGGAGACATCAGGGATACAAGCCTTATACCTAAACATAGTAAAGGCAATACACAGCAAGCCTATAGCGAACATCAAACTCAATGAAGAGAAACTGAAATCAGTGACAAGGCAAGGTTGCCCACTTTCTCCATATCTCTTCAAAATAGTACTTGAAGTCCTAGCTAGAGCAATAAGACAAGTAAGGGAGATGAAGGGGATTCAGTTTGGAAAGAAAGAAGTCAAAGTTTCACTATTCACAGATGATATGATGGTATACATAAGTGACCCCAAAAATTCAACCAGAGAACTCCTTCAGCTGATAAACAACTTCAGTAAAGTAGTTGGATACAAAATTAACTCAAAAAAGAATTCAGAAGCCCTCCTGTATACCGAAGACAAAAGGGCCAAGAAAGAAATCAGGGAAACAACACCATTCACAATAGCCACTAATAACATAAAGTTTTGGGGGGTGACTCTAACTAAGTCAGTGAAAGACCTGTTTGAAAAATCTTCAAGTCTCTGAAGAAAGAAATTGAAGGAGATATCAGAAGATGGAAAGATCTTCCATGCTCATGGATCGGTAGGTAGGATTAACATAGTGAAAATGGCCATTCTGCAAAAAGCAATCTACAAATTCAATGCAATTCCCATAAAATACCAACACAATTCTTACAGACCTTGAAAGAAAAAAAATCTAAACTTCATATGGAGAAACAAAAAACCCAGATTTTCCAAAATGATCCTGTACAACAACACATCATCTGGAGGTATCTCCATCCCTGATATCAAGCTGTACTACAAAACAATAGTAATAAAAATTGCATAGTATTGGCATAGAAACAGAAAGGTGGATCAATGGAACCACATAGAAGACCCAGAAATAAACCCACACACCTATGAATAGTTGATTTTTGACAAAGAAGCCAAAACCATTCAATGGAAAAAAAAAAAAAAACAGCATCTTCAACAAATGGTGCTGGTCCAACTGGATGACTACATGCAGAAAAATGAAAATAGATCCATATTTATCACCCTGCACAAAACTAAAGTCCAAGTGGATCAAAGACCTCAATATAAAACCAGATACTCTAAATCGGTTAGAAGAAAAGTGGGAAAGAGCCTAGAACTCATTATCACAGGAGACAACTTCCTGAACAGAACACCAATAGCACAGGCTCTAAGAGCAACAATCAATAAATGAGACCTCATGAAACTGAAAAGCTTCTGTAAAGCAAAAGACACTGTTGTCAGAACAAAACAACAGCCTACAGACTAGGAAAGGATCTTCACCAACCCTTCATCTGACAGAGGACTGATATCCAGAATACATACAGAACTAAAGAAGTTAAAAGACAATAATTCAAACAATCCAATTAAAAAATGGGTTTCGGAGCTAAACAGAGAATTCTCTGTAGAAGAATATAGAATGGCAGAGAAACAGTTAAAGACATGCTCAATGTCCTTAGCCATCAGCGAGATGCAAATCAAAGGACCCTGAGATTTCCCCTGACACCTATCAAAATGGCTCGATCAAAGACTCAAGTGACAACACATGCTAGAGAGGATGTGGAGAAAGGGGAACCCTCCTCCATTGCTGGTGGAAGGGCAAACTTGTACAGTCACTTTGGAACTCAATCTAGTGCTTTCTCAGAAAACTGGGAATAGTGTTACCATAAGACCCAGCTATACCACTCCTGGGCATATATCCAAAAGATACTCCACTATACAACAAGGGCAGTTTCTCACTATGTTCAGAGCAGTTTTAATCATAATAGCCAGAATGTGGAAACAACCTAGATGTACCTCAACTAAAAAATGGATACAGAAGTTGTGATACATTTACACAATGCAATAATATTCAGTTATTAAAAACAAGGAAATCATGAAATTTGAAGGCAAATGTTGGGATCTAGAAACAATCATCCTGAGTGAGGTAACCCAGAAGCAGAAAGACAGGCATGCTATATACTCACATATAAGTGGATATTAGCCTTAGAACACAGGATAAACATACTAAAATCTATAGACCTGAAGAAGCTATACAACAAGGAAGACTCTAGGGAAGATGCCTAATTCTCATTCAGAAGGGAAAACAGGATAGACACTGGAAGCAGTAAAAGAGAGAGAATAGGATGGGTGCCTACCACAGATCTCCTCTAAAAGACTCCATCCAGCAGGGGATCAAAGCAGATACAAGAGACTCACAGCCAAAGTTTGGACAGAGTGTTAGGTATTTTATGGAAGAAAGGGGAAAGAGAAGAATGCAGAGGAGACAGGACCACCACAAAGAGATCAACAATGCCAAAAAAGCAGGGCCTGGGGGGGGACTACAGAGACTGATACATCAACCAAAGACCATGCATAGAGAGGGCCTAGACCCTATGCTCAGAAGTAGCCCATAGACAGCTCAGTCTCCATGTGGAGAAGACAGTCTCTGACATGAACTAGGCTGCTTGCTCCTTCATCACTTCTCCCTGGTGCGGTGACCTAGCCAGTCCGCAGAGGAAGAGGATCTCTGATAGGCTATGGTCAGACAGTAGGGGAGGAGGACTTCCCCTTATAGGTGGACTAGGAGAGAGCAAGGGGAGGAAAAGGGAAGGTGTGACTCTAGGAGGGAAGGAGGTAGGGGACTACAACCAAGATACAAAGTGAACAAATTGTAAAAAAGAAAAAGAAAAGAAGTTACAAACGGGAATGCTTCCTATATCAATAAGCATTTTATAGTACAAGTTTTGTTATACAGACAGAGCAGGGTGCATTTATGTATTTAGAAACATATACACACATATATATGTTTGCAAAAATAATTTAAGATAAAAGGTCATGAATTTGAAAGAGGAAGTGGTACAGTGTTAGGGGATAAGCAGCCTGCTTCTGAGTTGAGTAGTATTCTATGATGTCATCATGTGTCACCCGCCAGGTGTGTGGCAGACACATGTGTTTCAGCTGCACATGCACAGAGCTATCAAAGGACCAACCAGCCATTTTGTCACTCTCTTGCTCCTGGCTGTTTTGGTCTCTCTTCTCTTTCTCTGTCGCCCTTCCACCCACCTCTGTCTCTCTCTATCCTCTGTCTCTCTTTCCTTTGCCCTCACGGCTCAGTCTGGCCCTAACTCTCTTCTGATTCCCTTCCCCCCATTAAAACCTCTTTCATATAAGATCTGTTGTGTGCATGTGCCATCATTTTTATTTTCTACTAACATGGGGTAGATTGAAGAGTTTGAAAGAGAAAATGAAATGAAATTTAAATTTGAAAATATATTTAAAAATTAAATTAAAAACAAAACCCATTAACTATTTATAGTTCTGAGCATCATTTATGTCTAGTATGCATTGATGCTTGGCTTTATATGCTCTTACATCTGTTTTCGCTCTTCAGTTCCACAAATTAAGAGATCCAGTCTCTCAATAGAAATGGACTGTAAATGGGGATCATTTCTGGTACTAGAGACATTCCAGAATATTCAGACTAAGACGGATTTCAAGAATCTACAAGGTTTTGTTTTGTTGTTGTTTGTTTGTTGTTTGCTTGTAATTTCTCAGTGTTGCTAGGACTCTTTCAGATGTAAAAGTGAGGGAATGCACACATGTAAAATTCACACATGGACACTTTCATTTCTGAAGAAAAGGCATACACACCCAATTCTCATTCTTTACTCCCTTCATTCTAGAGAACTGTTTCTCTTAGCCTTTAGGGTATCTAGTTGCAGATTTTACCTGTTCCCCAAATAGGTTACAGAAACTTCTTTCTTAAAGGAATATTTTTTCCTTTTTATTATTATCATTTATTACGATGTATTCAATTTGTATCCCGGCTGTGGCTCCCTTCCTAGTTTTCTTCCAATTCCGCCCTCCCTCCTTCTCCCCCTAAGTTTTAGGGACAGTATTGGGAGAGAGGTAAATTGGTGACTCATGAATTTCATTTTCATATTTCATGATTGAGATAACTATTAGGCCATCTCCCTTAAATCACAGAACTTAATATTTTTACACTGTGTGTGTGTGTGTGTGTACTATTCCCTACATGTTGAAGTTAAAAGACAATTTGCAGAATTTCATTCCCTCTTTTCCCCCAGTGGCCCCAGAGACTTAGTCCAGGTTATCAAGCTTTGCAGCAAGTACCATTACCCACAAGGCCACCTCACCAGGCCAGACCTCTGTATTTTTATAACATTAGTAGTGTGTGTGTGTGTGTGTGTGCATGTGTGTGTGTTTAATTCTGTTGTGCTGATCAATACATTTCTAACTCTTGCTGAGGCTATGAGCTGACTGAACACAGATCAGCAGGGGCCTGGAAGTCCTCGGCCTTAAGAACAGTGTACATTTCATTTCCTTCATTAACTACGTGATCAGACCCCAAATAGCATTGAAAATTCAGTGTAAGCTTCAATTCAAGTGAACACATTTCTTTGAAAGTTGGATGCATTGCCCAGGCATGCTTTACTTCACACCTTATTTGCACATTTGCCAACAGTTGATTCATACCCTGTGTGGTAATTGATTAATCCAACCACAAAATTAAATATCTGTTTAAGTACATCTTAGAAAGTAATTGCTTTCCCACAATGTATGTCATTACTGTAGCTTGGCATTAAGCATTGTCATTTAACAAAGGAATGCTGCCAACAATGTATTCTATTGCTCTCTGAGCAGCAAAATATTTATAATTATCTCTGCATTTGTTTCTACAGAGTCTTTAAATTTTTTTTCTTGAAAATATATACTTTCGAATGATAAGAACAAAGGTTTTTTGGCTCTTCTCTACACACATTAGAATTAAACAATGCAGTACTGATGAATATGATTCTGTGTTTATTCTGGAAATTTCTATTTGGCTAAGTTTGTATTAGACAATATATTAGTCTCTTTTTTTTGGAGAAAGAAAATATTTATTAATTTAACAAAATAAAGAAAGGAATTTAAAATCATCACTCCAGAAGAGTTTGTGCCTAGAGACTAGCCTCAGACTGAATGATTAAAGCAGCCTTCCTCGGAATGAAATCAGTCCCATGTTGTTTAATAGTTTGTCCATCGTTCAATAAAGGGATAAGTAGGATATTGCTATGTGTGTGGGTTGGAGGTAAGGCAGGGAGTGCTTGTCTCTAAAACACAAACATGTTGTGAGAAGAATTATCTAGAGTCACTGAAATCCCATCCATCAAATTTAATAGGTTTCTGAGGTTTTTTATTTTATTTTATTTTTATTTTTAGTTACAATTTGTTAACTCTGTGTCCCAGCTGTATCCCACTCCCTCATTCCCTCCCCCTCCCCAACTCCCTCCCTGGTCTCCTCCCTGCCCCTTTCCAAGTCCACTAATAGGGGAGGACCTCCTCCCCTTTCATTTGACCCTGTTTTATCAGGTATCTTCAAGGCTGGTTGCAAAGTCCTCCTCTGTGGCCTAACAGGACTGCTCCTTCCCTGGGGGCGGGGGAGGACAAAGAGCCTGCCCTTGAGATCCTGTTAGAAATAGTCATTGTTCCCCTTGCTTTGGAAAACTACTTGGTTACTGAGCTACCACGGGCCACATCCCAGCAGAAGTTCTATGTTATATCCATAGATGGTCCTTGGTGGAGTGTCTCAGAAAAGGCCCTGTGCCCAGATATACTTGGTACTTGTAGAGCTCCTATCCTTTCCATATCATACTAACTCCCCTTCTTTCATATGATTCCCTGCACTCTGCCAAGGTTTGGTTATGAGTCTTAGTGTCTGCTTTGAAACACTGCTAGGTAGAGTCTTTCAGATGCCTTTTGCGGTAGACTCCTGTCATACATTCAATGCACATCCCATTTGTCTTTCTAAATGAGGATTGATCATCTTCACCCATGTCCACTTACTTGATTATCTTCTTTAGGTGTGTAGATTTCATTATGTTTATCATATCTTGTAGGTCTATATAAGTGAGTATATACCAAGTTTGTCTTTCTCCTTCTGGGATACTTCACTCAGAATGATCTTTTCTAGATCCCACCATTTGCCAGCAAATTTCATGATTTCCTCCCTTTTGATTGCTGAGTAGTATTCCATTGTGTAAAAATACCACAATTTCTGTATCCATTTCTCTGTTGATGCACATCTGGGTTGTTTCAAAGTTCTGGCTATTACAAATAAAGCTGCTACAAACATGGTTGAACAAATGTCCTTGTTGTGTACTTGAGCAAATTTTGGGTATATACCTAGGAGTGGTATAGCTGGGTCTTGAGGTAGCACTACTCCTAATTGTCTGAGAAAGCGCCAGATTGACTTCCAGAGTGTTTGTACCAGTTTACATTCCCACCAGCAATGGAGGAGGGTTCCTTTTTCTCCACAACCTTTCCAGCATGTGCTGTCACTTGAGTTTTTCATCTTGGCTATTCTGATGGGTGTAAGGTGAAATCTCAGGTTGTTTTGATTTGCATTTCCCTAATGGCTAATGAGGTTGAGCATTTCTTTAAGTGTTTCTCTGCCATTCGATGTTCCTCTTTCGAGAATTCTCTGTTTAGCTCCATTCCCCATTTTTTAATGTGATTACTTGGTTTGTTGCCTTTCTGCTTCTTTAGTTCTTTATATATACTGGATATTAACCCTCTGTCAGATAAAGGGTTGGTGAAGATTCTTTCCCAATCTGTAGGCAGTCGTTTTGTTTTGATGACGGTGTCTTTTGCTTTACAGAAGCTTTTCAGTTTCATGAGGTCCCATTTATTGATTGTTGCTCTTAGAGCCTGTGCTGTTGGTGTTCTGTTCAGGAAGTTGTCTCCTGTGCCAATGAGTTCTAGGCTGTTCCCCACTTTTTTTTCCAACTGATTTAGAGTATCTGGTTTTATTTTGAGGTCCTCGATCCACTTTGACTTTAGTTTTGTGCAGGGTGATAAATATAAATCTATTTTCATTTTTCTGCATGTAGACATCCAGTTGGACCAGCACCATTTGTTGAATATACTGTCTTTTTTCCATTGAATGGATTTTGCTTCTTTGTCAAATACCGAGTATTCATAGGTGTGTGGGTTTATTTCTGCGTCTTCTATGCGGTTCCATTGATCCTCCTTTCTGTTTCTATGCCAATACCATGCAGTTTTTATTACTGTTGCCCTGTAGTACAGCTTGAGATCGGGGATGGAGATACCTCCAGATGATCTGTTGTTGTACAGGATCGTTTTGGAGATTCTGGGTTTTTTGTTTCTCCATATGAAGCTGAGAATCTTTTTTCAAGGTCTGTAAAGAATTGAGTTGGTATTTTGATGGGTATTGCATTGAATCTGTAGATTGCTTTTGTCAGGATGGCCATTTTCACAATGTTAATCCTACCAATCCGTGAGCACGGAAGATCTTTCCATCTTCTGAGATCTTCTTCGATTTCTTCCTTCAGATATTTGAAGTTTTTCTCAAACAGATCTTTCACTTCCTTGGTTAGAGTCACACCAAGGTACTTTATGTTATTAGTGGCTATTGTGAAGGGTGTTGTTTCCCTAATTTCTTTCTCAGCCTTTTTGTCTTTGGTGTACAGGAGGGCTTCTGATTTTTTTTGAGTTGATTTTGTATCCTGCAACTTTGCTGAAGGTGTTTATCAGCTGAAGGAGTTCTCTGGTTGAATTTTTGGGGTCGCTCATATATACTATCATATCATCTGCGAATAGTGACACTTTGACCTCTTCCTTTCCGATTTGTATCCCCTTGATCTCCTTTAGTTGTCTTATTGCTCTGGTTAGGACTTCAAGTACTATGTTGAAGAGATATGGAGACAGTGGGCAGCCTTGTCTTGTCCCTTATTTCAGTGGGATTGATTTAAGTTTCTCTCCATTCAGTTTGATGTTGCCTATAGGCTTGCTGTATATTGCCTTTGCTATCTTTAGGTATGTGCCTTGTATCCCTGATCTCTCCAAGACTTTAAGCATGAATGGGTGTTGGACTTTGTCAAATGCTTTTTCAGCATCTAAGGAGATGATCATGTGGTTTTTCTCCTTCAGTTTGTTTATGTGGTGGATTACATTGATGGATTTCAATATATTGAACCACCCTTGCATGCCTGGGATGAAGCCTACTTGGTCATGGTGGATGATATCTTTGATGTGTTCTTGGATTCGGTTTGCTAGTATTTTATTGAGTATTTTTGCATCAATGTTCATAAGAGAGATTGGTCTGAAGTTCTCTTTTTTTGTTGGATCTTTGTGTGGTTTAGGTATCAAGGTGACTGTGGCTTCATAGAATGAGTTCGGTAGTGTTCCTTCTGTTTCTATTTTGTGGAAGAGTTTGAGGAGAATTGGTGTTAGCACTTCCTTGAAGGTCTTGTAGAATTCCGTGCTGAAGCCATCTGGTCCAGGGCTTTTTTTGGAGGGGAGACTGTTAATGACTGCTTCAATTTCCTTGGGAGATATAGGGCTATTCAGTCTTTCTACCTGATCTTGGCTTAATTTTGGTAGATGGAATCTGTCAAGAAAATTATCCATTTCATTTAGATTTTCAAATTTTGTGCCATATAGGTTTTTGTAGTATGACATAATAATTGTTTGGATTTCCACAGTATCTGTAGTTATGTCCCCATTTTCATTTCTGATTTTGCTGATTTGGATAGTTTCTCTCTGCTTTTTAATTAGTTTGGCTAGGGGTTTGTCTATCTTGTTGATTTTCTCAAAGAACCAGCTTTTTGTTTCATTGATTCTTTGGATAGTTTTATTTGTTTCTAATTGATTGATTTCAGCCCTGAGTTTGATTATTTCCAGCTGTCTGCTCCTCTTGGGTGTATCTGCTTCTTTTTTTTTCTAGGGTTTTCAGTTGGGCCATTAAGTTGTTTGTATTTGATGTTATGAATTTCTTCTTATAGACTCTTAATGCTATAAATTTTCCTCTGAGCACTGCTTTTAATGTGTCCCATAAATTTGGGTATGTTGTGCCTTCATTTTCATTGAATTCTAGGAAGTCTTTAATTTCTTTATTTATTTCTTCCTCGACTCAGCTGTCATTGAGTAGTAAGTTGTTCAGTTTCCATGTGCGTGTCGTTTTTTTGTTATTTCTGTTGTTGTTGAAATCCAGCTTTAGTCCATGGTGGTCGTAGAGTATACAAGGGATTATTTCAATCTTTTTGTATCTGTTGAGGCTTGCTTTGTAACCCACTATATGGTCTATTTTGGAGAAGGTTCCATGTGGTGCTGAAAAGAAGGTGTACTCTTTTGAGTTTGGGTGAAAAGATCTGTAGACATCTATTAGGTCCATTTGATTTAGGGATTCTGTGAGTGCTTTTATTTCCCTATTTGGTGTCTGTCTGGTTGATCTGTCCCTTGATGAGAGTGGGGTGTTGAAGTCTCCCACTATTAAGGTATTAGGATCAATGTATGATTTAAGCTTTAATAATGTTTCATTTATGAATGTAGGTGCTCTTGTATTTGGGGCATAGATATTCAAGATTGTGATGTCCTCTTGGTGGATTTTTCCTTTGATGAGAATATAGTGGCCCTCCTTATCTTTTTTGATTAACTTTGGATGGAAGTCTATTTTATTAGATATTAGGATGGCTACTCCAGCTTGTTTTCTGGAACCATTTGCTTGAAAAACATTTTTCCAGCCCTTTACTCTGAGGTGGTGTTTATCTTTGTTGCATAGGTGTGTTTCTTGGATGCAACAGAATGTTGGATCCTGTTTCCGCAACCATTCTGTTAATCTGTGTCTTTTTATTGGGGAGTTGAGTCCATTGATATTGATAGATAGTAGTGACCAACGCATGTTAGTTCCTTTTGTAATGGAGTCGATGATCTTACCCTGTTTCATTGCTTGTTTTCCTTTCATTTTTGTTGGGATATTATCTATATGCCCTGTTTTCTTGGGTGAAGTTGTTTTCGTTGGATTGGAGTTTTCCTTCTAGTATCTTCTGTAGGGTTGGTTTGCTGTGTAGATATTGCGTAAATTTAGTTTTGTCATGGAATATTTTGTTTTCTCCATCTATGTTGATTGAAAGCTTTGCAGGGTTAAGTAGTCTGGGTTGACATTTGTGATCTCTTAGAGTCTCCATGATACTTGCCCAGGCCCTTCTGGCTTTCATAGTTTCTGATGAGAAGTCCGGTGTGACTCTGATAGGTCTACCTTCATACGTTACTTGGCCTTTTTCCCTGGCTGCTTTTAATATCTTTTCTTTGTTCTGTAGATTTAGTGTTTTGACTATGATGTGACATGATGTGTTTATTTTCTGGTCTAGTCTATTTGGAGTTCTGTAGGCTTCTTGTATATTTATAAACATCTCTTTCTTTAAGTTGGGAAAATTTTCTTCTATGATTTTCTAGAAAATATTTTCTGGACCTGGAGTCTTCTTTTTCATCAATTCCAATTATTCTTAGATTTTGTCTTTTCATAGCGTCCTTGATTTCTTGAATATTTTGTGATTGGAACTTCTCTGATTTTACTTTTTCTTTGAGAAGTATCAATTTCTGCAAGTGTGTCTTCAGCTCTAGAAATTCTCTCTTCCATCTCTTGTATTCTGTTGGTGATGCTTACTTTTGTGTTTCCTGATCTTTTCTCCAAGTTCTCCAGCTCAAGGGTTTTCTCATTTTGTGTTTTCTTTATTGATTCTAATTCTGTTTTCATGCCTTGCACCATTTCTTTCATCTGTTTGAATTTGGATTCCTGTCTCTCTACGATGGTCTCTATTTCCTTGTTCATTTCCTTTTTATATGCCACTAATTTTATCTCTACTTGTGCCTCTATTTGTTTGGCTATGTTTGCCTGTGTTTCTTTAAGGCTTTTGTCTATTTCTTCTTTCTTTACCTCCAATTGACTGGCCAACTCTTTGAAAGATTTGTTCATTTCCTCCTTATGAGCCTCAAATAATTGAGTAAGCATGGCTTTAAGGTCATTTTCCTGTGCTTCTGATGAATTGGAGTAGCCATCTATTTTGGGGTTTCCTGGTTAAGTCATGATGTCCTGATTTATGTTGGAAGTGTTCTTTTGCCTACCCCTGGCCATTGACTTATCTGAAACCTTCCCTGTTTGTTTTTGGATTCTGCAAATCAGACTGGTACTGTCTCTCTCTGGCATCTGGAGAGTTCTTCAGCAAGCTGAGAGAGGTCCCGTGTCCTTAGCGTGTGCTGAGGACTAGCTGTACCTGTGGGAGAAAAGTACGCAGGCGCAGACAGGAACAAATGCAAGTGTGTGTGTGTGTGTGTGTGTGTGTGTGTGTGTGTGTGTAGGTGTGCATGGATGTGTATCTCAAGGGACAGAGTGATGGCTAATGTTGAACCCTTGAGTGTGTGGGAGAGGCTCTGCACTGTATATGTCGCAGGCGCTAGTGATGATCGCAGTGCAATTTCTGGCATTAACTGCCTTAACTCCTCAATTAGACCCACAGAGCAGGAACTTCAATGTCCCAAGTGCCCCTCTGTTTCCTAAAGTGGGTATATGGGTGGGAGGGGGTTCGATGCCTGGCTTCTGTTTTAGAAGGACCCCGGATCTGGGGATTTGCAGATTCTCAAGGGTGCACTCACTTACAGCCAGGTCACTTGGCAGAGATCAGGGTATCTGGGCTCTCTGCTCTCTGGTTTGGCCCTGCTTCTTTGATTTGCTCTGCCAGCTCCGTGCTGCTGTCACTGCCAAGTTATGAGGTCTTGCTGCAGCTGGAGATTTCAAGGTGGTCACGTCAGTAGGAATTGGGGTAAAAAGACTTTTTGTTTTCTGGTTTGGCCCTGGTTAGTCTTAAACTGGAAGGCTGATGTGCCCGCCAGCTCAGTGCTGCTCCGCCACCAGGTTAGAAAGTCCCATTGTAACTGGAGACTGGGTTGCTGGTCCAGATGTTTTCTGGGAAGTCCTGGGGTCTCTTCACTGTGCTCTCCCAGCGCCTGGTGTGCCTAGCTAGTGTGGCGTTTCTGCCTGGTTTTGATGAGTATATAGCGTATTTTCTGTCACTGTGGGATTGGGCGGGCCGTACTGTCAGTGATCGCGATCCTGTGGAGCTAGTATGGTGTCTAGCAGACTTGGGCCCTGGGAGAATGGTGCAGCCACCGCACGGATCTGGGACTCCGAGACGGGTACTGCTGGCACCTGCCGCTAAAGGTCTTGGAGATCTGCCACAGCCGCTGCAGATCCCAGGCAGTTAATTCTGCACAGAGAGAGATGATTCCGCTGTGCGGGGGAGGGGAGTGCCGTGAGATCAAAGGGTTGTTTCTCACCTTCCCCAAACAAGTTCCCAGGTGACCCAAGACCAAAGTTTTCACCTCCTGCGATGTTCCCTGTTGTTTAGGAAGCCTCACCATTGTTTTCCTGGGTTAGAGGTCCTTCCACACACCAACTCAGATGGTTAGCAATTCCACAGCTCAGAAACTGTGTGTGCTAGTCGCCATCTTGGCTCCGCCTCTTATATTAGTCTCTTAAGAAAACAGACTGTCAGATCCCAATGTAGTCCAGTTTTCTGATGCAATCCATAATTGCATTCCCTATTCATAACATTTTTGCTTTTCTGTTTAGGTTTTGGTTTAGAGATAAGGTCTTATTAAGTTGCCCAGGATAATCTCAAATTTGTAATTTTACTGGTTTGATTCAAATAGCTCAGGTTGCAAGTTAGCATCCTAGCTATTTGCTCCAGTTTTAAGTATATTTTCTTGAAATCACTGTGATCACACCTGCTGGTAGATATAGATTCACATTTTATTTTTCCACTTAAGTCCTTTTTTCAATGAATATTAAGCATCCATTTGTACTGTAACATTGTGTGGTTTTTCTTTTAAAATTTTTTTTAAAGATTTATTTATTTTATTATGTATACAATGTTATGCCTGCATATACACCTGAACTCCAGGAGAGAACATCAGATTTCATTATAGATGGTTGTGAGCCACCATGCGGTTGCTGGGAATTGAACTCAAGGCCTCTGGAAGAGCACGAAGTGCTCTTAACCTCTGAGACATTTCTCCAACACCCAGTGTATATAGCTGTTCTTATGATCATGATGATTTATATATTACTTTTGGAATCTTAATTTATCTGGAGGAATCGTTAATAGAACACAATACAATGGTAAAATGTAAAAAGTAAAAATTCAATAGATGTCAGTTAAAACCAAACAACAGCAAGAAAACTGTCAAGAACAGTCCTATATTATGAAGAATATTCTATGAATTAAACTGGCACTGAAGTATAGTGCTCATGATTAAGAACATAATTATTACTAATAACATAATTTCTATAAGGCTCCCTTAAGGTGTACATTACTATATTTCTTCCTTTTATGTTGTAAAGCCAAAAATCTGTTTGTAAACATTTGTTCATGAACTATACTTTAAAACACACTCTTTTCTCACTTGTTTTTAACCATTGTACTTACTAATCATTTAAAATATTCTCTTTTCTTCCTCCTTGTCTTGATTTTATCATAGCATTTACTATGTATAGAAGTTTAGAGAAGTTCTAAAGCTACAAACTGCATGATTAAGCATTGCATCAAAAACTAAATGGATATTGGTCTTGCACAATGTGAGAGTTTTAGATCACCAATTTCACTGCCCAAGGAAAACTTTTAAAAAGTTGGGGTCCTTGAGTAAGAAGAAGGCTATGGTTTAGCAATCTCACAATATATTTTCCATCATTTCATGTTTGATGGTATTATAGAACATTTTATTGGAGTACAAGAGGATATCTTTAGGTTAATTTTGGGTCATGTTCTTGAAATGAACAATGGGATCTTGATCATTCTCTCGCCTTCTACAAGAGGTGTGAACTTTGCTTCACACATGTCCTCTAATTGCCAACCATCATGAGGTAAATCATCCAAGGAGATCCCTCATTATCACCTGAAGGTCTTTGAACCTTTAGCCTCCAAAACTATAAGCTGAATGAGCCTCACTATAAAGTTGGACCAATTCATTCATTTCTGTTAAAGAAATGGAGTAATACAAACATACTGTTTGCAGAAGATATTGATTTTAATTTTTTCACCCAATCCTCTTGAGATTATCTGACAAATACTGAACTACTGGTCTAAATGTTATAAACTTCTTTGTAGGATTCTAGTGAACAGGAGCTGAAACATTCATGACCAAACTTGATTAAATACTTACCATGTGACAAGTATTATTCTAGCACTGAAGGTAAGACAGTGAGCAGGAAAAGCAGTGGTCCTCCTTAACACCAAAGATACTCGGCTATGTTTACAGACAGGAGCCTAGAATAACCAGCATCTCCTCACCCAGCAACTGATTGAATCAGATGCTGAGACTCACAGCCAAGCATTAGGCAGAGCTCTGTGAGTCCCGTGGAAGAGTCAGAGGCAACAAGAATGCTACAAGAAGACAAACAGAGTCAACTAACGTAGGCTCATGGGTGCTTACAGACACAGAAGCACCAACCAAAGAGCATGCATGGACTGGACCTAGGCACTCTACACATATGTAACTGATGGGTAGCTAGATCTTCATATGGGTTTCCTAGTAAGTTGAGTGAGTGCTGTTTATGACACATACTCTTTTGGCTGATTTTTGACCACTTCCCCTAATGAGGCTGGCTTGCTTGGTCTCACTGGATGACTATGAGATCAGTACTGAAGCAACTTGATGTGCTGGGTTGGGTTAGGGGCTCCCCTTTTCTGAGAGGAAAAGAGAATGGGGTAGGAGGAGAGTTTGGGAGTGTGGGACTGGGAGGAGAGGAGGGAGGGCCTATGATTGGAATGTAAATTGATGATATAAGTTAAAAATAAACTTTAATAAAAGCAGTCCTCCTCAAAAAGACTGTCTCAATAAATGTAAGGGGAGAAGAATTAAGGACAATATAAATATCAACTTGGGACTTCCACTTGTACACACACACACAAGTTCATACACACTCAAAGAAAAGTGAGAGCACTCCATGTGAACACGTGCACATACGTACTTGCATGTGCACACATACAACAATGACAACAATGGAATATTTCTACTATATGCTTTCTTTCTGATGGATGGAAGGAACAAGTCTGAATCATCAACAAAGTGAAAACCTGAAGGCACTTCCACAGAGGGCCTCTGAAATACTCTACCCAACAGGGTATCAAAGCACATTCTCAGACTCATAGCCAATCTTTGGGCAGAGTACAGGGAATCTTATGAAAGAAGGGGGATAGAAAGACCTGGAGGGGACAGGAGCTCCACAAGGAGAGCAACAGAGACAAAAATCTGGGCCTACGGGGGCCTGCAGAGATTGATGCTCCCACCAAGGACCATGCATGGAGAGGATCTAGACCCCTCCTTAGATGTAGTCCATGGGCAGCTCAGTCTCCATGAGAGTTCCCTAGTAAGGGGAGCAGGAGCAGTCACTGTCATGAAGTTGGTTGCCTGCTCTTTGATCATTTCCCCTGGTGAGGTATCCTTACTAGGAACCAGAGAAAGAGGATCCAGATAGTCCTGATGAGACCTGATAGACTAGGGTCAAATAGTAGGAGAGGAGGATCTCCCCTATCAGTGGACTAGGAGAGGAACATAGGAGGGGAAAAGGAAGGGAGAGTGGGACCAGGAGGAGATTAAGGAGGGCCCAACAGCCATGATACAAAGTGAACAAATTGTAAATAATAATAATAATAATGAGAAAACATTAAAAACAACCTGAAGGCATAAGACCTCTCATTATTTAAATTTCCCTCTATGTATATGCTCATATGCTCCTTCTCTTCCTTTGTATGAAAAAAAAAAGCCAAAAAGAAAATTCAGTTTATATTGCAGGGATTTTTTTTTAAAGAGAAAATTCTTCCTGTAGTGCACATGAAGTATTAAATTTTAATGCCACAGCAGTATACTAATTTCTAACAATTACTTCCAGAAACAGATTATGGGCCCTGCAGGTGGGAATCACATTATGGCTTCCCTGGGAACATGGTGTGAGAAAAACATGGTGGACAGACACATCTAGCTACTGGGAAGCATCCTTCACCACATTTCTTAGCGTCAAACTATGGAAGAAAATATAGTTTAATTTTTTCCAAAACTATTTTCATTTTAATTTTTAATTATTCAGTGTCTATCAAATCTCACAGTTAATTAACTTTTCACACTGGTCTACATCTCTTAATTATACCCTGTCACTATAAAGTAAAATTTAGCAGAATAGTACGGACTAATCTAAAAATGTTAAGGACACATTCTATGACACATTTAATGGATTTCTATAAGGTAAAATGTCAGATTATAACCATTTTGATATCAAATAATAAGATTCCAAAAATTGGTACTTCAGAAGTTTTTTTGTAGTTTTTTTTGAATTTTATTTTTTTCTTATCAGTTACATTTTATTAACTCTGTGTCCCAGCTGTGTCCCGACCCCTCATGCCCTCCCAGTACCTCCCTCCTTCCCTCATCTCCACTGTGCCCCTTTCCAAGTCCACTGATAGTGAGGGGAACAAGGACTATTTATAACAGGAACTTCAGAAGTTTTTAAATAAATTGTTATACTCATCCCTAACACACCAGTGCATACACCTGAGAATAGCACTGGTTATGAAAAAGGAAATCACTGCTGTTGTAGTCATTCAGTTTTGAAGTGCTTTGAAGACGTAATTCACGTAATTAGCTAGCCTTTGATTCCAACCACAATAATTATCTAAATGTTTCCATTACTATTTAATGACTGAGAATATTATGGGAGTAACCACCCATTTTCAGATTGGGTATAAAGCATATTCCTCAAGATTGAACTGGCATGTTTATCTGGTCCAAAACCTGTGGCAGGCTAAGAGCATAGTTCTCAGAAAATAACTTGATAGTATCCTGCTAAATGGTCATAGTAACAGAATTTCCCCTAAATTCTTAACTTTACACCTATAGACCAGAGCATGTATCAATCCTCATCAGAAAACCTTCTCTCTGCAATAGACTGTAATTCATAGAGACCAACAAGAAGTCAACTCTGATTTCAGAGATTAGAGTCTGTAGGATGCTCAGATCTAAATAAATGCCACGTTTTTATTAAATACTGTTTCTATCTTCACAGTTTAAGGACCATCAACGAGGAGAGAGGAAAGGAAGATTGTAAGGACCAGAGGGCATGGATGTCTCTGGAAAGACAGTGTTTGGCATACATGACAACACAGGTGCACACATGACCTTACAACAGCCTGAGACTGAATGCATAAGATTTGTACAAGATCAGGCCAGCCAAAACCCCATCATGAATGGTGGAGTTCATCAAGTCATCAAGTTCCACCTGTACGGGAGAAGCTCTTGGCAATTAATGGCTACTGGAGAAGAATCACTTATCTTCAGAAATATGGACCCTAAGAGGCTGTCCGCACTCAAGTATATGGACCTACCTCTATGAACACACACCACTCGCACTGGGGTCAGTGGGTATTATATTTCAAGAGAAGATACTTGGAGTTGGGTAGGAAGAGTGGGGTAGATAAGGTAGGTTTGAGATGAAGAGGAATGTGGATTGGATTTGTTCCAAACATGTGAGTTTGTGTGTGTGTGTGTGTGTGTGTGCATGTATGTATAAAATATTTTAAAATAACGTTTTCTTCTGACAATAATTTCAAGACTTATAAATATAAATCTCAGAATTTCTATGTGACTGTCAAACAAAATACACAATGATTCAAACAAAAGATGAAGTCCTTATAATATTAATGGTTTAATAGCATGATATATATAGGATTTTAGAAATATTTAACTAAGTTTAAGTGGTCAAATAAGTAGCACGTGTACCTCAAAAATTTTCAACAGTTTATTTTTTCAACAAATGTCTATGATAAATGAAGACAGGTATTGTCTAGTTGTATAGCAGAAGGGACTTGAATTATTCCCATACTTTCATTTTTATTTTATAACTCTCTAAGAAATCAGTGCCTATACCTAGAATCCACTCTTTGGTAGTTTCAGTTTCATAGCTCATAAAATTAAAAATTTTCAGGACTAAAATAGATATGAAGGTCTATCTGTGAATGAAGTCCAACAAATGCAGGCCAGAATTCTTCAAATTTCATTCTATTTCTCTTCAAATTTATTCTTACTGGAATTTGAATTAATCCAAAATCATGAATCAATTTTGAGTTCTGATAGAATTCTATCAACATTTATTTGTAAACATGATATAAATTTATTGGGTTTTTAAATGCCTTCTAGAATGATAGTAATAACTAAAACTACTTTATAAATAGAATGTATTAAGATTTCCAAGTGCACACTAAAAATAAAGATTAAAATACTGAAAATTAATCATGAATATATTTAAAATGCCCCTTTTCATATATAGTATTTTAAATTTATTTATTTTTTTAACAAAATGTTGAAATTTTATAAAAAATCAGAAACAAAAGTTAACCAGACCCAAAAACAATTCAACACAGCAAACTTCGATAGTATTCAAGTGGGCAACAGGAGTTTCACTGTGGATTTTAAACTTTCACAATGGAAAATATTGTAGTCTCTCATTCACCACCAAAAATAAAATGTTTTTGACAGATTTTAGAACTACAAAACAACTTTATATCCTTCTTCATAACTCCATAATATGTTCATTGCTTGAATTCAGCCCTGCCTCTTTCTTTAATATTTAGCCTTCTTTGTTCTTGTTACTACATTATGCTGTACCACATGCACATACATACTTACATACATGCAAACATGCCTAAGTACACACACACATGCACACACACACACACGAGAGAGAGAGAGAGCTCAGCAGTTAGCAGTGCTTGCCGCTCTTCCAGAAGGCCTGAGAGCAGTTCCCAGCTCCCATGTGAGGCAGTACATAACAACCTGTACCCACAACTCTAGGGCATCTGACATCTCACCTGGCCTCCACAGATGTACACATAGACACACACATGAATGAACAGTAAAATCAATCGCATATGTATGTTTTTTTGATTAATATTCATATATGTATTCATATACATCTATATGTATATAAGTATTCAGAAAAACCTCTGAGTAAAAAGTCACTAAATGTACTTACCTTGCTTTTCAACTTCTGCCGTTCTGCTTCTTGCTAAATAAAATGTGTCAACCATGATATGGCTTTTGCCTAAGAAAGGCAAAGCACTTTTGGGGTTGATGCTGCATGATTTGGACAAGTTCTTATCATGCTGCCAGCAGGCAATAAAGACTTTCTTTTTTACTATAAGACTGTCAGTATGGTCATCTCCGGTGGGCTTACTTTGTATATATATATATATATATATATATATATATATATATATATATATATAAAATTGGCATATATATATATATGCCAATTTTTTTATTACATTCATCTGTTGACAGACAGCTCCGTACAATCCAATTGTTTTTGGTGTAATGAGTACATTGAGTACATTTCAGGCAGTCAGTACATTGATAAACTCCCTGAATGATAAGAATATCAGTGATGATGCTTTGATACTGGTTTTCAGTTGCCGCTGTTTGTTATCTCTTCATCATGACTATTATAACTTCATTACTACCATTTGACATGAAGCTGGTTGTATTGACAATGTCAATTATTAATACAAATGCAGTTTTCCAGATTCTCCTTAAAAAAAAAAAATCTCTGTAACCATATTGCTTTGAGGTTCAGGTACTTATTTTACATACTTCAATTAGTAAAAATAGAAATTTTTAATGATATCTGGTTATATCGTATTAGTTCCATGCTGAGACCTTATATATTGTAATAATCTGCAATATATTATAAAAAACTGTGTAATTTCCTTAAACTCTAATTTTATATTTACTAAACCCAAATAAAAAACTAAGTATAAAAATGATATTTTTTAAAACATAAGAGTCTACTTTAGCAATGCATTAAATTGAAATGAAATTCAACAGCTCAGCAATATTTTACTTGTTAACTTTTACTTAGCACTTCAGACCAATCACATGGCTTATTTCTCCTCCAAGGTTAAGCCAGTATTATTAACGGGGTTATAGCATCTTTTCTTCAGTGGAGAAGGCTGTTATTAAAACAAGAAAAGTGACAACAGATGGTAACTGACAGGTAGCCATTTAGGAAGCTCCTCTCCTAGTTAATATTCACAAACATTATGAAGAGAAGATTGACAGGTAAACAGAAAAACCATTCCAATGCACACATCTTCCTTAAGAGAGCTATGCATAACTAAAGAGGGAAAGGAATGTTTTCTATGTTGTTTTGTTTTGTTCTGAAGACAAGAGTCTAGCTGTGTAGCCCTGGCGGTCTTGAACATACTATTTAGATCAGGCAGACATTGATTCACAGAGAACTGCCTGCCCCAGCCCCCAGGCTGTGGAATTAAAGATTGACCACCAAGACTGACAAATAATCTTTGCTCATGTAAGCATTGGCTAGGATTTGTGAATGTTCTAGGAGCCCTCTGCAGGAGTGACTGCATGCCATTTTCTACAAATACTCTTTGATTTTGCTTTCTAGTACTAAAACGGACTGATTCCACCTTCAAATCTACACACCAGATTTAAAATAACTATAGAATGAATCCCAGACAGTGACACAAGAAACCCAAAAGAGAATACCAGTCACTGAAATGGCCAACATCATCCCATAAAACCTAAATCCATACTTTAATGGTGTCATAAAATATCACACATTTTCCATTTGGATTCATAATGAGACTTTAGGTGTTTATAACTACAATAAAGCCATAAAATCCATCTTAAAAATGGCGAATGACAAAGACATAAAATTAAAGTGCCATATATTAATTTAGAGGAATAATTTTATCTTTCCTCTTTCTCCTTCAGTAAGCAAAGGAATTAGGATAGTGGATGTAAGTAAATCCCCACACAAGGACTAGAAGACCTCACTCAGCAGACTTCATGCCCAATATGCACTGAATATGCTCCATTAACAATGTTTTCTTAAAATACCCACTTTGTAAGTTCAGGAGATAGATTTAAAAATCCCTTTAAAAGATCGAATTAATACAGTGGTCTTCTGAGAAGACATAAGATCACAGGCGCCCAGAATCAGAATTTTGTCAGAGCCATGAATCCAATAGTAAGCTCCCTGGGATGCTGAGTAAATTATATTCTCATCTCATTTTTTTTCCCAGCAGTGAATTGAGACCAGAAACATGATGTCATCTAACTTCACAATATGTACCATAACTGAAAGAAAAAGGCTTACCTTCTAGGCAAATAGAAATATTTTTTCTGGGAAGGCTTATCATGTGGATATGAGGCAGCAGATTCAAATAAAATGAGAAATGACAACTAGGAAACACTCTATATCCCAGTAGTACACCTTTTATAGATTTTTAAAAATCCCCTTCAGGTAACTGACTTATGTGTGCTTAATTTGATCATCTGTTCTAAATCCTATAACCCACACCTAATAAGAGGGCATTGACAGTATTTAACAAGCTCACAGTCTCAAAAGTAAACACCTGAAAAACTTGCTTCACTTCCTTCCCAAATATTTTCATTCTGTGCAACTTCATCACCATTTCTGGGTTTCAGATAATTGTTTTCACTCAGCTTCTACTTGACATTTCTTACTGGTGTCGATTTCTAAGCTCCTGCTTTGTTCTGAGTGAGTCTGCCTAGTACATTAACACTATAACATGTCTAAACAAGACAAAACATTTTTGTTTCTGTTAAAAGTCTAATGTGTTGATGTTGATAATAACCACCTGAGGCATAAGTGTGTGTGTGTGTTTGTGTGTGTGCATTCTAACACCTATGTATGTCTTCATCCTTCTGTCCATCAGAAAATAACACAGCTACTGTGCTCAAACAGAAGCAACTGCTGATGGATTTATGAATACTGCTGACTTTTACGTCTCAGTGGCTTTGCTTTTGTGCCTTCTTCCTGGACTCTCCCTCCCACCTCTAGTTGCTCTTGGTTTTGAATCCATTAAGAATTAAGAATCAATTAAGATGTCACTTCTTAGGTGACTGGATTCCAAGAACCACACCTTGTGTGTGCTCCTAGGTGTAGTGTGTGCACACTATTGCTGTACGTTACTATGTTGTTGTATATTGAGTGTCTGTGTCTTCCCCTAAAAGGATTTATTCAGGTTAGTGTTTCTGGATTCTTAATGTTTATATTACTTTCTGACTAGATATTTAAAAGACATCACTTTGAACATTACTTATTCTGAAGTGTCTTATAAAACGACTTTTAAGGATGACACCACCTTAATATAATCCAAGTAACTAAAAAAGTACACGACTTTACTTCTGCAAAATTGAATTTATGTTCTGAGTTCTAACACATACAAATGTCTTGTATTTTTTTCTCATATACTTTTAGTATAACAAAGTAATTCCTATTTTTCTGCCAAGGTACAGTCCAATAATGTATTTCTTTGTTCATAGATCTATTTTTACCATGACCTACTGTTAGACCAAAAAATATTTAATTGTTTATAAAATGACTTTCTTTTATACTAACCTTTTGAGCAAAAATAGCATATGTTGTTTTATGTAATTTTTTTTAAAAAAACTGAATGTCTTTTATAACCCAAATATTGAATTTATACTAATAAAACAAATCAGGGCAAACTGTAAGTTTAAAAATGTTACAGTTTCTTAAAAGCAAAGAAAAGGGAAAGGACTAGTGAGATGATTCAGAGTAAAGATGTTTGTCACTGAGGCTGCTGCCTAGAGCACACATGGTATAGGAGAACGGACTCTTAAAATTTGGCCTCTTCAAGTCCACTGATAGGGAGGTCCTCCTCTCCTTTTTTCTGATCTTAGTCTATCAGTTCTCATCAGAAGTGGCTGCATTGTCAGGGTTCTAGGTTATCTCCATGAATAGTCCTTGGTTGGAGTATGAGTCTCTGGGAAGTTCCCTGTGTTCAAATTTTCTTGTTCTGTTGCTCTCCTTGTGGAGTTTCTGTCCTCTCCAGCTCTTACTATTTCCCACTTCTTACATAAAATTCCATTCACTCTGCCCGTCAGTTGGCCATCAGGCTCAGCATCTGCTTTGATAGTCTGCAGGGCAGAGGCTTTCAGAGGCCCTCTGTGGCAGGTTCCTAGGTTGTTTACTGTTTTCTCCTTCTTCTGATGTCCATCCTCTTTGCCTTTCAGGGTGGGGATTGAACATTTTAGTTAGGATCCTTCTTTTGCTTAGTTTGTTTAGATGTACAGATTTTAGCGGGTTTACTCTATGTTGTATGTTTATATGAGTGAGTGTATACCATGTGTGTCTTTTTGCTTCTGGGACAACTCACTCAGGATGATCCTTTCCAGGTCCCACTATTTACCTGCAAATTTCATGATTTCCTTATTTTTCATTGCTGAGTAATACTCCATTGTATAGATGTACCACAGTTTCTGCATCCATGAAGAAAGGGAGGGAGGGTGGGACCGGGAGGGGAGGAGGGAGGGGCTTATGGGGGGATACAAAATGAATAAAGTGTAATTAATAAAAGTTAAAAAATGTACCATAAACTTTAAAAGTTTCTAAAACAAAAAAATCTTAAACGTTCTAATACAAAATTATGTAAAGTGACAGATGTGTTAAACTGCTTGAGCTTATCACTTCATAATGTTTACATCCACCAAAACATCACTGTTCTGGCTTAAATAAGAAATATCCCCCATTGGCTCAGGTGTCTAAAACAGTCCCATTTGATGATGCTGTTTCTGGAGGCTGTAGAACCTCTAGGACACAAGATTTGGCTATCAGCTATAGGCCATTAAGTGAGGGTTATGGTCTGGCCCTGCTTCTGATCCTCTCTGCTTCCTGGTCTGCCAAGATGTGAATTGCCCTCAGGCAAAGACACCCCACCACGGTGGACTTGATATCCCTGATAATGTGAGCCAAAATAAACCTCTTGTGTTTGTTTGAAAGAAAAACAATCCTTATAACCACATGAGGTTATAAGGAATTTGCCTCCAATTGTGACAATATCTGGGTTAGATGGGTGATGGAACCTTAATGAGATAGAGACTTGCTAGAAGTACATCAGTGAGATGTGACAGGCTAGGGTCAGAGGAAAGGGAAGGAGGGCTGCCCCAGTCAGTGGACTTGGGGAGGGGCATAACAGGAGATGAGGAAGGGAGGTTGGGATTGGGAGGGGATGAGGAAGGGAGGGGTTTATAGCTGGGATACAAAGTGTTTAAACTGTAATTAATAAAAAATTAATTTAAAAATGTTTAAAGAAATTAAAAAAAAAAGAAGTACATCAGTGAGGCAGACACTGAGAATTTATAGGCTCATCCCATTTCCTTTTCTCTCTGCTTTGTGTTTATACATAAAAATGTGATAAGCCCTTTTCCTGCTCCTTCCACCATGTTATCTTTTGCCTTCCCCACCATGGTGGATTCCATCCCTGTCATCTGTAACCTAAAATAAACTCTCTGTTCCTTAAAAAAAAAAAAAAATTGACCTCTTTGGAGTTCTCACACTTGTCTTGGTAGACACACACACACACGCACACACACACACACACACACACACACACGCACGCACACACACACACACACATACACATACATATATGCACTAATGTGATAAAAACTATTTAATTTTTATTCAAAGAACAAAAACAAAAAGTATCAACCAAAATAGGCATTTCAAATAGATTGTGAGACTGGCTGAAAGGTGACTTAGGTGAGGGATCCTGTGAAGGACACAGATGTTCACCTGCAATCAGAAGATTCCAGAGAGAAAGAATAGCTGGAAAAAGGCCTTAAGGAAGGGGACTAAGAAAAATGAAGGGCAGCACAGCATGGTGAATTGGGAGGCAGAGTTGGGAGGTTTGTTGTAGGATTGCATGTGAGGAAAAAGGGAGTAAGGTGGCACATGATTGCAAGAATAGATTCACAGCATTTGCTTTACATCATCACTGCAGTGGAAAAGGATAGGAAGGAACAGATCATGACCTAAAAATTCAGTATTTTGCTGTGGAGTTAGTGTCCAGCTTCACAGTATAATATATAAGGGTTTAATATGTTTGGCATCAGTACTGCACGGAGAAAAATTTTAAGAAATTGGATTGAGCAGTTTGGGGGACAACCACAATCTGATGAGGGAGACCAGTGCCCTGTAGACAATGAAAAGAGTCTTGAGTTTGAATTCAGTATCAGCCACTGCTTTAATTCCTTCTTTTTTTTAATTTTTTATTAATTACACTTTATTCATTTTGTATCCCCCCATAAGCCCCTCCCTCCTCCCCTCCCGATCCCACCCTCCCTCCCCTTTCTGCATGCATGCCACTCCCCAAGTCCACTAAAGGGGAGGTTCTCCTCTCCTTTCTGATCTTAGTCTATCAGTTCTCATCAAAAGTGGCTGCTTCGACTGTCTTATTGCTCTAGCAAGGACTTCCAGCACTATGTTGAAGAGATATGGAGACAGTGGGCAGCCTTGTCTTGTCCCTGATTTCAGAGGGATTGCTTTAAGTTTCTCTCCGTTCAGTTTGATGTTGGCTATAGGCTTGCTGTATATCGCCTTTACTATGTTTAGATATGTGCCTTGTATCCCTGATCTCTCCAGTACTTTAAACATGAATGGATGTTGGATTTTGTCAAATGCTTTTTCAGCATCTAGGGAGATTATCATGTGGTTTTTTTCTTTCAGTTTGTTAATATGGTGGATCACATTGATGGATTTCCGTATATTGAACCACCCCTGCATACCTGGGATGAAGCCTACTTGGTCATAGTGGATAATATCTTTGATGTGTTCTTGGATCCGGTTTGCAAGTATTTTGTTAAGTATTTTTGCATCACTGTATATACTCACTCATATAAACATACAATATAGAATAAACCCACTAAAAGCTGTACATCTAAACAAACTAAGCAAAAGAGAGGACCCTAACTAAAATGTTCAATCCCCATCCTGAAAGGCAAAGAGGATGTACATCAGAAAAAAACGAAAATAGGAAACAACCTCGGAACCCGCTACAGAGGGCCTCTGAAAGCCAGAAGAAAACAGGAAACAACCTTGAAACCTGCCACAGAGGGCCTCTGAAAGCTTCTGCAGTATAGACTGTCAAAGCAGATGATGAGCCTGATGGCCAACTGATGGGCAGAGTGAATGGAATTTTATGTAAGAAGTGGGAAATAGTAAGATCTGGAGGGAACGGGAACTCCACAAGCAGAGCAACAGAAGAAGATAATTTGAACACAGGGAACTTCCCAGAGACTCATACTCCAACCAAAGACTATTTGTGGAGATGACCTGGAACCCCTGCACAGGTGTAGCCCATGGCAGTTCAGTGTCCAAGAGGGTTCCATAGTAATGGGAAGAGGGACTGCCTCTGACATAATCTGATTGGCCTGCTCGTTGATCACTTCCCCCTGAGGGGGGAGCAGCCTTACCAGGCCACAGTAGAGGACAATGCAGCCACTTTTGATGAGAACTGATAGACTAAGATCAGAAAGAAGGAGAGGAGGACCTCCCCTATCAGTGGACTTGGGGAGTGGCATGCATGCAGAAAGGGGAGGGAGGGTGGGATCGGGAGGGGAGGAGGGAGGGGCTCATGGGAGGATACAACATGAATAAAGTGTAATTAATAAAAAAAATAATAAAAGATTAAAAAAAAAAGTGGCTGCATTGTCCTCTTCTGTGGCCTGGTAAGGCTGCTCCCCCCTCAGGGGGAGGTGATCAATGAGCAGGCCAATCAGATTATGTCAGAGGCAGTCCCTCTTCCCATTACTATGGAACCCACTTGGACACTGAACTGCCATGGGCTACTTTAATTCCTTCTTACTCCACGGTGTCTTGTAAAAGGCTTCAACTTACCAAATGGGGCTCACATACATTATAATGTAATCCGACATATTCAGAGTCCAATTCCAATATTAATTACATGCAAATATTCTCACAGAAACATCTCGTCAAATTTCTGTATACTAGAGCCCAACCAGGTTGACAAATAAAATTAAATATTAGAGAGTTTGAGAATAGGAAAAGATTCATTTTACTTTTAATCTGGACATCATGATCAAATAAAGGCATATATATATATATAATCTGAATTGAATTAGAAGGAGTTAATAGGTCTGTGTGTACATATAGGCTTGATAATTGTATTTATAATTTCAAAGTTACTATTCACTAATGAAGTTTTAACCATAATTCTATTCAACCTTGCCCTGCTATGGTAATTATATGTGATGTCTTTTTTCTCTAATAGATATAAAGAACAGAATTTACTCTGTGTATAGGTATGGTTTCTGGGTGCTAACGAAAAGAAGCCTGTAGCATAAAGTTATCACTAAAACATAGAATTCCAAGACACAATATCAATCTGTAAACAAAATATGAGTCTTGATAACTTACCATCTTGACAGTGTTTAAAAGCAGAATTCCAGAAATCAACATAGAGTAGTTGTTAACTCAAGAAAACCTTCTCACTCACAAAATAACATTTTCCAGAAAATGAAGGGAAATAGAATCCATTAACCAGGTAAAAGAAGACAAACAGCACATGTTTTATTTCATGGGAAGATCCTAACATTTAATGTGTGTATGTGTGTGTGTGTGTGTGTGTGTGTGTGTGTGTGTGTGTGTTTGTGTGTGCATGCATGTGAAGCAGGGACATTGAAAATGGGACTATGAGAGGTGGGATTTATCTACAAGGAGAGTGGGGAGAAAAGAAGACAATAATGGGATACATAAGTCCCAAAGCAGAAAGGGAGCAGATTCGAGAGAGCTGACAAAATGTTTAATAGGAAAGTAGGATGGGCATGGGGAGGAGTCAGTAAGAACAAGCAGGCCATGATAAAACTCACTATTTTGTTTACTAATGTTTAAAGCTACTAAAATATATTTCAAAAAATTGACTGTGGTCTGCCTTGAAATATTATATAAGAGTAACAGTAAATGGACTGAGCAGGTTATAGCTGTGCATTTAGACAGAAGATAAATAACAGATGATAGATAGATAGGTAGATGATAGATAATAGAGATAGATATATCATAGATAGATAGATGTTATGTAATAGATAATATATACATAGAATAGTATTGAATGCTGTTTTATTTAGCCTTTTCTTGTACAAAAAATAAATAAAACAAAAAAACACAACAACAAATACTAGGTTTCTTAACTGTGTGGGAACATCCAGATCCTAAAATGGCAGGAGAAATTCTCATTCTGCAAATGTGAGATTAAATTTTTATTGTTCCTGTTCAAGCTTACAAGTCCCAAAGGAAATTACCTTCTGATGAAACTACATGAGGCTGGTGTGTCACTGCAGAGGGAATGCTCCACATGCTGCCCTGAATCATCTTTTGGCGCCTCCAACATCATCTCTGACTTTCTTTTCACAGCCTCAACCATTAATGGTTTTCTGAGGCCTGTTTTAGCACATATTTTGAAGATTTCACGGTTTTTTCGTCAAGCAAGCTTCTTGTATATTTTATTATGCACCAAGTTTTCTGACGGAGAATGGTTGAGTGTAACTGGGTCATTGCTAAGGATTAGTGAATGACACACTGAATGTCCATTTTCACTTACAAAGCTAACTCTGCACCCACAGGGAAAAGTCCTGACTAAAGGGACAGCTCACCACAGTTTATCTTTTCCTGTCTGGAAGAGCAAATGGTGAAGTCATGATTATTAAGAATGGGTCCCCTGTGGGGCCAGGTTTGAAGTCAACAGAGAAACACTGCTCTTCCTCTGTTCTCTCTTTTTAATGAAGCTATAATTGCACCACTCTCCCTTCCCCTTCCCTCCTTCTGGTCCCTCCATGTATCCTTGCCAACCCCAGCTCCTCCCAAAATCCTCATGCTCCTTTCTTTAATCGTTATTGTTACACATATATATTCCCTCTGCTGTGACATTCACAGCCTCACCCAGCTTCATCAGGAGATAATTTCCTCTAGGACTTGTAAACTTAAACAGGAGCATTAAAATTTAATCTCACATTTGCAGCACAGGGATCCATATTAGTATCTAGATACCTCCACACAATTAAGTAACCTAATTTTGTTTAGTAGAAGAAAGGTTAAATAAAATAGTATTCAATTATTTTTAAACTAAAATGATCCAAACAACATGCTCATTTTCTTTGACTGTGCATGTTTAACTTTCGTTTAGCATTCCCTCTTTTAATTTCATGACTTAGTTTGCTTTTATTTGTATTAATATCTGTCTCTATGTGAGTGTGTGTGTGTGTGTGTGTGTGTGTGTGTGTGTGTGTGCTGACCTTGGAGGAAAGAAATTAACATGTTTCATGGTTGTTTAATCTTATATAATCACTTTATTCTTAATCTTGTAAAATTGGTATAGAAAAAATTAATTTTGTTATTATTAATTGAAAAAGCAAAGAAGAACTTGTAAAAGCCTGGCTCTTTGAAAAAATGAATGGACATCATAAAGTTCAATCTGTCTTTGCTGATTATACAATTAAACAAACCTTAGTTTTGAGAATGCCACATATCTGGGGTCTCATGCTCAGGAAGCAGATGAAGGAGGATCAGGGACAGCTTATGTCTCATCATGACACTGTCTTAAAAAGTGTAGTAGCTGGCTCTTCGACCTTCCCATCCCCCAGGGAGAAGCCACCTTGCTAGGCCACAGAGGAGGACATTTCAGCCAGTCCTAAAGAGACCTGATAAGCTAGGATTCAGATGGAAGAGGAGGAGGAGGACCTCCCCTATCAGTGGACTTAGAGAGGGGCAGGGAGGAGATGAAGGAGGGGGTTGGCATTGGGAGGGAATGAAAGAGGGGGCTACAACTGGGATGCAAAGTAAATAAACTGTAATTAATATAAAATTTTAATTAAAAAGTATCTCATGTGTGTTTCCTAGATTTTATATATGTACGTAAAAGTGTGTGTATCTGTGTTTGTGTGTGTGTGTGTGTGTGTGTGTGTGTATGCATGTGTGTTTATTAAATGAAAGTAGAGGTAAAACTCTCTAGAGGGACCAAGAAGGAACAGAAGGTGGGGAGGAGAGAGAAAAGGGAGGTTGGGGGAAATGCGAGAAGGAATATTTTCAGCATATATATATATATATAATATTTGAAATCATAAAATAAATAAAAACAAAGATGACTGGAGAAGATACTTTCTTGTTTTCCTTGGAGTATTTCCTAGGGTGTTAAATGATTCCCTGATCTCATTGTTCCACTAGCCAATGGTGAGCCAGAATTACAAAAGGATTTTTGCTTTTCTTGAGACAAAGTCTCCTATAGCGCAGGCTGACCTCCAATTTATTCTGTAAAGCTGACCTTGACTTTCCGATCCTCTTGCCTTTTCTTACACTGAAGGTGAGATTTTTGTTAACTTGACACAGTCTAGAATCACCTAGGAAGAAGAACTGTCAGTTAAGAAAATGCCTCCATCAGATTTATCTGTGGCAACATCTTTAGGGCATTTTCTTGATTAATGACTGATACGGAAGGAAGGGAATCACTGTGATCAGTTCCAACCCTGTGGTCCTGGGTGATATATGATATAGAGAGATAGAGAGATAGAGAGATAGATGATAGATAGATAGATAGATAGATAGATAGATAGATAGATAGATAGATGCATAGATAGGAAGCTGAGCTTGTTGTGAAGAGCATGTCAGTACACAGTATTTCTCTATGGTCTCTGCTTCAATTTCTGCCTTCAGGTTCTTGCCTTAGGCTCTTATCCTGATCCTCTCACCACAATGATGAACTGTGATTTGGATGTGTATGCCAAATAAGCCTTTTCTTTCTTAAATTTTCTATTGGTCTGAATATTTTGTCAAAACAATAGAAACCAAACTAGGACATTTCCCAAGTGCTGGGAATACAGATGAGCTTTCCCACACTCGTCTGTTCAGGGTTCTAAAAGGAAAAGATTCCCTTGCGTACCCTGATTCAAACAGTTTACAATGGGCACATGTATCAAGACATCCTATGCACTGAATATTTTCAAGAGTTGATTTAAAATTTATATTTTTGTGTCAACTTGAAAAATACTTTTTTCTAATTGTTCTTGAAAATCATTTGGCTGAGAGTAGTATAAGCTGCAATCACAAATTAATAGTGACGGACAGATTGTAAGATAGGCAAAAAATAGTAAAGTTTCATCCAAACTACACATTAGAATAAAAATATTGAGAGTTATACAGTGTACTGTATTGGTATCTGAGAAGAGCTCTCTACCACTAAACTCCTTCAACAATGGGAATTTATAATTGGCACGTCTTTCATAATATAAAATACAAAAGTTACATTGAAGAATTAAGCGATGAATTGACTATTCTGTTCTGTATATTCATATTTTTTTCTTCTGAGACCCAAAAGCAACAAGACATTCATACAGTCACTTGATGTTTTTGGGAAATAAGAATTAGACCTATTTTTATTTCATAACTTATATAGCAAGGTAAAGTTGTATTCCACTTTTTGCTCTTTCTATTGAATGGCCAGAATTGTTCCAGACAGTAAACACATTGAAACAAAAGTTAAAATAATTTAATTTCTAAAGAATTTAAACACCAGGCTTTACTATGCAAGACATCAAACTAAGAATTAAGTGCAAGAGAACAGTGCATTCCTTTCAGTTAACCCACTGTATCACAGAATGTATAGCCACATTAGATTCAAACAACGAAATCAATAAATTTGGTTTCCAATAATCATGACTACCCTTGACTTTCCATCTTATCTTTTAAAAATTACTTATTACTAACAATTAGGCTAAAAAGTTTTATTTAACTAAGTGTAAGATAGACATTATTTGATTGATATAAAGTAACTGTATACAATAATTTCTTCAAGCCGAGTGTATATAAGTAACAACGTAAAAAAGTACACTATAAATCACAGTGAAAACTAAATTAGGTCAGAAATCACTTCCCTCGGTTAGAAGCTATTACATCTATATGGCCGACAAAGGCAGATAATCAGTTACTTCAGAGATGTGGTCCTTGGTAGTAGCCTCATTCCACTGGATGGCATTTACCATTGGACGCACTAGCAGCACTAACTTGGACTCAGGGATCTAAAAACTAAAGAGTCAATGAAATTTTGAGGACGATATGGAAAGAGGATACTGAGAAAAATTTGCTAGTGGTTGTAAATATGATAAAAATATGTTGTACAGATTTTAGTATGTTTATCCTATATTATAAGTCGAATACCCACTTACAAGTGAGTATATACAATGTGTGTCTTTCTGCTTCTGGGATACCTCATTCAGGATGATCCTTTCTGGTAATACAAGACAAAACAGCTCATTGTGAGTTTATACTTTGTCATGCACACAAGCATTATCCCCTAATACCCGTGAAATATAATCATAGTAGTTACAATAATGCTAATTTGGAAACACCTGATCAATAAATTGCACAGAATCTTCAATTTTCTACTTTCAGTTTATTTACTTATTCATTTGGCATGTATTTTGAGTTCTTCCTCTCTTAGTACTGAGGAAGGAGCCCAGATGAGAATAAATTAGCCAATGTATACAAATCATCATGAGAGTAAATTAGCAAATATAAATTTTGGAAGCACCAATAAAGGGGAAACTTTTCAGTAATAATACATAGGAAAAGACAGCAATTTGTCACTGGTTGGAAGTAGATTATGGAAAATGGGATATTTTAAGCAGAATGTTAAAATAAAAGATCCAGGTGAAGAATTCATGACAAGGCTTTCGAAGCATAGGAAGATTTTGTATGTAAGGCTTTACTATCAGAGAGCAAAAGATACCATCAGGTGGTTGAAAATAATAAAGAAGGCCTGAGAAGTAAGTGGATAGGCCAGCAATGGCTGAGGCTTGGAGAGCCTTACTAAATCCAGACCTTGACTTAAATGCAATGGGCAGAACAGTGGTGGTCTCATGAAGGAGACAGCAGACTTAGTTACATCTTTAAAAGATCTTGTCTTCCACAAACCTGGTGCAGATGTCATCTGTTACTCCCCTACCCTTAACTGAAAACTGGGAAATATGAGTTGTATTTCAAGCTCAAACTCATCCTTAAGAATCAAAAAGAGGGGTTAACAAAATTGAACCCTTTATAGACAAACTGCAAAGGCTAGAAAGTATTTTCATGAGTCTTAGTAGCTTAATGCTGGTTTCTCTGCATAAGGCCACTTACACACCATGTTTAGCGACTGGTAGAATTCCAAAATGGTAACATAGGAATAATTGCCTTTTATTAATGGCTGTGATATGTTAAAATTGTCTCTAAATCTGTAACCTGTGTGTATATACATACATACATAAATACAGACAGACAGATTACAGATTTAAATAAAATTTTCCCACCTGGACTGGCAATGTTTCCTCTAAGAATCATGAAGTAACTAACAAAACTTTGATAGTAAGCCTGAGAAATCCCTTCAAGTTATTGTCAGGGGAAACCCAAGAATGTCCCACAACACTAGAGACTAATGCTATTGTATTCTTTTTAAATTAATTTATTTTTTATTAATTACAATTTATTCATTTTGTATTTTAGCTATCGCCCTCTCCCTCTTCCCCTCCTAATCCCACCCTTCATCCTTCTCCTCCTATGCCCCTTTCCAAGTCCACTGATAGGAGAGGCCCTACTCCCCTTCCATCTGACCCTAGCCTATCAGGTCTCATCAGTTCTGGCTGCATTGTTTTCCTCTGTGGCCTGGTAAGGCTGTTTCCCCTTCAGGGGGAGGTGATCAAAGAGCCAGCCACTGAGTTCATGTCAGAGACCTCACCTGTTCCCCTTACTAGGGAACCCAGTTGGACACTGAGCTGCAAAAATAAAATATTCCTTTGATTTCTTCTAAAATTGTACAGTTTCAGCTCATGTGACAATATTAATGACTATAAGTTAATTCTTATATAAAAAGAAATCCAATCTTATTCATTTAAACTTGGTAGTCAGATGTTCCAGAAATATTTATTAAAGATTTTCTTTCTCCTTGAGTCATCTTGGAAACCAAGTAAAAATCAATTGACTACAAATGAGAGTTTATTTATGAGCCCTCGATCTTTCCCTACATCTACATCCTCTGCAGTAATCTAGCATCACACAACATTCTTTACTGCGACTTTGTGATAGGTTTTGAAATCAGAAGCCAGAATCTGGAACCTATCCAGATGTCCCTCAATTTAGGAATGGATACAGAAATTGTGGTACATTTACACAATGGTATACTACTTCGCAATCAAAAACAAGGAGGTCATGAAAATTTCAGGCAAATTGTGAGAACTAGAAAAGATTTTCCTGAGTGAGGTATCCCAGAAGCAGAAAGACTCACATGGTATATTCTCACTTATAAGTGGGTATTATACATTCTTAACTCCTAGATATTGGAAATGATTCTTCATTGCTGAAGATACCATGCATTTTGGACACTGTATCTGACCTGAAATCCTCCTCTGTAAGGACCAGCTTTCATTGTACCAGATGATGCCATGCAAGCTTCCAAGGGAAGAAAGAAACCAGTAGTCCTACCAAGCTATGATGCCTATGAACTACAGCAACAACCAGGATGGCAGAAGGGTGCAATAATGGCACTTGTATCTTGAAAATAACCAAGATCTTTCTAGTACTAAAGACCCACTCAGCAAGTTGTAAATAATGTCTGAAACTAAAAACCTAGCTAGTTACCCAGACCTAGTGAAGTCATGAATCTTGGACAAGAACCTATAACTGTTACTTCACTAAGTCGGCATAATTTCTTGCTTCATTCTAAATACTTATCTTATGTTCACAGGTAAATGTAGCTCTTAACCCATAACCAACAACAGCAACAAAATTCTTTTTGTAATAGACAGAATCCATTATAGAAGACTACATGACCAATCAAAACACAGAGAATAAGTGATCATAGGGTATCAAGAACAAGCAGATCCATCTACAACACAACTCTTGTACCTGAAGTTCACATAACATCATGGATGAAGAGGGGTGCGGACAGGATATATGCTATGAGATTCTGCTTTGTAGAGATGTCAAGAAAACTACACTTGGGAAGACTCTACCTCATGTCCTCCTGAACAAGACCTGAACAAAGGTGACAGCAACGGACACTCTAACAGAAAAGGGAATAATCTCCCTGGACCCTAACGTAAGACAAATAAGTCTTCCTGAAGTAAAAAGCTTCCTTCCAAATGGTATCTAATACCAAACAGTTAGTTCTGATCATATGCATACAAGTAACATCACACAGGTTGTGCAAATTGCATTTTAATATTTAAGAGACAGACAGAAAGAAACAGCAATTAAATGAAATGAGGACAGAGGCCACATATTAAAAGAGAACAAACAAGGTTGAATACATAGGAGGGTGGAAGTAACAAAAAATATATATGAAAAGATAAAATCATATGAAATTTTTAATTTTAATTTATAAATTTTTAATGTGTCTTTTAGGTTCAGATGAATCTTCAGGTTCATCTGTATCTAACCTCAAAAGGAGCATAAGTCTTAGGTAAAGCCTAAGGACTCAAGAGCTGGAACCTCCCCCCACCCCCCGAGACTCATACTCCAAACAAGGACTATCTGTGGAGATAACCTAGAACCCTGACAATGCAGCCACTTCTGATGATAACTGATAGACTAAGATCAGAAAGAAGGAGAGGAGGACCTCCCCTATCAGTGGACTTGGGGAGGGGCATGCAAGCAGAAAGGGGGGAGGGTGGGACCGGGAGGGGAGGAGGGAGGGGCTTATGGGGGAATACAAAATGAATAAAGTGTAATTAATAAAAGTTAAAAAAAAAAGAGCTGGAACCTTCTCACAACCAGGGCTAGAATACAGTCATATAAAAGCAGACAGTCTGGGACATAAGCCCTCCGTGTTCCCAGAGAAAACAGGTGTGATGATTAAGAAGCCAGACTGCTTCTGATATTATGGGATACCATGAAATAACTTGCCATGAGAAAGAATCAATATTAGGATAAATATATCTGTAGAGAATACTCAATAACCAAACCACAATACAAAACAAGAACCCGTAATCACATCAAGTCCCTTAGTTCATTCAATTACATAAATATATTGTTGCAAATTTATTTTCTCCCTTCCTTGAATCACTGCCATTTCCTCTAAAGCCAATTGTCTTCAATTAACATTTATGTATACAATTGGGATGTTTTACTGATCTAAAAGGCATCTCTTATCCAATGACCTCTGGAAGCAAAATTTAATCCCCTGGAATCATGTATAACTTAGAAATAATAGTGAAGAGAAGCCAAATCAAAAACGAAATAATGTATTAAAAATCATGGCAGAAAAATATAATAATTAGGCCTTTTAGACCTGAAAGCGGACAGTTGGGAAACACATTTTGTTAGAAAAGTTTCAGAGCATTAAATGTTTCTTATTTCTTGAAAGTCATTCTTCTTGAATAATGCAAAAGAACCTGTTGTCTTATTTCACCATGTATAGAAAAGCCACTACCACACCATGCTGCCTACCATCTGGAGCAGTGATTACTAAGAGGCAAGAGCATAAACTAAATGATTGGTAAGAAAACTGTGCTTTTTGCCTAAGTGGGAGAGAGCTGGTACCATTTGCCAGAACTTGCAAAGAGGAGGAAGATGCAATGACTTAAAGCTAAAGAACACTTTATAGTAGATTCAGCATTTCTTTGCACTGATGAGATTGATTTAACACTGTGTAATATTCCATGGATAATAGGATTAAAACAGATACAAGCACATTTAATGCTTTGTAAAGAATTGCAAATGAAATAAAGATAATGATAAACATACATATAGGAATACCAAAATTAAAAACTGAATTCTTCAAATATCGTGTTTAACAAATGATAGAGGGTTTCCCTATATAGTTGCCATTACAGAAATACATTTGGTGGGGATGAACCTTGATTCACCCTTTTCATACACATAAATAATATTTTTAGGTGATTGCAGACTTAAGTGGAAGGGCTAAACTTATATGTCTGTTAGAGAAAATGAGCGGAATGTCTTTGCATTTGACCTATCTTACATTCAAATATGAAATAAAAGATCTTGATTTTAAGAAAACTAAGTAGTCCATGGAATTATGACTCCTTTCCAAATTCAAATTAAGCTCCTTGATATGTATCTGTGTGGATAGAAAATGAATGCCACAAGACCAGAAAATGGACCAGACCAATGATTGTATTTAACTATAAATAAAGAATCCAGTAGCTGCAAATTTGGTAGAAATTCATCACAGGCAGAAGAAAGAACTGGGCAATAAGTGGGCCTCTCTATACAGTAAAACCTGCAAAGTGAAGATCTGGGTCTGGAGGAAATTGAGGTGTGGTGCCTGGATGTGGGGAAGAAACCAAAGAGCCTTTGCAGAACTACTAGGGTCAAGAACCACTCTTATTCTATAGCAAACAAAACCACAGCTTATTGTATAGCAGCCATAACCAGAGGCTATTCTATCGTGTACATAACCACAGTCTATTCTATACCGTACATAACCACAGCCTATTCTATAGCATTTATAACCACAGCCTATTCTATAGTGCACATAGCCACAGCCTATTCTATACTGTATGCAACCAGAGGCTAGTCTATAGTGTACATAAGCAGAGTCTATTCTATACCGTACAAAACCATAGCCTGTTTTATAGTATACATAAGCACAGCCTATTCTATAGCATCTATAACCACAGCCTATTCTATAGCATCTATAACCACAGCTTATTATATAGCATCCATAACCACAGTCTATTCTACAGCATTCACACAGTGTTTTGTCACTGGTCCACTTGCTTATAGCCAGAGTTCTGCCCTTTCCTCAAGAGCCTGGAATTCCTATCAAATATAGTTTTTTGACCCTCTCCTTTATGTCTATTCATTTTCTACTAATGGGAAGTTCTAGAAGGAAGTAGCAGTAGGAGAAAGACAAGAGTCACATTGCTTGTAAAGCGTTTTTATCAGCAATGTTGTGAACTGTTTATGTGGTCAGAGAATTCAGCTTACCTTGTGGTTTCTATACACCATCACTGGAAAAGGGGAGCACAGAGACAAAATGGCAGTAGCAGAGTTCTATGTGGTCTCTTATTTCATCACGCTTTCCAGGGACTTGAGAAAACAGCTCAGTGGTTACTGCTCTTCCAGAGGACTGAAATTCTGTTCCCAGTACCCATTCAGGAATCTCCCACCTGCTTGTAAGACTAGCTCGAGGTCATATAACTCTTTGGTCTCCTTGGGTACCCACACATGTGACACACATACACAGGCCATCACACACACAAATAAAAATAAATTCTAAACATTAAAAAAAATCCCAACAGGCATTAGTATCAGCTTCTCTTTCCAATTTTTAAAAATCTTGAAACAAGAGTTCTGCATTTGTTTGACATATTTAGGATGATTGTAGTGTTTCTGGATGAATGATGATGATTGATACAGTGAGAGTCTTACTCAAAAAAAAATTTACTCCTGTGCATGTGAGAAAAGAAAAAAACACGAGTAGCTTGCCCATGTTAAAGTGACACCATCAGTTTGACAGCAGCTGAGCAGGACAATCTTAATGCCACAGATTGATCCTCTACTTTCTAACTGGGGTGAGATGGGAGACTTCAGCAGATGGAGGGTCATTGCTAATGACCCTCACCATTAAGTAAGCTTCATCACATAAAAATAATGCTAATGGGGAGACAAGAGAGGACAACACGGGGAGAGATCATGACTAAGATGTATTAAATGCATGTAAGAAATGCCAGGAAGAAACTCATCACTTTGTAAAATTTAGCATATGCTATTAAACTATAAATGTAATAATGGCAGATAAAAATGGAGAGAAGACATGATTTCTGTGCCTTTATCATTTTCATACAAAGCCGTTGTCATCAATGTGGAGGCTGAGGACTCAATTTTGTTTGTGGTCATCGGCATAGTAACTGTCTCCAAGGAGACAACAAATCTACACCGCAGTCCTGTGTCTCTGAAGAAAGAAGTATGTCAGAGAGGATACCAGCATTTGATCTCGGAAAAGCGTTTTTTATAACCCTTCACCATTTCTCCTCACACCATCTTCTCCACAATGACACCTTCAGTATTAGCGTGGCCCGCTGATTCATTTGTTTAAATTTTCTATAAAAATACACCTTTCAGAAGATCTGTCAGATAGCCAAAGGAAGAGAAACACACGGAGTTGCAGCTCCTTGTCCCTAATGTCTCAGAAAACACCACTGTTAGACATTCCTTTGAATCCGGAAGTCTCATTAGTTCTTATTCCATCTCCTGATTTAAGGTGAAAGGGTTTGCAATTCTAATAAGGAACAAGAAGGGAAGAAAAGCATACTTCACAAGAACTGGCAGCAGACTGAAAAAAATAATTATGTGAACATTGAATTACTTGGGACTCAATTACTCAGAAAGGAATGATCAAATTTAGTTAATTTTTCTATTAATAAAGCAGTCATTTCTTGGATTAGATTAATTACTGATCAAGAAAAATATTTAAATTTTCATTCTCCTGAGCTTAAGGCAGAGCTGATCCTCTATTGTTACAGGTTTGGAAAAATAAAAGGTTTCTCTGTGGCTAAGAGGGGCCTTCTTTGCAGAGAGAACTACATTCCAGTTAATGCTGAGAGGTTCTTTGTTTCTGCATAGATTATTCCTGGCTTCTAAAGGATGTTAGCATTTGTACCTTTCCCTATGATCTATAAATGTCAATAACTGCCATAAGCCAAGAATATTTTAGCTCATGCTTTTAAACACATGTGACTGTAAATTACCAACCTTGCTCATGTGGGTAACTCGTAAAAGTCCCACAGGATATATTTTTAAACTTAACTAGTAGCATAGAAACACATAGAGCAGGGAAAACCACAGGCCCAAGACTTCCCTTGCATTAACTACAGTTAAAGGTTTCAGCTGCTTTGCTTACCAATTATTCTATTCTGTTGAGTGAAATTCAGCTTGGACTAAATAATACTTTTAAACTATATCTATTCATACATATATACTAATAATATATGTTATATATTATATACTATATGTAATATATTTTGCAATATATATTATAATAGTGCTATAAGTGAATTATAACTAATTTCTTTACTACTTTTAATCTTGATATTCTAAATCAACCAGATTGCATGAGAATTTGGGGACAATTATCATCGTCCTATACCTAATTAGCTGAGATTTTTATGCAAACCTTAATTAGTTTAGCCTGGACTAAAATAAGACTGCATCTAAAACAGAAGTTTTAAGACATGTGTCAAGAAACCAGTCAAAACATGTGTACATATTCATTCTTTCACCCACTATCAAAAGCCAAAAAATTAGAAGTTTTGCATAAGTTTTGTGTACAAGTCACAGTAAGTCTATTAGTGGCTAAGGAATGATAATGTGGTTATTACAAAAAAGAGGTGCATTAACAAATAAGATGGTGCCTATCTTTTTAATTACTACTTATTTCATATCTCATTTCCCAAATTAATTCTCAAAATTAAAAAAAAAATGCTCCATCTTCAGTTGAAAATAACCTAGAACCCCTGCTAGATGTATCCCATAGCAGCTCAGTGTCCAAGTGTGTGTCCTAGTAAGGGGAACAGGACTGTCTCTGACATGAACTCAGTGGCTGGCTCTTTGATCACCTCCCCTTGAGGGGAAACAGCCTCACCAGGCCACAAAGGAAGACAATGTAGTCAGTCCTTATGAGACCTGATAGTGTAGTGTCAGAGGGAAGAGGAGGATCACCTCCCCTATCGGACTGGGGAGGGGCATGGGAGGAGATGAGGGACAGAGAGTGGAACTGGGAGGGAATGAGGAAGGAAAGGTGGGATTGGGAGGTGATGAGGGAGGGGCTACAGCTGGGATACAAAGTGAATAAAATGTAACTAATAAAAACTTAATTAATTAAAAAAATAAATAAATTTAAATTAAAAAGAAAGCCAAAGATCTATCAATTGAATTTTTCTTCAAACCGGTGTGGCAATATGTCATAAAAAATACCTGTTATTTGAATCACAACCATGAAGAGTCAATTATACAAAACTTGAAATCCCACTGTACTTTACTCTGGTGTTAGTTTGACCTTTCATTTTATAAGTTTCAGAAGTATTGATCATCCAGTATGTGAGCCTGGTATCACTGGTCTACTGTTACCTGGATATGCTTTTACGAAGATGAGTTAGGAGGTGAGAGCTGTTTGTAATTAAAGAATGCTTTTTAAAATGTTAATACCTTTATATATGTTTTAAAGTTTATCAATCGTCTCCTCAATAAATTTAGTTAAAACTCCAAAATAAGTTTCCCAAACTGTGGAGAATAAACATCTCTGTGTGTATATGTATGTGTGTGCATGTGTATGGCTATGCATGCTAAGTGTGTGTGCTTATGAAAGCCAGATAGCAGCATAACGTGTTTTCTTCACTCACTGCCTGATTTTTGGAGGCAGAGTCTCTTAAGAAATGTCCAGTTATTGCCCTGGCCAGTCTAGCTTATCACTGACTTCCAACTACCTGTCAGTCTCCATCTTCCCAGGACCAGGATTCCAGGTGATCTGCACTCAAATTTACACATGAGTTCTGGACATCTGAAGTCAACTTCTCACGTGTCATGGCAAGCTCTTTATCAACTTAACAAACACTCCATCCCTAGAATATTCTTGCAATGGTACACAAGAATGTAGTTTAACTAGCTTTGTCAAGAGCTACTTACATCTGTAAGAAAATATAATTGTATTTGAATTTATAGTAACCTCCTTAGCTACAGCTCTAGACCCAGACACTGGGGTTTAAATTACTTACAGAATTGTGTTTAGAAGGGAAGATGTTACCAAAGTTAATGACGTTGTTGTCCCCTAAGGCAATAACCAACTTATGTGTAGCTAACTCAGCAATCCTGTTCCACTGTTTTTGTTCATATTTTTTCAAATAGATTGTTTAAATCCAAGTTTCTCAAATGTAATTTAAATCAAGTTTAATATCTTGTCTGTCCCCAGTTTACTACTGATCAGAATAAATAATAAAATAAATGTATAATAATTAATACATTATTAAAATATAATTCACTTTTTTCTAAAATTATATTGAGAATTGTATTTTTCATAAAGCCAGTGAAAACTTTTGAATATTATAATTTAATATCTCCATAATCCAATAACACAAATAAAATGTAAATTTATTTAACAAAAATAAAATGTTGTGAATACCAAATAATGTATTTAAGGGACATTTTTTGTCTTTTATTCACTTTGTATTTCCCCATAAAGTGCTCCTTCCTCACTCCCAATCCCACCTTCCCTTCACCTTCTTCACACATGCCCTTCCCCAAGTCCACTGATAAGGGAGGTCCCCCTCTCCTTCTTAAGGGACATTTTAGACCTTAAAACATATTCTTTCTGCTTCTGGGACAGCTCACTCAAGATTATACTCACTCATATAGACATATAACATAGGATAAACCTAGTAAAATCTGTACATCTAAAGAAACTAATCAAGAGAGAGGACCCTGAATAAAATGTTCAATCCCCATCCCAAAAGGCAAAGAGGATGGACATCAGAAGAAGAAGAAAACAAGAAACAACCTAGGAACCTGCCACAGAGGGCCTGTGAAAGGCTCTCTCCTACAGACTATCAAAGCAGACACTGAAACTTATGGCCAACTGTTGGGAAGAGTGCATGGAATCTTATGTAAGAAGTGGAAGATAGTAAGATCTGGAGAAGACAGGAACCCCACAAGGAGAGCAACAGAACCAGAAAATTGAACACAGGGGTCTTCCCAGTATGAGTATAAGACTCATACTCCAAACAAGTACCAGGCATGGAGATAACCTAGAACCCCTGCACAGATGTAGCCCGTGGCAGTTCAGTGTCCAAGTGGGTTACATAGTAATGGGAAGAGAGACTGCCTCTAACATAATCTGATTGGCCTGCTCTTTGATCACCTCCCCCTGAGGAGGGAGCAGCCTTACCAGGCTACAGAAATGACAATGCAGCCACTTTTGATGAGATCTGATAGAATAAGATAGAAGGAAGGAAAGTAGGACCTCCCCTATCAGTGGACTTGGGGAGGGGCATGTGTGAAGAAGGGGGAGGGAGGGTGGGACCTGGAGGGGAGGAGAAAGGGGCTTATAGAGGGATACAAAGTGAATAAAGTGTAATTAATAAAAAAATTAAAATACAAAAAGAAAAGAAAAACAAAAAAAAAACTAAAAACATATTCTTTCTTTCTTTAATAGAGTAAAGAAAAAGTAGGTAAAATGAACTTTGAATGTTCAGGAAGTTTTCTCCTGTACCAATGAGTTCTAGGGTATTCCCCACTTTTTTTTCTAGCCGATTTAATGTGTCTGGTTTTATGTTGAGGTCTTTGATCCACTTGGACTTCAGTTTTGTGCAGGGTGATAAGTATGGATCTATTTTCATTTTTCTACATGTAGACCTCCAGTTGGACCAGCACCATTTGTTAAAGATGCTATCTTTTTTGAAGTCTATTTTATTCTTTAAAATAAACATTCCAGGGCTTCAAAAATGGCTCAGAGGTTAAGAAAATGTACTTCTCTTTGAGAGCATTTACATGACTCACAACCAATTGTAACTTCAGTTACAGAGAATCCAATGCCCTTAACCTCCATGGGCATCCACATTTATTTGCACACTTCCCCTTTCTCTCTCTCTCTCTCTCTCTCTCTCTCTCTCTCTCTCAAATAGAATAGAATATGTGTTTTGTAATTTAAGACACACTAGTGCATGCCACCAGACTGTTTAGACTGGATTTGTGGTATCTTTAACTAGAGTCACTGCATACTTTCTGAACTGTTGAACTGTGTGTGTGTGACCCCACACACACAGCAAGAGCTATGGAAAACAGATGAGAATAAACTGTTGCTTTACATTGTTAAATTTATAAGACTAGAGAAATTTCTCAGTGACCAGAACTGGCTGTTCTTCCAATGGACCCAGGTTTGATCCTCAGCATCCATATGGTGGCTTATAATCATCTGTACCTTTGGTTTCAGGGAATCTGACATCCTCTTCTAACCTCTATGAGCACTGCATGTATAAGCCACATACACATTCATGCAAAAATGCACTTATATATGTAATTTTTTAAATTAAAAAGATTATTTATTTTTCTCACATGAAAATCCAAGGATATTCTGGGTTTTGTATAAGATCATCTGGATCATCTGAGATCATCTGGAGGTATCTCCATCCCCGATCTCAAGCTGTACCATAGAGCAACAGTAATAAAAACTGCATGGTACTGGCATAGAAACAGAAAGGAGAATCAATGGAATCGAATAGAGGATCCAGAAATGAACCCACACACCTATGAATAGTTCATTTTTGGCAAAGAAGCCAAAACCATTCAATGGAAAAAAGAAAGTATCTTCAACAAATGATGCTGGTCCAACTGGATGTCTACATGCAGAAAAATGAAAATAGATCCATATTTATCACCCTGCACAAAACTAAGGTCCAAGTGGAACAAAGACCTCAACATAAAACCAGATACTCTAAATCATTTAGAAGAAAAAGTAGCGAAGACCCTCAAACTCATTGGCACAGGAGACTACTTCCTGAACAGAACACCAAAAGCACAGGCGCTAAGAGCAACACTCAATAAATGGCACCTCATGAAATTGAAAAGCTTCTGTAAAGCAAAAGACACTGTCGTCAGAACAAAACAAGAGCCTACAGACTGGGAAAGGATCTTCACCAACCTTATATCTGACAGAAGGCTGATATACAGCCTAAATGAAGAACTAAAGAAGTTAAAAAGCAATAAATCAAGTAACCCAAATAAAAAAAATGGGGTACGGAGTTAAACAGGAAATTCTCTGTAAAGGAATATAGAATGGCAGAGAAACACTTAAAGAGATGCTCAACATCCTTAGCCATCAGGAAAATGCAAGTCAATACGACCCTGAGATTTCACCTTACACCCATCAGAATGGCTAAGATGAATAATTCAAGTGACAACACATGCTGGAGAGGTTGTGGAGAAAGGGGAACTCTCCTTCATTGCTGGTGGTAATGTAAACTGGTGCAACCACTTTGGAAGTCAATCTGGTGCTTTCTCAGACAATTAAGAATAGTGCTTCCTCAAGATCCAGCTATAGCACTCATAGGCATATACCCAAAATTTGCTCAAGTACACAACAGGGACATTTGCGCAACCATGTTTGTAACAGCTTTATTTGTAATAGCCAGAACCTGGAAACAACCCAGATGTCCCTCAATGGAGGAATGGATACAAAAATTGTGGTATTTTTACACAATGAAATACTACTCAGCAATCAAAAAAGGGGAAATCATGAAATTTGCAGGCAAATGATCTAGAAAAGATCATTTTGAGTGAGGTATCTGAGAAGAAAGACACACATGGTATATACTCACTCATATAGTCCTATAAGATATGATAAACATAATGAAATCGATACATTTAAAGAAGATAAACAAGAAAGAGGATCCGGGGTAAGATGATCAATCCTCACTTAGAAAGACAAATGGGATGGACATTGGAAGTAGGAGAAAACAAGTAACAAGACAGGAGCCTACCGCAGAGGCCCCTGAAAGGCTCTACCTAGCAGTGTATCAAAGCAGATACTAAGATTCATAACCAAACCTGCGGCATAGTGCAAGTAATCATATGAAAGAGGGGGAGTTAGTATGATGTGGAGAGGATAGGAGTTCCACAAGGACCAAATATATCTTGGTACAGAGGTATTTTCTGAGACTGACACTCCACCAAGGACCATGTATGGATATAACCTAGAACCTTTGCCCGGATGAAGCCTGTGGTAGCTCAGTAACCAATTGGTTTCCCATAGTAAGGGGAACAGGGACTATTTCTGACAGGAACTCAATGACAGGCTCTTTGACCTCCCCACCCCTCAAGGGAGGAACAATCCTGCTAAGCCACAGAGGAGGACTTTGCAGCCATTCCTGAAGATACCTGATAAAACAGGGTCAGATGAAAGGGGAGGAGGTTCTTCCCAATCAGTGGACTTGGAAAGGGGCAGGGAGGAGATGAGGGAGGGAGGGTTTGGAAGGGAATGAGGGACCGAGATACAGTTTGGATACAGAGTTAATAAATGTAACTTATAAAAAAAAATAAAAATTAAACAGAAAAAATGGATAGTAGCAATGAGGTAATATAATAGGAAAATAAAATGAGTTAAGACAAGATGACTCAGACTAAATGCCATTGGTTAGAACATAGTCACAGACAAAACACCTGTCCCACTTTTTAAATTCAAGAAGTCCAGGTTAAGTCAGGAAAAAAAAAAGTCAAAGCTGATGATGCAAAATGAGGGAAGATTGTGGTCAATATCTCTCACAAACGCTTATATTATTTAAAAGGCTGGCATAGCTAGAACATTATGTGAGCACATTTGAGTTAATGCAGTATGCTAGGCAAGATTGGTTTATTATTACATTCCCTCTGGAGGGATAGATAAGAAATGTCTGCTCTCATTGCGCTTTATAAATGTGTGTTTGAATATCATCCATCAACACCTTCATGTTCTTCAGAACAGCAGTTGTTATTTTTAGTACTTTAGATTTTAAGTCAATATGCATCCCTTTATTGCCTTCTGATTTCTTGTTCATTTAATTATGTTTTATGCTTTTCTTGTATGAGATTAATTTATGAGAAATAACTCAAAACAATATCACCTTGGAAACCAGCAAGATGGGTCAGTGATTAAGCACACTTAATGTTTCTGAGAGAACTTGGGTTCAGTTACCAGCACCCATATTAAGAATTTGACAACCATGTATAGTTCAGAAGAGCCAATGCCATGTGGCTTAATCAGTCACCTGCACATCCATGGTGCATATAGCCACACATACATATGCATCAATAAAAAGAGATCATGTTAAGGTATCACCAGATATGATGGCTTCATGCATGTGAAATGCGTTTCGTGTATGACAGTAAAAACAGCATATTGGATTAAAATGAAACTAATTCTATAAAGAGATAAACAGCCTCCCAGGGCAGACCTGAAAGGTCTGTGCATATAGTGTTTTCCATCTTCCAAATAATAAAATGGAGAGAGGGGGGAATAATAAGAGAGGAGGGGAAATAAGGAACAGAGAACTCACAAATATCTAAGACAATAAACATAAATATATTGTAAATTTTGCTGCTATAACCATAATGATGGTTATTCTTACTCTGTCTTTGGGCAGTATCTGAACTACATGTTAGTTAAAACATGAAAAATAAATAATATGTGAGTGAAAACTTTATAAGGAGTGTCGCTGAGTTGAACCAAGCACAAAGTTTTGAAATACAAAATAGTGAGAGAAAGTGTTTATTAAAAGCTCTACTGTTTCATTGTGAATTAGACAAAGTAGTAAAGGAAGAAGCTAGAAGCGGGACAAGATGGCAGCGCCAGAAGAACACTGTGTCTGAGGAGCAGGACAACATTTCCCATACAGCCCTAAAACAACAGCAATCGTGTTTCCCAGGTGAGAGGAAACCCCCACAGTATGGTAATCAGTTGGGTCCACGCTCAGGTCACCCAGCCATAACCGGGAAGAGATCCCAGGTCGCACAGGCACTAGGTCCCCAGACCAGAGCCACATGCCTGCGTGTCCTTATCACCTTCCCAGGCTGAACAGTGGGCACAAAAAACACCAGAGACTGGGAGTCCCAGTCATGAGAAAACCCCGCAGGGAAGGAAGGAGATGGTACTGACTTGGGTCACCCAGTCTTTTCCTGGAAAAAGTTTCTCAGACCAGCGGGTACTAGCTGCCATCACTGAACTGGGCTCCAGCCAAGGGCACAGACAGTTGCAGTGGGCCTGGCTCTCCGGTGACACAGACAGAGCTGTGCGCCCCAGGGCAAAAGAGACTGGGAGTCCCTGTTGGGAGAAAACCCCACAGGGAAGGAAGGAAATGGTACTGACTTGGGTCACCCAGTCTTTCCCTAGAAAAAGTCTCCCAGACCAGCGATTACAAACCGCCATCAGTGAACTGGGCCCCAGCTGCAAGCACAGACAGTTGCTGAATGCCCAGCTCTCAGACACAGACAGAGCAGTCGCCCCAGGGCACCAGAGTCTGAGAGTCACTGTCGAAAGAAATCCTCACAGGGAACTAGCAAAGGGGACAGTCTTAGGCCACCCAGTATATCCCTGGAAAAGGCCCTACAGACTGGCCCAACCCAGGGACCTGCTGTACACCAGATAGCCTGCTGTTACCAGGAGAGCAGTATTCACCTATCACAGATTACCGATTGGGTACTGGGGCACAGAGCTCCACCCTCAGACCTACAAAAGCACGGAATCCCCAAGATCAACCATCAGATACTGCTCCAAGGGGTGAACAGTTATTCCTAACAAAATTGACCAAACCACGGGACACACAGGTTACAGCAGCAGATCACTAAATTTACAGCAAGAAACCCAGAGGCAGGGCAGCTGTCTTCAGGACTTCTCTGGGTGAGAAGAGAGCCCTCTCGACTAACAAAGACTACAGTTACCACTTCCTTCAGGAGAAACCATCTTCCTGCCAAGGGGATTCTCTCCACCACAGGATTCCAGGAACCACCATAAACTAACACCCAACAACTAAGATAGCCCAATGGGTAGAGGCCAGTGTAAAAGCTCAAACGATAAAAGACAGGGCAATATGGCATCTCCAGAACCCAATTATCCAGGGGTAAGTAGCCCTGGACACCCCAACATAATTGAAATTCAAGAAGATGACCTAACATCTATGCTCATGAAGAGGATAACAGAGGAAACAAATAAAATGCATAAAGACCTAGAGGAAGATAAACTCAAACAGATTATGGCCATCTTTAAAGAAACAGAGGAAGATAAAAAGAGATTATGGCCATACATAAAGAAACACAGGAAATTTCAGCCAAACTGTTTGTGACCTTTAGAGAGGAAATGCTTAAATTACTGAAAGAAATAAAAGAAACAGAAGATTGTTCAAACAGCTGAAGGAATTGATGGAAAAACAAGAAAGTACAGTCAGACAGATGAAGGAAATAAAAAACAATGGCTCAAGATCTGAAAATTGAATTGTAAAAATTAAAGAAAACACAAATGGAGGAAATTGTGGAGAGAAAAAACTTAGGGAAGAAAACAGGAACTATAGAGGTTAACATAACCAATAGACTACAAGAGATGGAAGAAAGAATCTCAGGTGGTAGAAGATACAATGGAAGAAATAGATGTATCTGTCAAAGAAAATGTTAAATCTAAAAAATTCCTGACACAGACCGTCCAAGAAATTCAAGACAACATAAAAAGACAAAAAATAAGAATAATAGGAATAGAGGAAAGAGAAGATTCCCTGCCCAGAAAATATTTTCAACAAAATCACTGAAGAAAATTTCCCCAACTTAAAGGAGAGGCCAATAAGAATACAAGAAGCCTACAGAACACCCAATAAATTAGACCAGAAAAGAAAATCCTCCTGCCACATAATAATCAAAACTTTAAGTATAAACAACAAAGAAACAATACTAAAAACTGCAAGGGAAAAAGTCCAAGTAACATGTAATGGCAAACCCATTAGAATCACACCTGACTTTTCAACAGAGACTATGAAAGCCAGAAGGGCATGGATGGATATCATGCAAACCCTAAGAGAACACAGATGTCAGCCCAGGCTACTACATCCAGCAAAACTCTCAGTCCTCATAGACAGAGAAAACAAGATATTCAATGACAAAAACAAATTTCAACAATACCTACACACAAATCCAGCATTACAGAAGACACTATAAGGGAAAATACAAACCAAGAAAACTAGCTACTTTCAAGAAAACACAGGAAATAATTAACCTCACTACAGTAAAACAAAAAGCAACCAAGCACAAAAAACTTTTGACACAGCCAACATCAAAATCAAAGTATCTAACAGCGACTGGTCATTAATCTTTCTCAACATCAATGGACACAATTCTCCAGTAACAAGACACAGATTAAGAGAATGGATGCGTAAACAAAACCCAGCAATCTGTTGCATACAAGAAACACACCTAAGGCACAAAGATAGACATTACCTGAGGGTAAAAGGTTGGAAGATGACTTTCCAAGCAAATGGACCCAAGAAACAAGCAGGAGTAGCCATTCTAATATCTGATAAAATAGACATTCAACCAAAATTAATCAAAAGAGATGGGAAAGGACACTTCATACTCATCAAGGGAAAATTCCACCAGGAAGACATCACAATCTTGAACATCTATGCCCCAAATACAAGAGCACCCAGATTTATAAAAGAAACATTGATGAAACATAAACCACATATACATCCCCACACATTAATAGTGGGAGACTTCAACACCCCACTGTCAACAAAGGACAGGTCAACAAAACAGAAATTAAACAAAGAACAATGTCTCTAACACAGCTCATGAATCAAATGGACCTAACAGACATTTACAGAACCTTACACCCAAACACAAAAGAATTTACCTTCTTTTCAGCACCTCATGGAACCTTCTCAAAAATAGACCATATAGTTGGTCACAAAGCAAGCCTCAACAGATACAAGAAGATTGAAATAATACCTTGTATCCTTCTGATCACCATGGAATAAAGCTGGACCTCAACAACAACAGAATTAGCAAAAGGCCTACACACACATGGAAACTGAACAACTTGCTACTAAATCACAGTTGGGTCGGGGAAGAAATAAAGAATGAAATTAAAGTCTTCCTAAAACTCAATGAAAATGAAGACACAACATACCCAACTTGTGGGACACAATGAAAGCAGTGCTAAGAGGAAAGTTCATAGCACTAAGTCCTTCAAGAAGAAATTAGAGACAACTCATTCAAGAAACTTAATGGCCCACTTAAAAACCCTAGAAAAGGAAGAAGCAGACATACCAAAAAGGAGTAGACGGCTGGAAATAATCAAACTGATTAACACCTTCAGCAAAGTGGCCAGATACAAAATTAACTCAAAAAAAAATCAGTAGCCTTCCTGTATACAAAGGACAAAAGGGCCAAGAAAGAAATTAGGGGAACAACACCCTTCACAAGAGCCATAAAGGACATAAAGTAACATGGTGTGAACCTAACCAAGCAAGTCAAAGAATTGTATGAAAAAACATTTCCAGTCTCTGAAGAAAGAATTAGAAGAAGATATCAGAAGTTGGAAATATCTCCCCTGCTCATGGCTTGGCAGGATTAACATAGTAAAAATGGCCATCTTACCAAAAGCAATCTACAGATTCAATGCAGTTCCCATCAAATTACCAACACAATTCTTTACAGAACTTGAAAGAAAACTTCTCACCTTCATATGGAACAACAAGAAACCCAGAATTGGTGAAACAATTCTCTACAGTAAAAGATCTACAGGAGGTATCTCCATCCCTGATATCAAGCTGTACTATAGAGCAACAATACTAAAAACTGCATGGTACTGGCATAGAAACAGACTGGTGGATCAATGGAATCGAATAGAAGACTCTGACATAAATCCATACACTATGGACACCTGATTTTTGAGAAAGATACCAAAGGACATTTCCTCAACCATGTTTGTAGCAGCCTTATTTGTAATAGCCAGAAGCTGGAAACAGCCCAGATGCCCCTCAACTGAAGAATGGATGCAGAAATTTTGGTATATATACACAATGGAATATTACTCAGCAATGAAAAATAAGAAAATTATGAAATTTGCGGGTAAATGGTGGGACCTGGAAAGGATCATCCTGAGTGAGTTGTCCCAGAAGCAAAAAGACACACACAGTATATACTCACTCATATAAACATATAATATAGAATAAACCTACTAAAAAACTGTACACCTAAAGAAACTAATCAAGAGGGAAGACTCTTGCTAAATTGCTCAATTCCTATCCAGAAAGGCAAAGAGGCTGGACATCAGAAGAAGGAGAAAAGAGGGAACAAGTCAGGAGCCTGACACAGAGGACCTCTGAAAAGTTCTGCCATGCAGACTATCAATGTAGATGCTGAGACTTATGGTCAACTGTTGGGTAGAGTGCATGGAATCTTATGTAAGAAGTAGGAAATAGTAAGATCTGCAGAGGACAGGAACGCCACAAGGAAAGCAACAGAATCAGAAAACTTGAACACAGGGGTCTTCCCAGAGACTCATACTCCAACCAAGTACCAGGCATGGAGATAACCTAGAACCCTTGCCCAGATATAGCCCCTGGCAGTTTAGTGTCCAAGTGGGTTACATAGCAATGGGTACAGGGACTGCTGCTGACATAATCTGATTGGCCTGCTCTTTGATCACCTCCCCCTAAGGGGGGAGCAGCCTTACCAGGCCACAGAACATGACAATGCAGCCACTCTTGATGTGATCTAATAGATTCAGATCAGAAGGAAGGAGAGGAAGAACTTCCCTACCAGTGGACTTGGGGAGGGGCATGCGTTAAGAAGAGGAAGGGAAGGTGGGACCGGGAGGGGAGGAGGAAGGGGCTACAAAGGGGCTACTTTGTATGGGGGGATACAAAGTAAATAAAGTGTAATTAATAAAAATAAAATAATAAAAAAGAAGCTAGACGCTTTCAAGCAAATACATATGGAGAAGTGATACATGATGGATGGTACATAGACAAATGATATAGTGCTAGATTCATATTATACAGACAAACCGATAGACAGACAGACAGAGTGAGATGGATATGTGGGTAGGTAGATAGGTGGGTAAGTATGTAGATGACAAGTGATAGAGATAGATGATCTATAGATGATAGATAGATAGATAGATAGATAGATAGATAGATAGATAATAGATTGTAGATGGTAGAAATAGAAACAGATGATGATAGATTGTAAAAGTCTGTTACTGACAAAATTCAAGGACTTACACATTCAAAATGCACCAGGAAGTCAAATGTTTAAATAACAAGTGCAATGGCATAAATGCATTGGAAAAATAATGACCAAATTAAGTGTTTATGTGTCCAGGTTCTGTATGTCAGCCAGACAAAACAATGAGAAAAGAAAGTCAGCATTTGATTGATATGTGGACAGACATGGTATCATCTCATGTCATCGCATGGAAACTTGAGCTATAATGTTCTTTCTACAGGCTTCATGCCCACCACACACATAACAAACACATACCAATTAAAATTCTGCTACTCCCTTGTAAAGGGGACATTCAGAAACATTCCTCATAAACACATTATCTTTGTCTCAAATAATTTCTATTTTGATGACATATTCTCAAAGAAAGTTTTCTAAAATTGAAAAGTATTTAGCTTATTCAAATAACCTTCCCAAATGCCTAGTCTCTTTGTGTATAATATTCAAATTACCTAAAACCCTGTGACAAAACTGATATCCTTGCAATGATTTCCTGGACTGTGAGGGAGGGTTTTGTTGTTGTTGTTTGATTTTTTTCTTTTTTCAATATCTGGGTATTTGGGGCTCTTTTGTTTGTTGTATTTTCTTTGAGCTTTTTTATGACTAAAATTAAATTCAGTAAACCTAACAAACATAAAGAGTTGTCCAGTGACTCTAACGTTATTATCCTTTACCCTGCAGCACTTTAAATAGATCAGATTAAAGAGAATGTCTTTTCTGACTTAAAATTGCTTCTCATGCCTCATAGGATTTACTCACTCTCATGTGTCACGCTGATCACATGTTAGAATGGCTTAAACTTCTGACTAAAAAAAAGTAGGTGAGAATGTGAAGGAGCCAGAATGCTGATACTGTACAGGAAATGAAATAGTACAACCATAGTAAAACTAGCATTTTGCAGCCTGTTACACATTTAATATCCTCCTAATTCTTCACTAAATTTATTGAGCATAAGCAGCACTGGAATTTCTTACCACTGGCCTCACAGATGACATTTAAATGCAAATACTCTTTTCTAGCTTCAAAGTTTCCTTATCCCTAGTGGGCTTCGGAGTCATTCCATTTTGTAGAAAGTAACAGATGGCAATATTCTTAGAAGGTAATGGTGATAAATGGTGGCAGTGGGAAAACTTAGACTCCACCAGTGGCTACACAGCCAGGAGTACATAATGGATTTTGCACAATCAACTCACCTCCACCATTTCATGATCTTAAGTTATGTAACTATATGCTGACCTATAGGGCCCTTCGACAAGAGTTTGAAAAGACACTTCCTTATGGTGTGGTAGAAAGGTGAGCCAGGACAGCTATCACATTGTATGTCATATGTTACATGTCACATAACAGTGCTATACATATTGAAGTCGTGGTAGAAACAATGAGGTAGCATGGTGATTGTAGCTGAGGACTCTTGGGTAACTGTCTCCTTACTGCCTTGTAGAAACATAATCTTGTATAAGTCATTTATGTAGAATAATGATCTTAATGAGAAACTAGAAACACTAAGTGCACTTATGTTGTGGACAAGTATTATGGTTCAATTGCAGAGTAGATAATATTACTTTTGTTCTTTAAAAAAAAACATGTTTTTTTTTAAATTTTGTACGTATCTGTATGAATTGTACATATGTGCACATATGCAGAGTGCTTAAAGAGGCCAGAAGAAGGTGTCTTAGCCCCTGGACAAGGAATTACAAGAGGTCCTGAGAAACTCAATGTTGGTACTGAGGGACAAACTGAAGAGTCCCAGAAGAACAGCAAGTGCTGTTAACCACTTAGCCATATCTCCAGCCACTTTATACATTCACCTCAAGTCACAAACACATTGAGTTTATCAACCCAAAAATCTTAACAACTTATGTAATCTAGATCTCTCCTTAATTCCAGTGTGATTTGAGGCATAGAATCTCTCACCTGTGATTAAGTGTTAAGCTTTCTTTGCTGTTGCTGCATTCCAATTATTTGTGCCAGTCTATTAGAGGAGAGCTGTAGATTGAATAAGGCTTTCTCTAACTAGACTAAATGGAATGTTATAATAAATAGCCCCAATCTTTACTAATTATTGCTAACAACATTTGCTTTTCAAAGTTCATTTAGCAATTAATGTGCATGTGGAATTACTTGGTGTTCTGTGGAGGTTACTACAAAATCCAAGATTGAATTATAGTCCAAGCTATTTGGTTTAAGACAAAGAAAATATTTTCTTAATCATAATATACCTGTTAGGTGTGAACTCAAGGTATATATTTCACAGTTTGCATTTTTAAGCATTTAAAAAAGCTTGGAGACAATTCACCGTACTTTACAACATTAAATTGCCCTGATACAGTTTTATTTTCTTTTTAATTGATTTATTATTTATTACAATTTTTTCACCTTGTATCCTGTCTGTAACACCCACCCTCATTTCCGCCCAGCCCATCCTCCTTCCCTGTTTTTCCCCATGTCCCTCCCCTAGTCCACTGATAGGCGAGGTGCTCCTCCCCTACTGTCTGATCCTAGCCTATCAGGTCTCATGGAGACTGGCAGCATCCTCTTCCTCTGTGGCCTGAAAACATGGCCCCCTCCCACCTCTAATGAGGATTTCTTTTTTTTTTTTTACTTTTTTATTATTATTGTTTATTATTATTAGTTACATTTTATTAACTCTGTATCCCAGCTGTATCCTGCTCCTTTATTCCCTCCCAATCCCACCCTCCCTCCCTCAGCTCCTCCCTGCCCCTTTCCAAGTGCACAGATTGGGGAGGACCTCCTAGCCTTTCTTCTGGCCCTGCTTCATCAGGTATTTTCAGGACTGACTGCAAAGTCCTCCTCTGTGGCCTAGCAGGACTGCTCCTCCCTTGGGGGGTGGGGAGGTCAAAGAACATGCCATTGAGTTTCTGTCAGAGATAGTCCCTGTTCCCCTTACTATGGGAAACCAATTGGTTATTGAGCTACCATGAGCTTCCTCTGAGCAAAGGTTCTAGATTATATCCATACATGGTCCTTGGTTGGAGAAACAGTTTCAGAAAAAAAAAACCTGTGCCCAGATATATTTGGTCCTTGTGGGGCTCCTATCCTTTCCATGTCATACTAACTCCCCTTCTGCCGCAGGTTTGGTTATGAGTCTTAGTATCTGTTTTGAAACGCTGCTTGGTAGGGTCTTTCAGATATCTTCTGCGGTAAACTCCTGTCATACGTCCATTGCACATCTCAATTTTCTTTCTAAGTGAGGATTGATCATCTTATCCTGTGTCCACTGTCTTGTTTATCTTCTGTAGGTGTATAGACTTCATTATGTTTATCATATCTTGTAAGTCTATATAAGCGAGTATATACCATGTTTGTCTTTCTCCTTCTGGGATACTTCACTCAGAATGATCTTTTCTAGATCCCACCATTTGCCTGCAAATTTCATGATTTCCTCATTTTTGATTGTTGAGTAGTATTCCATTGTGTAAAAATACCATACCACAATTTCTGTATCCATTCCTCCATTGAGGGACATCTGGGTTGTTTCCAGGTTCTGGCTATTACAAATAAAGCTGCTACAAACATGGTTGAGCAAAAGTCTTTGTTGTGTACTTGAGCAAATTTTAGGTATATACCTAACAGTGGTATAGCTGGATCTTGAGGAAGCATTATTCCTAATTATCTGAATAAGCGCCAGATTGACTTCCAAAGTGGATGTACAAGTTTACATTCCCACCAGCAGTGGAGGAGGGTTCCCCTTTCTCCACAACCTCTCCAGCATGTGTTGTCACTTGAGTTTTTCATCTTGGCCATTCTGATGGGTGTAAGGTGAAATAGTGAGGATTTCTTGAGAAATTTTAGCTCTAGTGAACAACTGCATAAAAACTTGTTATATTTCTTGTCAAGTAAAACAAACAAACAAACAAAAACTATTTGCTTATGGGGTTAGTGATCCAAAACCCAGTTTTAACAATGGGAAGAAATAGGAGAGACTAAAATATGGGAGACATCTATATCGCCCGTAATTAATCATTATATAAAGAAAATGTGGTGCTTATGTAAGGAAAAGAAGTAAGGCTAGGAAAGTGAATACCTTAGGTTTGAGTGCGTTTCTTAAGGTGAGGACATCTTGTGCACTGAGAAAATATGAGGCAAAAAAAAAGTGCTGAAAATTAGTATTGTACTTAAGAAGGTCAAATATGCTGTGAAAATTAGCATCATCATCAATTTCCTCTCCTGCCACACACAATTTTTCACATGAAAGTAGAGTCAATAAGGGACTTATTCAATTTCCGAAATATTAAGATTTTATTAACAGGAGCTAATTTTTCTGTCTCACTCATGAGAAACATTGGATCACACTGCAGAGGCAGTATCTCCTAATTCTTTTTCATTCAGGACTTTCAACATGAGTTTTGAAGGGGAGTGCCCTCATTCAAACCATAGTGGCAGCCCTTACAGACAGTAGGATTGATAATTTTTCCTTCAAAATATGAGACTGTTTACCTTCCCCTTGATTAGGACTATATGTAATGTTTCACTTTGGTGAAAAATAGGATAAGGTGAAGATGCTGGCTACAGTTTCTACAACTAGATTATGGATGGCACCTCTGTGTCTTTGTAGCTCCCTTGCATGCTCTATCTCTTGATTACTCATTTTGGGGAAAGTCAATGCCAAATCATAAGCAGCATTACAGCTTTGCTAGAAGTCAATATCCAGAGATAAACTAATCCTTCTGAAAAGAGCAACCTAGCCTCAGTTTACCTCATAAATATACTCATTGCTGAAGAGCATTTGCGCTAAAAGTTCTTAGGCAGAACTCCATCAACGGTACTCTTCAGTTCTTCTAATAGATAAATGGTGGGAGACAGGTTCACCCTGAAGTGTTTGACGCACAGATTTCTAACAGGGAGAACATAACTAAATGAAAAATGGGTGTAGGTGTTTTGATATGAAACTGAACACTAAGAGCTGAGAGCCAAAGTTAATTTAGAACACGATGCACTTTCTCAACTGAGATCATACATAAATAGTCATCTTTACACTCTGTTTTTTTCTACATAGTTTTCACTGAAACTCTAATATCATAGGTCAGTGCCAATGACAAATTACAGTAACATATTTTGACAGGAGAGTAAGATCTTAATCTAGTACCAACTCTATTTTCAGGGCCTTATGACTGATTATTAACAACTTACATGCTTAACCCTTGTCATATCGTCAATAAATGTCATGAATCAATTCCAGTAATGATATTATGAAATGCTTAGTGGCATGACTGACCAGTGATCAATTTTCAAAATAAAACATAATGTTGTTGCATTTGCATAATATCTGGTCTTAAGCAAAGAGGGAGACCACTCACAGAGTGAGTTTGATTAGCTCACAAAGAACAAAGTCAGCACTAATTTAAGGAAAACCTAACTTTAATCAAGCAACATTCATGATTCATCATCTTTTGGTCTTAATCACAGTCTTCACTTGAATGCTGAAGAAAAATGACTGCTAATTCTGAAGGATAATATAAAAAGTTATTCTACATTGATGCCCATTACTATTTCAAACATACTTTGTCACAATTATTAAACATTGTTCTTAGTACTCCAGTTGATATCTGTGTGATTATAAGGTCATAGAATACCATAGTGCCACTAGAATTGATGAAGTCAAGATCCTGATATACAGTGTCAAGTAACAGCGTAAAGCACATCAGACACAGAAATATTAACATCATGAATGACAATCATGATCAGCAATTCATATAAATACCTTCTCATATCCTGAAGGTTAGAAGTACAAACTCACCTCAGCCTATATATACAACCACTAACTGTTATACGGACTTCGATGACACGTTCACAGTGTGATTATTCTACTGAGTCATGAAAGCTATTCTTAATATATTTAATTACTCTCAGGCCATACCTCATTCTGAACAAAACCAGTGCAGGAACTCAAACAGAAAAGGAACCTGGAGGCAGGAACTAATGCAGAAACCTTGGAGAAGTGCTGCTCAGAGGATTGATCCTCATCTCTTGCTCAGAACTACCCACAGTGAACTGGGCCCTCCCATTGCAAACGTCAATCCAAAACAAATAAATTCCCCATAGACCAATCTGGTTGGGAGCACTTTCTAAATTGAAGTTTCCTCTTCCAAAAGGACCATTGTTGACATAAAACTAGACATCACATACTACAATTGTCTTGTGCTTAGAAATACTAGATAGCACCTATCTCATTGCTATACTTAGGAGTCGATTTTAACAGTGGAATTGCCAACAAAATCACAAGCACAAAAAAGTGAACAGGCTGCCACGAAACGGGCCACAGAACATACCTTTTCCCAGGAGGTACAAGCATGCTAGTTTGACCTCAGCTGTAAAAGTACACATGAGCACTCAAGTATTTTGCCACTTTGCAAACATCTACAAATGAGCTCTGAAGTGCCAAGTATTGACTTTGAGTTTATAAATAAATTTCAGCAAGTAACTGAATTCAAAAATGCAAAATCTAAGGTAATGAGGACTGATTGTGTGTAGTCCATGTGACTGATACCTTATTTAAAACACATCTCAAATCATGGCTTTGGAATTTAAAAACCACAGTTTTTCCACGATCATCTAACTTCTGGCAATCTGATATATTCGTGACAATTCATCCTCAGTCGGAGCCTTCTTCTGTTTCACTTGACACTCTGCATTTCTGCACACCAGTACATCCACCTCCATGCTGCTACCTCTCAGTCTCTCCTGGGGCTCTTCAAATTTTGAAATCCAAGCACCTCCCTCCAATAGAGCCAGTTCCCAAATATCCTGAGCAGCCTTTCATCAGCCTGCCATGCTCTGCTCATTATTTCCATTTTATTTTGTTTCCATTTTATTTTTGTTAATAAATTACATGAACTAACAACATGAATTCATTCCCCCATCAGTCCAAATTCTTTTTTTTTTTAAATCTGACTATTTCATCCAGAGTCCAGTTAAAACAGCATTTGTCACTGACACGAGAAACCTGCTCTTTGAAGAAACTAAGGGATAAGTCTCAGGTTGTGACGTGGTTACTTTGACTCTTTATCTCCTTTGTGTACTCCCTGTCTTGTTCTTTTCCTGTTTGGTGTTACTCATCATTTTCTCCTTTAATTCTTATTCTTATTTCTTGAATTGTATATTTATTTTATATGTATTTTGAAAACCAGAAAAGGTCGGTTTGGCCGAACTGCACAATAAGAACTATATTTTTATAACACTATGTACTTTATTATGATAAGTGTGTACATGTAACATAAATACACATACACACAAGAAAATGGAAGGAAGGAGAAAAGAAATGGAGGAGGGGGAGAAAGAAAGAGGGAGAGTATGTGAACATATCCAAAGCAAAAGAATTTAAAAAAACTATTTTTATTAATCAGAAGAGATTGATATTAATTTTTATTCTATTAAATTTTCTCTTTTAAATAATGTTCCTCAATCAGTGTTTCTTGGGGCTGAGGATATGCCTCAATGTTAAGTCATTTGCCAAACAAAGCATGGACCCTTAGTTTTGATCTCCAACACCACAGGAAAGTGCTTCTTAGGCTGGTGATATGAGAACACTGCATGAGAACTGAAGTCTGGATCTCCAGAACCTGTGTAAATCTGGGCGAGCCAGTACAAGTGTCTGCATCCAAGCTCTCCTATGGCTACATGGGAGGCAGACCCAGGAGAACTCCAAGGAGTATGCAAGCAGCAACAGGATGTTACATCAAAGGTGAAAAGCAAAGAGTATCACCTCTCTAACCACCAAACATTTGTAATGGCATACACACACACACACACACACACACACACACACACACCAACACCCCCACACACACATGCACACACACACACTAATGCTTTCAGTTCTCAAGCCATCCTTCCTAAATGCACATTATCATTTTTACATGATGTAGAAAAAGGCCTAAAATTTGCAAAAGCACAACATGAAACAATTGTGGATTTCAGGCATGATGTTTTTCACAGTATTAAATGAGGAAATTTGTGTGTGTGTGTGTGTGTGTGTGTGTGTGTGTGTGTGTGTAATATATAGCATATTGTTTCTATTAGAAAAAGTGTTAAAACTATATTGGAAACAATGAACCACTGATTCATGTGACACATTTAGTCAAAAAATTTAAAACTACTGATTTCTGGCAAGGCTGCAGCCCCCCAGAGGGCAGTGGTCAAAGTACCAGCCACTGAGTTCATGTCAAAGACAGTCTCTGCTCCCCTTACTAGGAAGCCCTCTTCTAAACAAGGACTTAGAAGTCTGGCTGGTTTACTTGCATGTATCACCTACACACACCACTCCCCAAGCAATGCACCAAACAACCTTGGATGCCTTTCCCCACTTATTCTGGATACCTGTGCACCCCTCTTGAACAACAGTAGTAGTTTATTCTCTCTAAATGATCATCAGAAATAATGTGTATTCAAATATATGATCAATGTATCCAAGTATGAAAAATGGAAATGTCTAAGCTGGCCTTCACTATGAGTGCAGTAAGACAAGCTGTCCTCAGAGTGAACTTAAGAAGAATGCCCTATTTATCAACTTATCTTGGAAACTGAGCAGCCTATGAGCTTCCTCTGAGCAGGGGGTCTAGGTCCTCTCCATGCATGTCTTGGTTGGAATACCAGTCTCTGCCAGCCCTGATAAGACCTGAGAGGCAAGGGTCAGATAGTAGGAGAGGAGGTCCTCCCCATCAGTGGACTAGAGCAGGGACATGGGAGGAGAAGAAGAAGGGAGGGTGGGATGGGGAGGAGATGAGGGAGAGACTCACAGCCAGGATATTAAGTGAATAAATTGTAATAATAATATTTTAAAAAGCCAAAAATAAAAACCGACAGAAATAATAACTGTTGTATCGATATATTCTTCCTTTTCCACACATTTATCTGTAGCCTTCATTATGATTTGACATTATTTCAATCACAATAGAACATCTCTTAATAATGTAGCCAGTCAGTTCTCCCCAGCTCTATCATTGCTTTATCAACTAAGTTTAGGCATTTTCTAAATTCTCTATTATCACTTCAACAATGTTCCCATCATCTTCACATGAGTTGTCTCCACCTCTGAAAACCTGTCTTTGCTCATTCTCAAGAGCCAACGCTTTATGTACTAAAGTTGTAACAGTTCAGGCACATCTTCAGGCTCCACTTCTCACAGGTAGGCTCCTGCTACCTCTAACACCATCTGCCTGATTTCTTACCCCAGTGTCTTAAAGCCTTCAAGTCCCCCCTAGGAGTTGTAAGCAACTTCCTTTTACAATGGAAAAAAATTATCTTATGATGCCACTTCTACAGCATGAAAAATGTTAGTCTTTCTCATCTCAAGGACTATATGAGTAGAAGAACATGTGACTTAGAATCAGGAAACCTAGGTTATTGCTGCAACAAACTATGAGATTGCTTGTTGCATTATCTGCCTCCTCAAAACTACTCTCAAAGCACAAATTCTAGAATGTTTCTATGATGATATGCCAATTATAAAGAATTTACATGGGGAGATCATTAAGTGTCAGAATGTGGGAATAGATCTTTCATTATTCGTTTTTGTACTGGAAGAATTTCTGCCATCTCTAAGAGATGAATTTCCATAAAAGATATTAATGTCAGGACATTTTCCAATGGGCAGTTGTGCTTTTCCATTTTTCTCTCAATGCCTTTGTCACTTGGTGCTTCCACAGGGAATCTCTAGGTTTCTTTTACACAGCTACCCATTTACAGCAAAAGTTATCCTGTCTTCCTTTTGATGCCCTGAGTTCCACAGGATGTCTGTGGTTCTCACTATGGTGTCTTGAAGTGAGAATAAGCTTATATAGTTGAATGCTCAGACCAGGGAATGAAACTGTTTTTGAAGGATAAGGAGGTGTGGCCTTTGTTCGAGTGGGTAAGACCTCACTGGAAGAGGTTTGTCACTGGCTTTGAGGTTTTAGAATGCCATGCCTCTCTGCCTCTGCCTCTCCCTCCCCCATCTCTCTACCTGCTTCCTGTGGATCAGGATGCAATTCTCTCAGATACTGCTCCAGCTTCATGCCTGCCTGCTTCCCACCATGATGACCATGGACAAATCCTCTGAAACTGTAAGTAAGTTCCCAATTAAAAGCTTTATTTTGAGGTGCTTAGGTCATTATCTCTCTTCACAGCAATAGAACACTAACACATTAACCATTTTCAGGTTCCACCAATCACTTTTGCAAGAAATGGAAGACATATAATAGAAGCTTTTTTTTTTTTTCTACACTTAATGTGTTAAAGTATTTGTATAAAAGTTTTGAGTTTCTATTTTGGCCCAGTGATCAGTCATACCTTTGCCTGGTTATATTAGGAATAATTCAATATTTCTTCCCGATTGGTTCACTTCCTTTTCTAGTGTAAGTTGATATGCGTTTTAGAGTTTTGTCTGGAGGCCTAAAATTGAGACATTCTCTTTTCTATTTATCCTACACTCAGTTTATCAGAAAGCAGAGCCTGAGGCATAGGTTCAATGCTGCTTTATGAAGAAATGTAATTCTAGGCAACAGAAATGAAGGGTGAGGGAAATGACATAGATCCAGGAAGATACGCTGTATAAATTCTTTATCCAACTGCCCATGGCTAAATGTGACAGTGATCTCATCAAGCTGCCTTTGCACATCCACAAGACATCACATTAGAACATTCTTTCTAAAGGGGAAAAGACAAACATTTTAACACCCATCTCTGTGTTCATATTTCAGGGAAATGAAATCATACCCTCCCCTTCTCTTGGAGAAGAGAAACGCCACATTGCTTGAGCTCATGTACCTTTTCAAGTATTGCTGAAGCCCTACTGAAAAATATAGAATACCACATCATCTCATAATACTCTACCATTAGTCAATACAGAAAGCTTTCAGTAATCACCATCACACTCTTAAAGATCAAGAAATTTAAATCATTTACTTGTAGATATACAAAGGCCAGGATCTAGAGGCAACTGACACTTGACATAAACTGAATGAATCTTTGGCCAACTGATTCAAGTTACTACAGAAGATTTTTCAATCAATACTAGGGAAGAGAAAATATATCTGAGCCAGTAATATAATCTCATAAGCCCTCTGTTTTTCTCTTTATTAATTTTTTAAATTTGAACAAGTCTCTAATCATCTAGGCTTAATAAAAGTTTAACTTTAATGCATCAAAACTTAAGTATGCTATGAAGTAAGGCCCATTGCTAAGCCTGTTATAGTTGCCTTACAATGAGAATGGTGATGGTGATTTTGGTATAAAAAGAACCACTCTGCTCATGTTAGATTTGCTTACCTCTCATCATTTTCAAAGGTGCCAGAAAATTCAAAGTAGCTCCTCAAAATTTATCTAAATTGCAATATTCAAAATGATCCATAAGGAAAAAGGTAAGCAGACAAAAATAAATGATGTTTTGAAATCCAGTAATACATGTTCTTTCCTGAGATGAAGAATTGTCTGATATTTACCACAGGATGTATAAATTTATAGAAGCAGTAGCCAAAAATGGAAACCACTAGAAACATCTCACTTTCAATTAGCAACCATTTCTCATTCCTTTATTTCCTTTATGTCTTCCTATAATCAGAAAGGTTGAATACACTAAAGATAACAACCATGCAGACTATTTCCTAAGTGCAAACTAGGACATTTATTTAAGTTTTCTTTTCTTTTTCTTTTCCACTATTATTATTATTATTATTATTATTATTAATTTATTCATTTTGTATCCTGGCTGTGGTCCCCTCCCTCATCTCCTCCCAGTCTCACCTACCCTTTCCTCTTTCTCCCCAGTATATCCCTCCCCTAGTCCACCAATAGGCATTTTAAAGTCCATAACTATTTCACTGGGTTGCATGAATTTGACAACCATAATTTTCAAAAAGGGATACATCATATGTTTCTAAGTCATGTTGCTTGGGTTTGGTTCAGAAATAGCCTTGTGACATTAGTGAAAGGATCTTAGTAGTTAGGAGGACAGTATTTAACCTTTCACATGAGGACAAACAAATTCTGTTCCCTCATTTTTCTCAGTTTGTTAATGGCATTATATACATATATACATTATATACATATATACAGAAAAAATAATAGAAAGAATGCTTCTGGGGCTAGGGTAGCCCCAGGGTAGAGAGTTGGAAGGGCATGTATGATGCCCTCCATTTCATCTTTTCAAAAACAAAATAATAGTGACGATGATGATGATGATGATGATGATGATGATGATGATAATGATGAAGTTTACAACCACAACAAATATGAACTCACCACCAAAAATTCTTTTAAAACACACAGTGTCTCAGACTTACTCATTTTACACAAAATGTGTTATACTAGGAACTCTGTGCCTTTTTGTATGACTGTATCCGTTAATTCATGAATCCTTTGAGAGCCACATAGAGAGAAAGAAGTGAGATGTCTAGGTGAACTGGGAGTTTAGCAGAAGAAAATAGAAAGTGCTGAATATTGACTTGATTATGGAGAGGTGAGAATAAGATGAGGAAGAAAACTTCCTGAGGCTCCAAGGCCATTTGCAGAAGCAAAGGCCCTGAGAAGAGAGAGAGAGAGAAAAAAAAAAAAAACGTATGTGAAATTAAAGCAACTAGGAGCTGTGGGGAGGCTATATTGGAAGCAAAGGGAAAAGCAGTAAAGATGGAGATCCTTACCAGGACAGCTTATATTACAGTCTAGATCTGAAACGAACAAGCTATCCATAGTTTTACAGGCATTGGGAAAGACCCTGGAACTTACTAATATAGATAGGACATGGCAGTATTATATTTTAGCAAGTATTTGCATAAGAATTAAGAAACCAAGATTCAGTGGTCAAGAAAAATAGTAAACCCCAGCTATGAAGTGATACCTATAGACAGAAACGGAGAAGCTACACAATGAACAAAATGCAGGAAGCAAAGTTAGAGACAACCTGAGAAACGATTTGGTGAATAGATGTGTCTTCTCATGTCCAAAGGGAAAAATTGAAGAGTTTGGAGAGGAAGAAGTTGGCCACATACAGTTCTTAAGGTATTACTGGTTACTTTGTTGTGTCACGTGGTAGGTAGTAAAAGTATAGCATTGGAGGGAATATGTCCGACACCACTTCATCAGCGGTAGATTAAGGGAGACATACATGTCAGTTCATGTCAGGCTGAGATAGAAGAAAGTGGTAAAATTTAAATCATAGTCTTAAGCATTAAACCTGTAGTTCCAGAGAGAACAAAACCCAAATATATTTGAGGTCAGTATATCTATAGGTGAAGTCACTAAGTTTTAAAATATCAGAGATGGAAACAAAACATTACAATAAAAGAGAGGAGTCATAGTCAAAGAAATGCAACAACATGCGTGTGTGTGTGTGTGTGTGTGTATGTGTGTGTGTGTGTGTGTGTGTGTGTGAATGCACGTCTGTGAACGCAATATACATCTGGAGGTCAGAGGATGACCTAAGTTTTATTCTTAGCTTACACCTTCTTTGCTTGTTTAATATAGACTTTATTTTGTTATTTGCTGTTGTATACAATCGGCTAGCTGGCTCATCGTTCCCAAGGCTTCTCCTGTCTCCATCTCCCATCTCCTTATATAACTAAGATCACTGTTTGCTCACAATATGAATCTGGCCTTTATGAATCCAGTAGCTTCTGGGATTCAAACTCAAATCGTCAGACTTGTTGAGGCAACTGCTTTTACCCACTGAGCCATCACTACAGCCCAAGGTGACAGCTAAAATCAGATGTCTGAAAAAAAAAAAACTACTATGGTGTGTTGTTTTTTATTCATCATTTGTTATTTACTGTGAGAGTTTAGAATTTTCCAAAAAACAAATCCAAAATAGATGCTTTAACTGTATAAAATATAAAGACATAAACTCTGTATTGTATGATATAAACTAAATATTCTTGATGCTATGCTGATTTCACTGGATAAACTAGGAAATCTAGAGGGGAAAATACATCTCCTTTAATTTCTCACTTCACATACTCTTAATTAATAAGGTAAACATCATATGCATTATACTAACAAATGATGTGGCACTTTTAATTATATTTTGAGAACTAATTTCTCACCTCAGGGTCATCTGAGGTTAATTTAAAAAATAATTGAATAATTGATCATAAATGCCATGAAATTAATATATTATTATTGTTTTATTATTTAATAAACAATTACAATATCTGTTTAAACAGTATAGTCTAAATTTTTATAATATTAGTGAACTCCAGAAAACAGAAGTTGGATTGTCATTATAATGTTGAATACAGTAAAGAAAAAAAATGGGAAAAACACTTCAAAGAGTAATGAAAAGAAAGATTCAAGCCTTGACCATCAACTAGGAATATCTGAATGTGTACTTTTATTTCTTCTCTTAGAAGTAAGCATGCTCTTTCTCTTTATTTTCTTTTGAGGAGTATTTAAGGACTTGAAGCCACGCCCCTGGTTGATAACATGCAGCAGAGTCACAACAGTGGTTGAAATACATGGTGTCATTCTGCTTCTGGGTTACCTCTTTTCTATTTCCCACCATTTACCTGTAAATTTCACGATTTTCTTATTTTTAATAGCTGAGTAGTATTCCCTTGTTTAAAGGTACCACAATTTCTGTATCCATTCCTGAAGGACATCTAAGTTGTATCCAGCTTTTGGCTATAAAGAATAGAGCTGCTACAAACATGGTTGAGCAAATGTCCTTGTTGTATACTTGAGCATATCTTGGGTATATGCCTAGGAGTGGTATAGCTGGATCTTGAGGAAGCGCTATTCCTAATTTTCTGAGAAAGCACCAGATTGATTTCCAAAGTGGTTGTACAAGCTTACATTCCTACTAGAATGGAGGAGGGTTCCCCTTTCTCCACATCGTCTGCAGCATGTGTTGTCACTTTATATTAGCCTCTCTGATGTGTGGGTGTAAGGCGAAATCTCAGGGTTGTTTACTCACTCATAAGTGAATATTAGCCATATAATATAAGATAAACATATTAAAATTTATGCTACTAATTACTCACTCATAAGTGGATATTAGCCATATAAGATAAACATTAAAATTTATACTACTAAAAAGGCTAAACAATAATTATGATCCCAGAAAAGATGCTCAATCCTCATTCAGAAGGACAAACATGATAGACATTGGAAGCAGGAGAAGAAAGGGAACAGGAAAGTAGCCTACCACAGATGGCCTCTGACAGCCTACAGAGACTCTGCTTATGGAGGTGTGGAAGCAGAGGCTGAGACTCATAGCCATACTTTGGGCAGAGTGCAGGGAATCTTATGAAAGAAGGGAAATATAGAAAGACCCTGAGGGGACAGGAGCTCTAAAAGGATACCAACAGAGAAAAAAGAAACTGAGCCCTGGGGCCCAGAGACTGATACCTCAACCAAGGACAATGCATGGAGGGGACCTAAGTCAGATGTAGCCCATAGACTCAGTATCTAAGTGGAGTCCCTAGTAAGGGGAATACTGGCTGTCTCTGACATGAACTCAGTAGCTGGCTCTCTGATCACCTCCCCCTTGGGGGTGCAGCCTTGCCAGGCCACAGAAAAAGACAATGCAACCAGTCCTGATGAGACCTGATAGGCTAGGGTCAAATAGAAGGGGAGGAGGACCTCCCCTATCAGTGGACTAGGGGAGGGCCATAGGCGGAGAAGAAGGAGGGAGGGTGGGATTGGGAGGAGATGAGGGAGGGGGCCACAGCTGGGATACAAATTGAATAACTTGTAATAAATGATAATAATAAAAAAGAAATACATGGTGTCAAAAACAGTTTTACTGCTGACTAATCAAATATACACATCGATCAATGTGGCAGTCAGTACATAAATGTAAATATTTATTGTAAGCCTAACATTCTTTCCTGAGTTCATTCTGAAATGTGTTTTATTAACAGAAGTTATGTAAACTTGCTCCTTGCTATTTGCATAATCTAAGGCATAAAACCAGCCAGACAAAATTCTTAATCTTATTTACCAAATCCAAACACAATCTTTATGAGAAAAGGAAAAGAAGGAAAAAATACAATGTAAGTGACGAAGGTGGAAACGTTCAAGGACTCTTCCTTGGAAAGTAATCAACTGTCTGCCCTTTGTCTCTTGACATTTCACCTTACCCAGCCACCCACAGCAGCACAGATGTTAGCCTTGAGCTTCATACTCAGGAAAATTCACTTGGAAAGAATGAACAACTTACTATTTTAAATTTTTGTTCTAAAGAGAAAGAAATAAATGTGGTTTTACTGTTTGGAGACCAGAACAAAGATGGAGATATATTCTTTCTTCCTATTAAAAAATGAAACTTTGTATTGAAGAATTTGTTTTCATAATTCACGATGAATTGGAGAATTTCGAATCCCAGCTTAAACCGAACCTGTGTGTGTTGCTTTAACATTCCCTTCTGTGTTCGCACAACATAGTTCACTGATAACAAGACTTCAGTGGAGTAAACCTAGAATCCAAGAGGTTACCTTGCAAGACTCACAAAAATATTAAGTAGAAAACTCATTTTTAAAGCCAGCCAAAGAACACAATGTAAGAAATAATAAACTTATACAAAACCACCTTCAAGTGTATTTCATTTGTTTAAGAAACAAATAATTGCCCTTGTAGGTAATCCATCACAAGATAAAATTCTAAAGTAGAAAATTGTTCAAATTATTTGAAGAAATAATGTTATTCTTAAACCTGAAATATACAAGAATGTGTTTGTATGATTAGAAATAAACATCTTAAAAGAAATATTTAGCTTATGCAATTTTGTACATGAGTTCACTCTGTAATGAAATATGAATAAACCACTGTTATTTTGACAATCTCTAAATATTTGCCTTCTAGAAAAAAAGAACACTAATGAATTCTTTCCTTTTTGCATCAAAACTATGGGAAAAAAACAGAATAGATATAATTATATAATATTTGAGTGTGTATATACATACATATTCTCAAAACAAGGACATTCTGAAATTTGCAGGCAAATGGATGGAACTAGGAAAGATCATCCTGAGTGAGGTACCAAGGTACCAAGGTACCAAGGTACCAAGAAGCAGAAAGACACACATGGTATGTACTCCACTTATAAGTGGCTAATAGACATATAATATAGGATAAACATACTAAAATCTGTACACCTAAAGAAGCTAAACAAGGAGGACCCTAGGAAAGAGGTTTAATCCCCATTCAGAAGGGCAAACAGGATAAACATCGGAAGTAGAAGAAGAAAAGGAACAGGACAGCAGCCTACCACAGAGGGCCTCTGAAAGACTCTACCCATCAGAGTATCGAAGTAGATGCTGAGATTCATAGCCAAACTTTAGGCAGAGTAAATGGAATCTTATGGGAGAGGGAGGAGATAGAAAGGCCCGAGGGGACAGGAACTCCAACAGAGTCAAAAAATTTGGACCCTGGGGGACCTGCAGAGACTGTTGAATCAACCAAGACCATGCATGGAGAGGACCTAGAGCCCCTGCTCAGATGTAGCCCATGGGTAGCTCAGTCTCTATGGAAGTTCCCTAGTAAGGGGAGCAAGGGAAGTCACTGGCATAAACTTGGTTGTCTGCTCTTTGATCATCTCCCCCAGAGAAAAAGAATCCAGACAGTCTTAATGAGAGCTAATAGGTTAGGGTCAGATATTAGGGGAGGAGGACTAGGGAAAGGACATAGGAGGGAAACAGGGAGAGAGGTTGGGAGCTGGAGGAGGTGAGAGAGGGGGCTGCAGCTAGGATTAAAAATGGATAAATTGTATATAAATTGTAATAAATAATAATAATAACAATAAAGAAAAAATTAAAAGAAAGAGTAATATCACTGGAGCTCACCAAGGGAAGGAAAGATGCAAAGGACCCAGATGTAAACTTCAGACCCTGGAAGCCTTAGAAACTGCTTCCCAGGCAGCCACATCCTGGGCCCTGCTCCCCATGCTATGCCCCAGGCTCTGTACTCTCTCCAGGACTGAGGCATGTTCAGTTTGCATTATGCTTGCCAAACACAGACGTTGGGAAGCCAAACACCTGTAAAACATGAGCAGCATCAAAGCGAATCAACAAATATTAGGTCGCAAGGCTTAGGGCCTGGAGTGTAGTGGGATAAACCTATCACCTCAACATTTAAGAAGTAGGTGGAAAAGATTAAGAATTCAATGTCAAAGAGATACATAGTTATACATGTATGTATACGTTTGTGTGTGCCTTTCATTGTGATACTGAGAGCTCAGTTCCTTCCTCTTTCTCTCTTTACATCCTGGCCATTCTGAAATTACCTACTTTGATCCACCGCATGCCAAAGTTGATAGGGTGAACCATCTATGGACTCAACCCCCTGAAACCATTAGAAAACAAATATCCCTTCCTTTGAAGTTTTTTCTTCCTCAGGTTCCTTCATCACAGTGGTAGAAAACTACTAACACTTTGTCCTAAGGACCATAGTTTATCTTTCTCATCTTGGAGGCTTTTTCCCTACAGAGAAAATTGTGAAAATGAGTATCTTCTAAGTGTTAACAAATTAAAATATCAAAGAAACAGACTTCAGGGTTTATTTTTCATCATTTTATGTAGATATCCTATAATTCATTTGTGTTTTGTGTAATAAAAATAAATCAAATTCCTTTGATTAGCAATACATATTCTAAAGTATACTAGAACTTATTTTCATTTCTATGACTTGCATTTTAATAATTCCAGTTTGATTATTTGGAAAACTATCTTTAGACTCAAAGAATTTTGTTAACAAAGAAAATAATAATCCATAATTATGAAGGCAAATATTTTTAGGACTCAGAGTTCAGCATTTACCAGCCAGCATAAATTAGATTGTAAAATTAAGTCTGTAATTAGTGAATGTCTATACATTATTCATGTCAATTGGCTACATCAATTTCTTAAATAAGCAGAAAAGCATCATTAAGAGTCCTCTATAAAATATCTACCACGGTTGAAATAGCTAAAGGCAAACTAGGTTTTTTTTTTGGTTTTGTTTTTTTTTTTTTCTTAAGACTTAGCAATAAGCAGTAAATCCAAATTATTCAAAGATAAGCTACAATTTGCAGTGACTGTTCTCCATTTCCGTACCTTACAGGTGCCTCTGCCACAACCAATGCTCACACAGAATACCTCTGGTTCTCAAATTTGGCTGCTGGAAGGCTAGCCCTGTGAACATTTAATCTGGACCAGGATTACAGGGTTGAATGTTGTCTTTATACATCTGTAATACAAGTATGTGTGTGCATGTGTGTGCATGTCTATAATTTTTATTTTTTTATGCTGACAATTTCACATATGTACATAGTGTTAGTAATTTCCACATCCTGCTCTCTCTCATCAGCCCCTCAACTTTTCTTCCAGACAAGTCTTCCTTCCATTTGTATGCATGACCACTGAGCTTAATTATAGTTGATGGCATGAGCACAGGTGGAAGGTTGTTTACTTCAGTGCTTACATCACTGAGAAAACTTGCACTTTTTTTTTTTCCCAGCCACTATTAAACTGCCGTCCTCCTTCCTTGATGAAATGGTAATGACTGAATCCTGTGCTGTAATTTGTAAGTAGCCACATTACCTGAAGTTCATTTCAATGCATAAGTCACTGATGAGAACACTGGCATGAAAGGTGGAAGTGAATTTTTCATCTTGCTAGTTAAAAAAATCGCAATATGAAATTCTGTCTTCTAAATCAGGGCTATCAGCCCTTAATCTATGAACAAGAACACATCACTATTAATGTGACGCCACTCTGCAATGACGTCAACGTTGATAAAACTCCTGGTATTTTTAATCTTATAGGCTTCCAGAATAATGAAACTATTGGGCTCAATAAATTACTTTGTTTTTAAGCTGTGCTGGAGAAAACAAAATACTACAAGATAAATCTGTCAATGACAGGTTTTTTTTTTTTTTTTTTTTTTTGACCACTCAGTCTCTACGTGGGTTTGCTAGTAATGGGAACAGGGACTGTCTATAACATGAACTCAGTGGCTGGCTCTTTGATCACCTTCCCCTGAGGAGGGAGCAGCATTACCAGGCCACAGAGGCAGCCAGTCCTGAGGGGACATGATAGGTTAGGGTCAGAGGGAAGGAGAGAAGGACCTCCCCTATCAGTCAGGTTGGGGAGAGCATGGGAGCAGATAAGGTAGGAAGGGTGGGATTGTGGGGGTGGGGGAGACGAGGGAAGGGGCTACAGCTGAGATACAAAGTGAATAAACTAGAATTAATTAAAAATATATATAAATTTTAAAAATAACAAAAAAGACTACTAAAATCCTGTGAAATCTGTAAATCATCCTTTGCTTTTAACAAATTGACAAACTGACTCCCTAGCCCTCTCTTGTTCTCAAGTTGGCACACTTTGTCAGGGAAAGGTTCTACTTGGTGCATTTAATTACCATCTGTACTGCAAAGATTCACATTAGGTGTTTCTCATAACCAACCAAACATGATATGCCGCTGAAGTTAGCAAAAGCACAATGGTAATTTGACTCAGTTTTCTGCCAGTTGTTGCATGAATTACTAGAGTAGAAACTTGTGTCTGTTTAGCCATTGATACACCAACTTTATTAGTCTTACAGAACCCAAGTAGTGATTTTTATGGGACTAAAAAGCATGTATGTCTGTGCTTTCAAACATCCCTGGCTATGAGTAGCCCTATAATAGTAGAGGAAAGAAAGATGAGGAGCTGTGCCCATGAAGAGACACACTAATGATATAAAGCCAGGATTCAACAAAATGACATTGAACACATGGCTCTGTTGTGTTTAAAACTGTTTTGTTAAACGTGTTACATGTATAGTTTGGGGCAACATTCAGATTCTTTCTTCTGTCCCTAAAGTTTTGTATGATAAAGCCTCGAAGACAAGCTATCTGAATTGTGGACTGACTTGGAAATGGCAGCTATACCCAATGGAAGGCTGCTGTATTTCCTGTGACTCATACTTATAAAGGTATGTTTAATGGGACACAGAAACAAACATGTACAGATATTGTTCCATGAGCTAAGTTTAATACATGACTGTGTACATATGAAGTAGAAAAAATATGTTTAAATCCATCCAAATTAGATCCTCAATAAGCAAAGATATTGCTATATAATTTTTCTCCCAAGATGAAACTGGGCTGTTTCATTTACTTTAAATGTTTTAAAAAATGATTTTTCCCTAGTTGTTTACTTGATAGAGATTGCTTTTTGAGCTATTCTCATCATAAAAATGTAGCTAGCATAGTTTTTAGTTACTGTCATTTTTACTTTAAATTTTTTTTAAACTTCCACAGTCCGTATCGACATCCCATGTTGGAGACAGAAACTTAACAATGCAATTTTCTCATTATTTTAAAGTTATGAACACAATCAGATACCAGGTAATCAAACAATTCTTTCTAATTGATTTAGATAGAATAGATAGTTATGAAAGCCTCTTTCATTCAGTTCCATTTAAACTGAATTGTGGCAGATGATTAGTAATTTGTCAAGAGAAAAACAGTCCAGGTATAGAAAGAGGAGTAAAGTGTGAATCCAGGAGGCTCTTGGTTTCTCTTTCTTTCTTTCTTTCTTTCTTTCTTTCTTTCTTTCTTTCTTTCTTTCTTTCTTTTCTTTCTTTCTTTCTTTCTTTCTTTCTTTCTTTCTTTCTTTCTTTTTGAGACAGGGTTTCTCTGTATAACAGTGGCTGTCCTGGACTTGCTTTGTAGAGCAGGCTGGCCTCTAACTCACAGAGATCCACCTGCATCTGCCTCCTGAGTGCTGGGATTAAAGGCATGTGCCACCACCAACCAGCTCAGGAAGCCCTTGTTTTATTACAGGAAGTAAACATTGATGTGATGTTAGGAGCTGCACTTCAATCCAGTTTTAGCACTGTAGAACTATCAATACCGATCAACTACAATTTATTCCATAGCTTTGTATTCATTAAATTGCTGACCAATACTCTATCATTATTTTCATAATGATATGGAACATATTGTAATAATCTTTTTGAAACTCCCATCCAGAACATAGAGATTTGTGATAATTTAAAATATTATTTTAATAATTTTATTTTTTGAAGAATTTTACTGGAATTGGGAAAATGATTGAACATATACATACATGATGATTAATAACTTATTGCTTAAATATTATAGTTTATGAGATAGATGAATATTATCATCTATTTCATTCAAATTAATGAAGATAAAGTTATTCTAAGGAACTCATAAACTATAAAATGGCATCATTCGTGGACATTGTCATTTGATTCTTTGTTGAGATGGATTTGATATTTGCTAAAAATGAGTAATAATTACTGGAAATGAATTTCTATAGTAAATGTGTAATTTGTATTAACTTGTAGATGTATATACATTGGCTATTTGCATGGTTTTGTTTGCTGCATATACCTTTTCAATTTTTTATGCTGACACCAACTTTTAGAATCTTTAGTTTGACCTGTGAAGTCTCTTACCTCATTTGTTCTCTCCCTCACTCTGATCAACATACTATAGGGTTTAATTATCAGTTTGCCTCCTGGTATGTCTGTGTGTGTGTGTGTGTGTGTGTGTGTGTGTGTGTGTGTGTGTGTGTACCCAGACATTCACACATTGTGGGCAAATGTAGTCCCACTGAGCTATATCCCCAGCCATAGCTACTCAAACTAAGATTCTGTCTTCCCCCAAACCACCTTTATGTTATTCTTATTTATGCCTGGGCTATTTTTTTTATTTTTTATTTAACTTTTATTAATTACACTTTATTCATTTTGTATCCCCCCATGAGCCCCTCCGTCCTCCCCTCCCGGCCCTACCCTCCCCCCCCTTTCTGCATGAATGCCACTCCCCGAGTCCACTGATAGGGGAGGTCCTCCTCTCCTTCTTTCTGCTCTTAGTCTATCAGTTCTCATCAGAAGTGGTTGCATTGTCAGGGTTCTAGGTTATCTCCATGAATAGTCCTTGGTTGGAGTATGAGTCTCTGGGAAGTTCCCTGTGTTCAAATTTTCTTGTTCTGTTGCTCTCCTTGTGGAGTTCCTGTCCTCTGCAGCTCTTACTATTTTCCACTTCTTACATAAAATTCCATTCACTCTGCCCAACATTTGGCTATCAGGCTCAGCATCTGCTTTGACAGTCTGCACAGCAGAGGCTTTCAGAGGCCCTCTGTAGCATTTTCCTAGGTTGTTTCCTGTTTTCTTCTTCTTCTGATGTCCATCCTCTTTGCCTTTCAGGATGGGGATTGAGCATTTTAGTTAGGGTCCTCTGTTTTGCTTAGTTTGTTAAGATGTACCGATTTTAGTGGGTTTATCCTAGGTTGTAAGTTTATATGAGTGAGTATATACCATGTATATATTTTTGCTTCTGGGACAACTCACTCAGGATGATCCTTTCCAGGTCCCACCATTTACCTGCAAATTTCATGGTTTCCTTATTTTTCATTGCTGACTAATACTCCATTGTAAAAATGTAACACAGTTTCTGCATCCATTCTTCAGTTGAGGGGCATCTGGGCTGTTTCCAGCTTCAGGCTATTACAAATAAAGCTGCTACAAACATGGTTGAGCAAATGTCCTTTTTGTGTACTTGAGCCTCTTTTGGATATATACTTAGGAGTAGTATGGCTGGATCTTGAGGAAGCACTATTCCTAGTTGTCTGAGAAAGCGCCAGATTGATTTCTAGAGTGGTTGTACAAGTTTACATTCCCACGAGCAGTGGAGAAGGATTCCCCTTTCTTCAAAACCTCTCAAGCATGTGTTGTCACTTGAGTTTTTGATCTTGGCCATTCTGATGGGGGTAAGGTGAAATCTCAGGGTCGTTTTGATTTGCATTTCCCTCATAACTAATGAGGTTGAGCATTTCTTTAAGTGCTTCTCTGCCATTCGATATTCCTCTACAGAGAATTCTTTGTTTAGCTCTTTTCTTCATTTTTTAATTGGATTACTTGATTTGCTGCTTTTCAGCTTCTTTAGTTCTTTCTATATACTGGATATGAGTCCTCTGTCAGATAAAGGGTTGGTGATGATTCTTTCCCAATCTGTAAGCAGTCGCTTTGTTTTGATGATGGTGTCCTTTGCTTTACAGAAGCTTTTCAATTTCATGAGGTCCCATTTATTGATTGTTGCTCTCAGAGCCTGTGCTGTTGCTGTTCTGTTCAGGAAGTTTTTTCCTGTAGCAATGAGTTCTAGGCTATTCCTCACTTTTTTTCCTAGCCGATTTTAATGTGTCTGGTTTTATGTTAAGGTCTTTGATCCACTTGGACTTTTGTGCAGGGTGATAGGTATGGATTTATTTTCATTTTTCTACATGTAGAAATCCAGTTGGACCAGCACCACTTGTTGAAGATGCTTTCTTTTTTCCATTGTATGGTTTTGGCATCTTTGTCAAAACTCAGGTGTCCATAAGTGTGTGGGTTTATTTCAGGGTCTTCTATAAGATTCCATTGATCCACCAGTCTGTTTCTATGCCAGTACCATGCAATTTTTATAACTGTTGCTCTATAGTACAGCTTGAGATCAGGGATGGAGATACCTCCAGAAGATCTTTTATTGTAGAGGATTGTTTTAGCAATTCTCGGTTTCTTGTTATTCCATACGAAGTTGAGAATTTTTCTTTCCAGGTCTGTAAAGAATTGTTTTGGCAATTTGATGGGAATTGCATTAAATCTGTAGATTGCTTTTGGTAAGATGGCCATTTTTACTATGTTAATCCTGCCAAGCCATGAGCATGGGAGATCTTTCCATCTTCTCATATCGTCTTCTAATTCATTCTTCAAAGACTTGAAATTTTTTTCATACAAGTCTTTGACTTGCTTGGTTAGGGTTACCCCAAGGTACTTTATGTCATTTGTGGCTATTGTGAAGGGTATAGTTTCTCTAATGTCATTTTCAGCCCTTTTGTCTTTTGTATACAGGAGTACTACTGATTTTTTTGAGTTAATTTTGTATCTGGCCACTTTGCTGAAGGTGTTTATCAGCTGTAGGAGTTCCCTGGTACAGTTTTTGGGGTCAGTCATGTATACTATCATATCATCTGCAAATAGTGATAATTTGACTTCTTCCTTTCCAATCTGTATCCCATTGATCTCCTTCAATTGTATTATTGCTCTAGCAAAGACTTCCAGCACTAAGTTGCAGAGATATGGAGAGAGTGGGCAGCCTTGTCTTGTCCCTGATTTCAGTGGGATTGCTTTAATTTTCTCTCCATTCAATTTGATGTTGGCTATAGGCTTGCTGTATATTGCCTTTACTATGTTTAGATATGTGCCTTATATCCCTGATCTCTCCAGTACTTTAAACATGAATGGATGTTGGATTTTGTCAAATGCTTTTTCAGCATCTAGGGAGATTATCATGTGGTTTTTTTCTTTCACTTTGTTAATATGGTGGATCACATTGATGGATTTCCGTATAATGAACCACCCCTGTAATACCTGGGATGAAGCCTACTTGGTCATAGTAGATAATATCTTTGATGTGTTCTTGGATTCGGTTTGCAAGTATTTTGTTAAGTATTTTTGCATCAATGTTTATAATGGAGATTGGCCTGAAATTCTCTTTCTTTGTTGAGTCTTTGTGAGGTTCAGGTACCAAGGTGACTGTGGCTTCATAGAATGAGTTTGGTAATGTTCCTCTGTTTCTATTTTGTGGAATAGTTTGAAGAGAATTGGAGTTAGCTCTTCTTTGAAGGTCTGGTAGAATTCTGCGCTGAAGCCATCTGGTCCTGGGCTTTTTTTTTGGATGGGAGACTTTTGATGACCGCTTCTATTTCTTTGGGGGATATAGGACTATTTAATTGATTTACCTGGTCCTGATTCAGCTTTGGTAAGTCAAATCAATCAAGAAAATTGTTCATTTCATTTAGATTTTCAAATTTTGTGGCATATAGACTTTTGAAGGAAGTCCTAATGATTGTTTGGATTTTCTCAGTGTCTATAGTTATGTCCCCCTATTCATTTCTGATTTTGGTGATTTGGATGGTGTCTTTCTGCCTTTTAGTTAGCTTGGCTATGGGTTTGTCACTCTTGTTGATTTTCTCAAAGAACCAGCTCTTGGTTTCATTGATTCTTTGAATTGTTTTTATTTGATTTTAATTGATTGATTTCAGCCCTGAGTTTGATTATTTCCAGCCGTCTACTCCTTTTTGGTATGTCTGCTTCTTCTTTTTCTAGGGTTTTTAAGTGGGCCATTAAGTTTCTTGAATGAGTTGTCTCGAATTTCTTCTTGAAGGCACTTAGTGCTATGAACTTTCCTCTTAGCACTGCTTTCATTGTGTTCCACAAGTTTGGGTATGTTGTGTCTTAATTTTCATGGAGTTTTAGGAAGACTTTAATTTCTTTCTTTATTTCTTCCCTGCCCAGCTGTCATTTAGGAACAAGTTGTTCAATTTCCTTGTGTGTGTAGGCTCTTGCTATTTCTGTTGTTGTTGAGGTCCAGCTTTATTCCATGGTGATCAGACAAGATACAAGGGATTATTTCAATCTTCTTGTATCTGTTGAGACTTGCTTTGTGACCAACTATATGGTCTATTTTGGAGAAGGTTCCATGAGGTGCTGAGAAGAAGGTAAATTCTTTTGTGTTTGGGTGTAAGGTTCTGTAAATGTCTGTGAGGTCCATTTGATTCATGACCTCTGTCAGAGTTATTGTTTCTTTGTTTAATTTCTGTTTTGTTCACCTGTCCTTTGTTGAGAGTGGAGTGTTGAAGTCTCCCACTATTAATGTGTGAGAATCTATTATATGGTTTAAATTTTATCAATGTTTCTTTTGCAAATGTGGGTGCTCTTGTATTTGGGGCATAGATGTTCAGGATTGTGATGTCTTCCTAGTGGAATTTTCCCTTGATGAGTATGAAGTGTCCTTCCCCATCTCTTTTGATTAATTTTGATTGAAAGTCTATTTTATCAGATATTAGAATGGCTAATCCTGCTTCCTTCTTGGGTCCATTTGCTTGGAAAGTCGTCTTCCAAACTTTTACCCTTAGGTAATGTCTATCTTTGTGCCTTAGGTGTGTTTCCTGTATGCAACATATTGCTGGGTTTTGTTTAAGTATCCATTCTGTTAATCTGTGTCTTTTTACTGGAGAGTTGAGTCCATTGATGTTGAGAGAGATTAATGACCAGTGGCTGTTAGATCCTTTGATTTTGATGTTGGCTGTGGTCATAAGGTTCTGTGCTTGGTTGCGTTTTGTTTTACTGTAGTAAGGTTAATTATTTAGTGTGTTTTCTTGAAAGAAGCTAATTTTCTTGGATTGTATTTTCCCTTCCAGTGTCTTCTGTAATGCTGGGTTTGTTTGTAGGTATTGCTGAAATTTTTTTTCATTGAATATCTTGTTTTCTCTGTCTATGAGGACTGAGAGTTTTACAGGGTATAGCTTCCTGGGCTGACATCTGTGTTCTCTTAGGGTCTGCATGATATCCATCCAGGCCCTTCTAGCTTTCATAGTCTCTGTTGAAAAGTCAGGTGTGATTCTAATGGGTTCACCATTATATGTTACTTGGCCTTTTTCCCTTGCAGCTTTTAGTATTTTTTCTTTGTTCTGTATACTTACTGTTTTGATTATTACGTGGCGGGAGGATTTTCTTTTCTGGTCAAATTTGTTGGGTGTTCTGTAGGCTTTATGTATTTTTATTGGCCTCTCCTTTAACTTGGGGTAATTTTCTTCAATGATTTTGTTGAAAATATTTTCTGGGCCTTGGAGAAGGGAATCTTCTTTTTCCTCTATACCTATTATTCTTAGGTTTTGTCTTTCATATTGTCTTGAATTTCTTGGACGGTCTGTGTCAGGAATTTTTTAGATTTAACATTTTCTTTGACAGATACATCGATTTCTTCCATTGTATCTTCTACACCTGAGATTCTTTCTTCCATCTCTTGTAGTCTGTTGGTTATGCTTACCTCTGTAGTTCCTGTTTTCTTCCCTAGATTCTTCCTCTCCATTATTTCCTCCATTTGTGTTCTTTAATTTTTCCAGTTCTATCTTTAGGTCTTGAGTTGTTTTTTTTTTTTTTTTTTACTTACTTCACCTGTCTGCTTGCATTTTCCTGTTTTTCTTTTAGTTCCTTCAACTCTGTTTCTTTTATTTCTTTCAGTGATTTAATTATTTCTTCTCTGAAGGCCATAAACTGTTTGGCTGCATCTCCCCATATTTCTTCATGGATGGCCATAATCTGCTTGTCTTTAACTTCCTCCATTTCTTTACTGATAGCCATGATCTGTTTGGTTTTATCTTCTTCTAATTCTTTACATATTTTATTTGTTTCCTCTATTATCCTCTTCATCAGCATAGATGTAAAGTCATCTTCTTGATTTTCTATTATGCTGTGTTGTCCAGGGCTGTTCGCCACTGGATGGCTGGGTTCTGGAGATGCCATATTGCTCTGTCTTTTGTTGGTTGAACTTTTACGCTGACCTCTACCCATTGGGCTGATTTAGGTGTTGGCTGTTAGTATCTGTGCTTCCTGGAGTCCCGAGGTAGGGAGAATCCCCTTGGCCAGAAGATGCTTTTTCCTGAAGGAGTCCTCCTCTGCTTTTTGGGTATGGTCACTGTATGGCCAGTGTTTCTCAAGAATTGCCACTGCTCACCTCAGGTGTATAGACCTGAGTAGTAGCTGTGGTCTTTGTTAGGCAGGGGGGGCTCTCCTCTTACCCATAGAAGTTCTCAAGACAGCTGCCCCATTGCTGGGTTTCTTGTTATAAATTTAGTGAGCTGCTGCTGTTGTCACAGTTTTCCAGGTACAGTTCTCTTGAAGAACCTACTGATTCCCTAGCTGTGGGGTTATCTCCCAACAGTGAAACTCAGTCTGTTATCCTGGGGCACACAGTTCTGTCTGGGAAAGTGAGAGGACCGCCCAGCAAGTCTCTGGGCCAGAGGCTGTGTGCTCCACTCTGGGCCTGGAGTATGTGCACCTAGGTTGAGTTGGCGCCTGGGGGCGCTGATCTTGTCTGGAGGCTGTTAACTGAGGGCTCCACTCTGGTCTGAAGGCTGGGTGCCTCACTCTGGACAGGAAGCTCTGTGTCCCTGTCTGGTATGTTGGCTGCAGACACTGCTCTGGTCCAGACGCTTTGGGTGCAGCCCTCTTGAAGGAACAGGGATTCCCACAGTTTTGTCAGTCTAGCTAGGGATAACTGGTTGATCCTTGGCACAGTATCTGAGGGCTGCTGTAATGGCTCTCTGGCTTTTGTAGGTCTGAGGATGCAGCTGTGTGCCCCAGTGCCCTAGGGGTAATCAATAATGGTGGCTGAGCACAGTGTTCCTGCCTGCATTAGAAAGTTAGAGCCTACAGTCTGCGTGAATCCAGAAAGGCTTTTGGTGCTGGGTGTCCTGATCGTTAGACATGATCCCCCCCACACTGTGGGGTTTCTTCCTTCCAGGGACACCCAGTCTTTGTTTTGGGGACCGCTATTCTGTCTGTGGTGATGAGTAGAACCCACAGGCACAGACTCCTGCCTGTGGCTCCTCCTTTCTGGCCTTTGGGATTTTGGGCATCTGCTTAAACTAGGTAATTTTCCTGAGACCTTTTCTGGGCGGTGGTATCAGCTGAGTACTCTGAAATCAGACCAGCAGTTTCTCTCCCTGTGGGTTTGTACCCGACAGTGAAACTCAGTCTCTGGTGCTCTGGGGCCCACAGTTCTATCTGAGGTGGCGAATCAGGCGCGCAGGCAGGGCTCTGTGCTGGAGCCTGGGTCCCCCAGCTCTGGCTCCGGGCTGGCTCCTGGGGTGACCGTGGAACCTGAGTCTTTTCCAGGGGATGTCTGGGTGACCTAAGGTCGGTCCTAATCGTTTCCTGCTCTGTGGGGTTATCTATTGACTGGAAAATCCCATCTGTGATGTTGTGGGCCCACAGTTCAGTCCGGGACAGTGACTAGATCATGCTGGCGTGTGGTTCTGGGTTGGCGACCAAGTGCCTGGTGGAACTGAGATCTCTTCCATGGTTTAGCCAGGTGAGGTAAAGCTGATTGAATCCCCCACCGTGGGGTATCCTCTCACCTGGGAAACACAGTCACTTGTGTTTTATGGCCACGAGTTCTGATTGCTGGTCACTGTGCCAATCCTGCTGCTGCTGCTCAGAATGAGAGTCCTCCCAGCGCCGCCATGCCTGGGCTATTTTATCTTGAAAAATTAGTAGTCATTTGTCATGATTCAGTTTAAACTGAATGTATTCAGGGAAGCATTTCATAACTGCCTCTCCCATCTAACTAAATTAGAAAAGATTGCATAGTTACATGGTATCATAATTTTAAACATTTTTAAACATGTCCTTAATTTTAAAATAATTGGAAATTTTCATTGTTAAGTTTCTCTCATCAATATGAAGCAATAATTTTATGTAGTTATGGATTATGCTGGTTCTCTTGACTCATTCAGAGATAAAGAGAAGAACCAAATCTGTATAATAAGTACTATTGTGTACTGTAGAAATGAAACAATGAATGAGCCAGTGAGTAAGCCAGTTAATAAACCAGTGAGTAAGCCAGTGAATGAAGCAATATATGAACCAGTGAACAGCAAGTACATAAACCAGTTAATGAACCAGTCCATGGGCAAGTGAATGAGCCAGTAAATGAACAAGAGAAAGGCAAGTGTATGAGTCAGAGAGAGAGCCAGTGAAGGAGCCAGTGATGAGCCAGAGAATGAAAGAATGCTCTCTTGCTGGAATACCATGATAAATGTATCATGAGAGTGATGTGGTTCAACAGGCATGTCATCTGTCCAGCTTTTCCTCTATATGAGAAAAATCAATGAAAAACATAAAATATTATAAAGGTAAATAAAACAGATTTGGTAATTCTATCATTATTTTATTTGAATTATATTACCAACTTAAATTTGTTAATAACTATTATAGTTTTAAATGTGACCCTTATTTATAGTCACTAAAAAATAAGTAAATGTTTTTACATATGGCTGTTAAGATTCTAATCCACAGAATTCTTTGGGTCTACATTTATCGTTGTCATGTTTGGTGTTAACAAATAGTCTCAAACTCTATCTAACTGCAATTTTCAGGCCCATCTGTCTAATTTTGCAAGTGAAACAATTCCTTTCATAGCTCAGAAATGGAAGCAGGGTTGATGAAAACCTTCAGATTAGCCATTTTCAAGATCACTATTACACATAAAAACAGGCTAGGGGGTTAGAAAAGTATTGAGCATTGGTTTTAGCCTTGATCATTTACATTTGAGTCTAACAGAATAACAGAGCAAAAGCAGCCTATACTAAAGTGAGTTGTTAAATGACTGGAGACAGGCATGATGGCACAGGCCTCTCATCCCAGCACTTGGGGAGGCAGAGATACAGAGGCGTATCTCTGTAAGTTCCCAGGCTGGTATACAAAGCGAGTCCCAGACAGCCAAAGCTGTCTCAAAAAATCAAGAATAAAAAAAAAGTAAAGAAATGACAGATTTTTCTGCTTATTGCCTGAACAAGAGTGGGGTAAGACGCTAACTCTCTCCACTACAACCCACATGTGTGCTTAACACTGGAAAAGCTGTTGAAGCTTGGTAGTCATTGAGAGTGTGATGAGATGATGTGTGATCCAGCTCCATACTCTTGGAGTTTCCAGGCTTATAAAGAATCATGATGAAATAAAATATCTACTGCAGAATTACTCTACCTATAACAATAAACCAGAGTGAAAATGAAGTGCGGAAGCATATAAAAGGGCTGTTTTTATTATCAACATCAGATTTGAATCCCTGGGGAAATGGACCCTGGACAAGGTCTTTTGGCTTGTGTGTGTTTCATTCTGCTCAGGCTCTTATTTCTCTAAACTGGTCCCAAGAAGTTGTTTCTGCTTATACATTTCTTAAATGTATAAAAGTAATGAGATGTCACTTCTCAGGTACAACAATACAATTCCATTTATTTGCATTTTCTCTCCATCTCTTGGGATTTTCTCGTGCTCACTTGAAGTCAACTATCAAACTATGAGAGCCGAATGGAAAAACTAAAAAATAAGAATTGTCTCATGACACCATTCAAGCAGGCATTGAGATTAACCCAACAATATGAAAAGAAGTGAGTTAAAACAAAGATTATGTCAGAGACCTTGGAAGAGGATGCACTCCCAATTTTTAAGATAACTGCAATCTTAGCCAGCAACTAAGTCTCAATAGAAGAAAAGACAGTGACGATAGACACTCACTCTAAAACTCATCTAAGTGCTACATGCTCAGTAAAAATACAAACTTTAAATAAATATGATTGCCATGACAACTAGTAATCCAATTGTTCTACAATCTCAATTCTAAATGTGTGTGTGTGTGTGTGTGTGTTTGTGTGTGCGCGCGCGCACACACGTGTGCTCCGTGAGGAGTTTGTAACCAGAATACAGTTTCCTAACAAGTTTCAACTTGAACTAACACTGTGCTCATGGATCCTGAATATTCAAGCTGAGAATTTAATTTAAAATGAGCTCAGCTTGGTCATATTTCAAATTGTGGTATAGAAGTAAAAATAAATTTGCTCCTAAAAAGTGCCCCATCACTTGAACCCTGTCATTTTTCAGGCTTGTTTCTCTGGATTCTCAAATTAAACTTCGTTTGCATAGCTGAGAAGTAGAAACAGGATTGAGGAATACCTTAAAATTAGTCACTTTGATGAACAATGCACCAAAAATAGGCAGTAGAGACATAAACCAGAAGCCAGACTTTACACAAAACCTTGAACATTTATGTCAGCCTCGATCATTTACACTCAAGTCTAATAAAATACCATTTACCAAAGCTATTTGAATATAGTCATTAAGATGAACAAAGGATGAATTTTCCCGTAGAAGAGCAACAGTGGAATTAAGCTGCTAACCCAGTCCACTAAAACCCAAATATACACTTACCACTAAATAACCTCTGAGGTCTCAGTGGTTGCAGAGTGGGGTGACATGATATGGGGACTTCATTACTGTTATTTCTGGGGCTTAGGAGCCTATGATGCTGCAAGAAATCCCAAGAGTCTCTAACTCAAAATAATCACAAGATATATCGTCTCACAAGATATATCAAACTCAGAAAAACATAGTAAAAATATGATCGAGAGTCAGACTTGAAGTGATTCAAACTTGAAGTGATTCAAGTTTGTATCACTAGACATTGATTATTAGATATATACTTTATTAAAGTGAAGGGAAGCAAAGCACAGGGAAGGAGTAGGAACATCATGACAGGTAGTCAAATCTACCATCTGTACATCAGGATGCTGTCATCCACAGTCATCTTCCACTTGCAGTGTGCCAAGTTTTCAGGCAAATAGAAGGAATTTAGATTAGAAAGCTGGGGGCGGGGAGTGGAGAAGGGTCTCTGTATTTACTGTGTTTGGGAACTATACACAGCTGCTTGGAGACAGGATGATGGTTTGCGGACTGCTTCACAGGACCTTTCTGCTGGATGGGGTTTACACACTTTTTTAATTAATTTTTTTATTTTTTATATCAATTACTACAGACTTTCAAATACACGTAACTGTGGGGTTTTGTCTACACTCGTGTCAGCTCTCTGGATATGACAGTCCTCTGATCTCTACTTGCTTTCCTGACGTGATTTATCCTAATGTTGCCAAGAATTCTTTAAGTATTCATTACTATTGTATTAAAATTGCTGAAATGTGGAGATTACCTTCTCTTTTCCTGATCCATCCAGACTGATATTAAATCTTAAAATCATCCAAAAAGATATGAAAAGGAACCACTTGTGGTTCTTTATATAGTTAGGACATAAAAATTGCTGGCGCCATGTGTTCCTAGCTGTCCAATTTTGTATACAACCCTTGAGATTTTACAGAACTGTCACTTTCTAGGTGAGAAGGATGAAGCTGACAGTGAAGTTCAGAACAATTATTAGGTTTAGATATCTGTTGTATTATATCATTTTCACTCAGTGTCTTTTCTATGTTTTAAGAATTAATATTTGAACACAGGGAACTTCCCAGAGACTCATACTCCAACCAAGGACTATTCGTGGAGATAACCTAGAACCCCTGCACAGATGTAGCCCATAGCAGTTCAGTGTCCAAGTGGGTTACATAGTAATGGGAAGAGGGACTGCCTCTGACATAAACTGATTGGCCTGCTCTTTGATCCCCTCCCCCTGAGGGGGGAGCAGCCTTACCAGGCCACAGAAGATGAAAATGCAGCCACTTTTGATGAGAACTGATAGACTAAGATCAGAAAGGAGAGGAGAACCTCCCCTATCAGTGGACTTGGGGAGTGGCATGAATGCAGAAAGGGGAGGGAGGGTCGGACCGGTTGGGGGGGAAGGGAGGGGCTTATGGGGGGATACAAAGTGAATAAAGTGTAATTAATAAAAATTTTTTTTAAAAAGTTAAATAAAAAATTTAAAAAAAGAAAGAAAAAACTTAAAAAAAAGAAAAAAAAAGAACTAATATTTGATCTTAGACTATTAGTTCTCATCAGAAGTGGCTGCATTGTCATCTTTTGTGGCCTGGTAAGGCTGCTCCCCCCTCAGGGGGAGGTGATCAAAGAGCAGGACAATCAGATTATGTCAGAGGCAGTCCCTCTTCCCATTACTATGTAACCCACTTGGACACTGAACTGCTATGGGCTACATCTGTGCAGGGGTTCTAGGTTATCTCCACGAATAGTCCTTGGTTGGAGTATGAGTCTCTGGGAAGTTCCCTGTGTTCAAATTTTCTTGTTCTGTTGCTCTCCTTGTGGAGTTCCTGTCCTCTCCAGCTCTTGCTATTTCCCACTTCTTACGTAAAATTCCATTCACTCTGCCCTTGGGGAGGAGCATGCATTCAGAAAAGGAAGGGTGGGATAGGGAGGGGAGGAGGGAGGGGCTTATGGGAGGGTACAAAATGAATAAAGTGTAATTAATAATAATAAAAAATATTTTAAAAAAGAACTAATTTTTGATAAAATTTCTTATACTATATATACTATATCTTTGATGTAACTATTATAGTACTATCCTAAAATTAGTTGTGCAGTGGCCCTTTATTTTGGTCTTTTGTATTTTAGAATATAAGAATAAAATCAAATGCTGTTTTTATGTGTCTGTGTGTCTGTGTGATTTTTCTACTGCTGTAACCAAGAACATAACCAAAGCGACTGATGAAATATGGGCGCACTTAATTCAGGATGTCAAGTTTCAGAGTGTTAGTAGAATCCATTAGCATCTTCTTGAGGACCATGGCAGAAAGCAGGCAGGCTTGTCACTAGAGCAGCAGCTGAGAGCTTACAGGTTGCACACACACACACACATACACACACACACACACACACACACACACACGTGCACATACACACACACAAATAGAGAGAGAGAGTGTGTGTGTTGGGAATTACATGGGTTTTTGAAATCTCAAAGACAACTCCCAGGGACACACCTCCTCCAAAAAGCCATACCTCTTAATCTTTCCCAAACAGTTTCATCAGCTGAGAAGAAAGCATTCAACTAGATGAGCCTATGAGGGCTAGGACATTTTAATTCAAACTACCACATTATGACTTCGTGTGAGTACATGGGTGTACCTCCAGAGGCCAGAAGAAAGCATAAAATCCCCTGAAAAATAGAGTTACAGGAGGTTATGAGCTGCCAGGTGGGTACCAGGTATCTAACTCTAGTACTTTGTAAGAAAAGCAAGCATTTTTAAACAATAAGCCATCTGGAGGCCACCAGTGTTTGTAAGAATGACCCTGTAAAATTATTTGAGATGCCTTGGCTTGCTTTGGGTTATTAGCATATTTTTAGATTGGGAAAAGAAACTAATAAGGTAGGAATATAGTTCCTGAAGATAAAGCAGATAGAGCAGACATTGAGGGAATGCCCAACTTACAGTGAGTGCTAACCCCTGACACATTGGAGATACTCTGTTAAACTTGCAGACAGAAGCCTGACAGATGTTGTCCTCTGAGAGGTGCTACCCAGCACCACCTCAAAACAGATGACAAGACTCACAGCTAAATATTGGACCATATATATGGACTTTTGTGGGCAAAAAGAGAAAAGGACCTGCAGGTGACAGGAGCGCCACAAGAAGACCAACAGAGCCAACTAAACACAGCCCAAGAGTGGCTTGCTGACACTGAACATCAACTAAGGACCATGCAAGAACTAGACCTAGGCCCCCTCCACAGAGGTAGCAGACAGACAGGTTAGGCCTCATGTGGGTCCTCTAGTAAAGGAAGTGGGGACTGTATTGGACATGGACTCACTTGCCAGCTTTTTATCAATTTCCCCTGGTGGGACTTCCTTGCCAGGCAACAGGGAAAGAGAAATGCTCAGTCCTGATGAGGCTTGATGAGCTGGATTATAAAGGAGAGATGGAGGAAGGGTGGAACGGAGGGAGAGTAGGACAGAGGGGGGACTGGAAGGGGAGGAGGGCTGGAGCTACAAGGATGTAAAGAGAATAGAAAAGAAAATAAATTGAGAAAAGAACAAAATCAAATCACACACAAAAAAGTAGAAAGTAGGACTATATGTCTCTCCTTGTGTCCATTTGGTATGTCACCTTTTAAAATTCATTTGTCCTTTTCATAAAATTCTTTCATAGCATCCTCCTACATGGTCCCTCTGCCTCTGATCTGGGCTTTGGCAGTCTAGTCTTCACAGTGGAGCTAAAGCATTATGTAAAATATGAAAGAATCTATGCCACTTCTTGGACCATCACAAATTTTTTTTTCTTTTGCTGTAAACACTTTAAGACTCTCTAAGAGACTTCCTCATCATGTATATATGTACTGTCAAATTACTAATATCCCATTGACTGATTCTGCTACAGTCACGAAGCTGACTTATTGTTCTACCAAAACCATAGCATGTCCTGATTTTATGATGTTTGTGCTTCATATTGTCTCTGCCTTTCAGGTGAATGCAAATGAGCATTATGGTGACCTTTGACTGGTCACAAAATCAGGCAACACAAGTATTAAAGAGGAAAATTTCATATACTACGATGTTAAAATGTCAAACTCTATGTCTTGAAGATGTTACTATGTGATAACACAAACTACAAACTAACAAATCACTAAAGTATAGCATACATAATAAATGAATGATTGTGTATTCAAAATGTACAGTCAAAATACAAAATAAATGATATAATAATTTCTCTTGAATCAACAGGAAAAAAAAAATATGAGATGAACAGATGAGCAAAGGCCATAAACAAATGAGGAAAAGATGAAGCTAACAAACATAAAATGAGATTTAAAACTGTTTTGAGATACTTTCTTAAATCTTACAGTCTGCCAAAAAAAAAAAAATGGCCAGAGTTGTAACCAAGAATCTGAAGTATCAGATCTGTATACACAAATGATGGCAGGGATAAACTGATACAGGCACTTTACAATATATCATATAATAAAATAAATTGTAAATTTGGATATGTGGTAATTCAACAGTTTCACTGTCAGCTATGTACTTCTTTTAACAAATAAGAACAAATAAATTGTGTCTAGTCCAAAAATGACACAATAATACATAATTATTAAAATAGAACAACTATAACTATACAAACAAATCCCCAGAATATAATGTAAAAAAATCTGCAGAAGAAAATACATATATTAGATTAATATAAAATTCAAAAATGCATACAAAATAAAGCAATATATTAATTAAGAAATTTATAAATATAATGAAAGTATAAGGAAATCAGTTGGAGAATTAAAAAGTGTCATGAATACTAAATAGTTCAATTAGAAATCATTGGGCATTGCTTTATTTTTAAGCCACATAGCAAGTATAGTAGCATTTGTTCTAGTACTTTGCGTAGACTTAAACCTATGCTATATATTTTGTATGTATTAAATATCACTCTATAAAAATAAAAGAATAAATAATCTTAAATAGCATACAAGAAAAAATGAAGAAATTTATAATCCTTGGAGTGATTATATATTATTAGCTATTTTTTTTGGCATAAATGTGTGGTACAAAGTATAATTATGTTCTTAGTTATATGTGTGCATAAAAATATTTTAAGACAAAATTTTGTGCATAATATAGCAAAATATTAGCTGCTTCCTAGTGGGAAGATATATTGTGACTAGTTTGTGTCTCGGGTTTTACACAGAAGGCATGTGTTAGGTTATAAACTCAGAGAAAAATACAGGTTAGTGCCATTATAAGACTCTTATTACAGAACCACCAGAAATTGTAATCCAATCTGTGCTAAGATGAAAATTCTTTTGTTCCATTGCAAGATAAAAATGTGACCCTTTTGTGTTTTGTTTTGACACAGTAGAGCAGACCAGAACTTACTGTGTAGGCTGGGCTGGCCTTGAACACACAATTATTCACCTGCCTCCTGAGAGCTGGGATTAAAGGCATGTACCACTACACCCCAGCAAAATGTGATGTTTTAAAATAGCAAGTTAATTTCCACCAAGTATGACATCTTAGAGAACGTTCAAGTGACTGATTCTGAATTGGATGATTATTATGACTCTTAACTACAGAAGAATATCCACAGTAGTTTAGATGTGTTTGAGTAGTCACAGTAATTAAAGCTTAGTGAAACTGTGGGTGGTGTTTCTCATCCAATAACTTCTCAAGGTGTGCCAGCTTACACAGAACACCAAGAGGCAACTGAATGGCCTTGTGGGAAGAAGCAACAACACCAGCAAAGGAGAGGGAGCCTGGTTCATTTTTAAAGAGATAATAATAATAATGATAATAACAACAACAACAGAAAAGTAGATATTCAGCTCACACTGCTCGAACTGCCACATTACATCAAAACTCTCCAACTTTCCAAAATCTCTCTCAAAGAATACAATACCAAAGGAAAAGTCTCAGGAATAAATCTCAGCATCACATTTACCAATTCTACAACTAGATGAATAGCCATGTCATCTACCAAAATAAACAAGAGTCACACTTACTAACATTCTACTGTGAAAAACATTTTCTGGAGAAGTGCTTCCCAGAACGTACGTGCATGTCTGAAGCTTGGCCGACACTCCAGTTCACAAAGAAAAACTGTAGGACCTGGTTTGTACTTTTTTCTTTTATCAAGTTGTATGTACTATGCCTAGAAACTGAAGTGTTCAAGCCTTCTGCATTTCCCCAATGATAAGCAAGAAGTTAGTTCTTCATTCAGTCTACATCAGTGGTTCTCAGTCTTCCTTGTGCTGCATCCCTTAATACAGCTTCTCATGTTGTGGTGACCCCCAACCACAACATTATTTCTGTTGCTACTTCATTACTGTAATTTTGCTACTGTTATGAACGGTAATGTAAATATGTTTCCTGGTGGTCTTAGGTGACCCCTGTGAAAGGTTTGTTTGACACCGTCCCCCAGAGGGGTCACGATCCATGGGCTGAGAGCCACGGGTTAGTTTTTCTTAGTATGGTGGTATGAAACAATCAGGAAAAGGATACTAATAAGGAATATCACTTTGAAAATTGATGAGATGTGAAAAGATCATTTTTTTTTTAGTCTCTTGGTCTTCACAAATGTGTGTCCAAGTAAAGAGCATTATGGCTGATTGGATTTGAAATATCACTCTTTGAGCAGAACCTGTTAACTTGCAGCATGACACCAGTTCAGAATAGTATCTATGTCTTAAGAGGACCTCAAACCAGAGGTCCTCTGGTTTGTCAAAGAGATGACCCCATCAGTTTCCCTTCTTGTTTCCAGCTCTCTCAACCTCCCCATCCCATTCTCCCCACATCTGATCCCCACCCTTGTTTTTTTTCCCATTCTATCTCCTGAACGGTTCCCTATTTTCATTCACTTCTGCTGTGTTTTATTTTCTCTTCTGAGTGACATTCTGACACCCTCCCTTGGGCCCTCCTTGTTAGTTACCTTCTTTGGGTCTGTGGATTGTAGTATGTTTATCCTATTCTATAGGTCTAATATCTGCTTACAAGTGAGTATATACCATGTGTGTCTTTTTGGGGCTGGGTTACCTCATTCGGAATGATTCTTTCTACTTATAGGATAGGCTCCTGGGAGAATATGGATGTGAGTCTAGCTGAAACTCCTAATTGGGGAGGGGGCATGGAGACCACCTCCTAGCCAGACAACCCACCCACAAAACCTTTGATCCAAAAATTACCTCTGAGGGAATGTGCAGCCTGATTGGCCCTACCTGAGACCCACTCCATGACAGAGAGCCAGCCCCTGACATTATTAATGATGCTCTGCTATGCTTGCAGACAGGAAGGCTCCACCCAGCAGCAGATCAAAACAGATGCTGGGAATTGCAGCCAAGCAAGGGAGCAAGCTCCAGGGGTCTTGTGGAGGTGTTGGGGAAAATATGGAAGGAAAGACCTGGAGTAGACAGGGGCACCACAAGAAGACCAAAAGCTACAGCTAACCCAGACCCATGTGGGCTTACAGAGACTGAGACAATAACTAAGGGGCATGCATGATCTGGACCTAGGACCCCTGTACATTTGTGGCCAATGGGTGGCTTGGTCTTCATGAGGTTTGCCTGATGAGTGGAGGGAGAGGGGCTGTTTCTAACATTGACTCTATGCCTTGTTTTGGATCACTTCCCCCTGGCACGGCTACCTTGCTTGGCCTCATCGTCAGGGGATGAGGATATGCTCGGTCCTGATGTGACTTTATATGCTGAGGAGGGTTGATACATGGGGGAGAGGGTTCCCATTTTTCTGTGGGGAAAGGGAGAGGAGAAGGGGAAAAGAGAGGGAGTGGAGAAGAGAAGGGAAGTGGCACCCTTGGAAAGGAAAGTAAATGAACTTAAATTTTTTAAAGGTTAAAAAAGAGGACTCCAAACCAACTGAAGCCTACTTAAAGTGTAAATACTATTTTTAAAGTTCTAAAAATATAAAAGGAGGTAAGGTGACTGTGTATCAATATGAATAAGCATAATGAATGAACAGTAAGAAAGAATTCTAAGATGATAGACAGAGAATGTGTGAAATTATAGCAAAGAGATTGGAAACCATTTTCCTAGAGTACTTGTTTTCCAGATTCTGACACTGAACTCTTTCTTCTATATGGGCTATAACAGCTGGCTGCCCATTCTTGTTTCCAACGGAGGGAAGTGAGTCTTAAGGAGTAGGCCCAAGCCAGGTTTATCACACACATTTTTAACAATTTTATTTCTCTGACTTACAGTAATCTTTGAAAGGATAATTTCAAAACCCCTCTGGGTATGTGATGATAATTAATAATAATTGTTTTATGTAGTGTTTGAATAATTTTTCCTTGTCTCTTGATATAAACTTGACAAGTGACTGTGAGGGAGAAAGGGATGAATGGCTGATTAAATTCCTCTCACATACTTAAAGTTAGCTTGGCTATTTTAAAATTCCGATGCCTAGTAAAAGTGGGTTATATAGAGATTTCATTTATCTGGGGAAAAGAGGATTGAAAGAGTGAGTCATTAAACTTAAACATCTAAGTGAGAGAAAATTCACTAGGTGGGCAGAGCAACCTAGTCAGCCCACAGAGGAAGAGGGATCCAAGTAGTCCTAAGGAGACCTTATAGGCTACGGTCAGACAGTAGGGAAGGAGGACCTCCCCTATCAGTGGACTGGAGGAGAGGGATAGGGCAGGAACAGGGAGGGAGGGTAGGACTTGGAGAAGATGAGGGAGGGAGCTACAAATGGGATATAAAATAAATGAATTCGTTAGGAAGCAGCATCCTTAAAGATTTAAAAGATTACTTGGTCCTGGGAAGGCACATTCAAAATGGTTGCTAAACACCCAAATGGCTCTAGTGATTGTTGGAGAGACGTGACCTTTATAGCTGGCAGTGTTTCCAGAAACACAAAACTTGCCAACGTCAAGCTCTCATTAAACTACCGCTATTTTTTTCTCTTTTGTACACGTGAGTATGCACATACATGCATATCTCCAGCTGAACTGGAACTACTGAATCCACTTCCAAGCATGGCACGAAGGTCTGGGAACATGGCTCTGTCGAGAGAGAATTTTATTTGCAAAATGAGGACCTGAGTCTGAATCCCTAGCCCCCCACAAAATAATCAGAAATTCTCATAGTGCCTATAAACTCAGTACTGCAGTCAAAGGATCAGCTAGGTCCTCAGTACTGATGGAAAGCCAGCTCAGCCAAAACAGCGAGTTCTGGTTCATCGAAACACTCCCCAAGAAGCAAAATAGAAAACACACACACACAATGAACTAAACTAAAATAAACGTGGCATGGTCTCTCCTACTAAAACAAAACTGTGTGTGTTTGTGTGTGTGTCCCACTTCCCATTTCTTGTTACTCCATTCTTATGGAATTAGATTCTGCCACTCCTTCAAAAAGGACTTATAACTTTCAAGTCGAAAAATGTAAAATAAAATGTTGAAGGATCCTCTCCTTGCCACTCAATATGCTTACAGGAAGCATACAGGCTGAACAGGATGTACTTACATAGAACACAATATGTTGTAACAACAATAAATGAAAAATAGACTGCTAATTTAAAGTAAAACATGGAGCATTTGAATGGAAAAATGGGAGGGGAAATGAAGTAATTATATGATCATCTCAAGTAACTAACTAAATGATTAAAAACAAGTCTTTCATGGCAGCCATGCCTGGGGCTCTAATGTAATCCCAGCACTCAGGAGGCTGGGCCCGGAGGATGAGGGGTCTAAGACTAACCTCAGATGCACAGTGATTCAAAAGCATGACTGAAGTATGTGGGGCCATCTCAGAACAAACAACTCACAGATAAAGTAAAGTCACTGTTTTCTGAAACTTGCATGCTTATGAGTTTCATCAAGCACACAAGAAACACACATGAGCATATATGTGTGTTATTTTCTCCTCTTTCCAGACTCACCTCATTATCCCCAATCCAAAAAAAAAATCTCTTGCATTTCTTCAAAGCTTAAAATGCTTCTCTTTTCCGAATACTCCAATTACTGCATATTACTTGAATACATGTACAGTGTGCGTGTACACACACTTGTGGGAGAGAGAGAGCGAGCGAGAGAGAGAGAACTTGTCGGTCTCCCTAGGGCTACAGTGTGTGAAGTCGGAACTTACAAATTTGCTCAGAATCTTCTGTTTGCATTCATGGGCCTATTAAATCCTACATTCCTTTTCTCAGTCTTACGTTTTCAGGCCTTAAGTTTCTTTATATTTTTAAAAATTTTTATACATTGCTTCCTAAATACATGATTTACTCCTCCCTGTCCCTTGACCAATTTCTCGTTCATCTGTCTCCTCCCCACACCCTCTCAAATTTCTGATCTCTTTTCTGTTATTGCTTTACACACACACACAAACCTGCTGAGTCCATTTGGTGTACGTATATGTGTTTAGGCTGATGAATTGGGATTTAATAATCTATCAGAAGGCTTGCCCCTGGAGAAAACTGATAAATTCATTTTTCAGTAGCCTTCATCTGTAACTTGTCACCTAGGATAAGACTTTGTGAGATTTCCCACTTGCATCTTTCAATGTCAAGAGAAATGTATTGTTCAGATTCATGGCTTCAGCTTTCCTGTCACAGAGGGCAGCAGCAGACACCCTGCCCTTCTCGCTCTTACAATCTTTCTCCCTCATCTTCTACTGTGTCCCCAAGCCTTTATGTGTGGGAACTGTGTTGTAGATCCTTTGGTGGGGGTTAGGCACCCCATGTTCCCTACATTTTCATCTGCTTCTCCCCATGGTGACTTTTTTGTTTCCCTGTTTTCTGTAATTATTGTGGGTTATATACTCACATCTAAAGATTTGGAGCTAGTGTCCACAGCTAAGACGTATGCAACATCTGTTCGTGCTCCGCTCACTGAGTATATTCTATTTGCTTGTAAACTTCATGATTTCATTTTTCTTTACAGTTGGATAGGATTCTATTATATACATGTAAAGCATTTACAGATTCAATGCAGTCTTCAAATCCAAAGAAATTTTGGCTTTTTCATACTTCCATGAAACCTTCCCTGACCTATTAAAATTTGAAGCCTATTTTTAAGTGGTATGAGGATGAACATTTAACCTACTGTTGCCCCTGTTGTGTCTCCAAAAGCTGGAGACAAGTTCAGCAGATAGAACTGCACAATTGCTTGTTAAGTAAGATAGCACACCATCCATGAAAAGTACTTTATTAGCCACACATTGCATTTGGGATAGAGAGCAATCCTGGTCATGTGGTCCCTTCCAAATGAAAGATGCCTTCCTGTGTGTGTTCTGGCACTATTCCACTGGCTTTTACTTCAGAACCACACTTACCTTTCCTGACTTCTTTAACATAACCACTTTTCATGGCATCTAAGGGTCTCTGTTCTTGTCCTTTGACAACTTACACTGTGTAGAAAGCTCTTCTATTTTCTAGGAACATTTTTTCTTTTGAGGAACATTTTCTGTACTTCTGCCCCATTAATTCTACACTTGTCCACACGTACTTCACAGGACATCCAACAATTCCACTTTAACGTTTTCACAACTTTGGGTTGCCATGCTAGATGTGAATCTCCAGAAAATGGGAGTTCTTCTCGTTGTTACAATTGCTTTTCCAGTGTGTAATGTAGTATGTATCAATGATCTCCAGTTAGAAAAGGCCTCTGTTTGTAAACATAAAGAATTAAAATATCTCAAATTTAAAATAGGAAGGATTACATACAGAAAACTAGCCCATTCACACTTATTTCCAATTAAGAGGAACAGAAGAAAAGACATCTTTCAAGTTAATAAGCAAACACTTTCTAAAATAACCCTAACTAAAGTAATCAGTGTGGTGAGGAGGTGTGTGTCAAAGATTGGGAAATGTTATTCAAAGCCTCTTCTCAAGCTGCTAAATCAACTTGGCTAATGAAATTACAATTTAATTTAGCACTGACAAAATCATACTCATATTACACATACCCATTAATCAAATGCTAAAATAATTATTCTGTATTAGCCAACACTAGAGTTGATCATAACAAAAAATTTTAAGTGTAGCTTCATGTGATTTGAAGCAATGTTTGATCATATTTTCATAATTATCCAATGACCATGACGTGTGTGTTTAAACAAAATCATCATTAGTAGTAGCAGAAGAGACTTTTGAGCACCTCTTTTCAGTCAGGAATTTTTAAATTTTAGCACAAGATAAAAATCCAACATTAACTCCTTCAGGTGTTAAGTCTGTTACATAAAGAAAAAGTGAATACAATTAAAACTGAATAACGGGGGAGGGGGCGCCGGGCGGGGGAGGCTCCAAGATAGCGTCAACCAGTGTGCACCATACCTGAGGGGCAGAAAATCCGAAACTCCGAGACTGGTGAGCGGAGGGGCCGTTGAAGCCAGGCTTCCTAGGCTAGGAGGCACAACCAGTGAGCTGGGACAGTTTGTGTCCATGCAGGGCTCTTCCTGCTCAGTGACTCAGATGGCGGAGGCAGAGGCAGAGGCAGCCTCAAGTGTGGGAGTCCCTGCACAGAGGCCAAATAGCGGACACAACTGAAAGATCTCCCCTACTTTCTTTTGTCCCTGCAAGCCCAAATCTGAGAGTAGAGAACCAGGCGGACCCCTGTGCTTTGTGCATAGACCTGTGAGTGAGTGAGTGAGTGAGTGAGTGAGTGAGTGAGTGAGTGAGCTCTCAAGGAAGTATGTGCAGAGCCCCAGATCCAGGGTCCTGCTAGCAGACAGACACTGGATCCCTCCCACTCACACTCCCCTTGTGGGCAAAATAGGGATCAATGGGACAGCATTCTCAGCTTTGAAGCTCTTCTTCTGTGGGTCTCCTGGTGGAGTCCAGGCAAATTTCTGGAGCTAAAATGGTGCAACTCAGACAGATGTGAGTGCATGGAGGATAGTACAAAAGGCCTGTGGGTCACTGAGGCATTCAGTGCACCTGTGCATGCACACTGCTCCCTAAAATGTGCCAGAACCCCCATCTGCACTTACACTCCACCTCTCCAGGCATTTATGAGTGCTAGCACCCAGTACTCCAAGGCACACCTCCAAGCACATGTGCCTGTGACTTTCCTCCCGTACTGACAAATTAAACACCAGCATCCACACTCAAACCTATGGACTTCTCTCATCTTCCTGAAGAATACTCCAGACTCTACAGACAGATGGACCCAGTCTGCAGTACAGGCCCAGGAACAAACAGCAAAGGTTATGGAGAAGAAGATGAATAGAGGCTACTTGAAGAGCACATCCAATAAAAATGAGAACATCATGGCAGCCCCCAAAATCAATGGATATTTAATTCATCAGAAACACTGGAAAATGTGCTCAAATCTATGCTTATCCAGTTATTAGAGGTACATAAAGAGGAAACGAACAAAGCTCCCAAGAACTACAAGCAAATACAACCAAACAAATAGAGGGACATGTAGAGGCATATAGAGAAGAAATGAACAAAAGCATAAAGACTATCAACAGATAGGAACCCAAATGCAAACAAATAAAGGAAATTGTTCAAGACATAAAAATGGAATTAGAATCAATAAAAAAACACACAGAGAGAAACTCTTGGAAATGGAAAACTTAGCAAAGAGATCAGAAACCACAGAGGTAAGCGTTACCAACAGAATTCAAGATATGGAGCAGAGAATCTCTGGCACTGAAGACGCAACTAAAGAAATCAATACATCTCTCAAAAAAGACACAAAATCAGAAAAGGTCCTAAAACAAAACATCCAAGAAATCAAAGACACCATGAAAAGACAATACCTAAGAATAGTAGGGATAAATGAAAAGAATATTCCAGACTCCAAGGTCCAAAAAATATTTTCAAGAAATTCATAGAAGAAAAATTTCCAAATTTAATAAAAGAGATGTCTGTAAACATACAAGAGACTTACAGAACACCAACAGAAACCAGAAAAGAAACCTCACATCACATAATAGTCAAAACACTAAATCAACCCCTGCTCAGATGTAGCCCTTGGTAGCTCAGTATCCAAGTAGGTACCCTAATAAGGGTAACAGGGACTGTTATGACCTGAATTTGATGGTGGGCTCTTTGACCTCACCCCCCCCCAGGGAGGAGCAGCCCTGCTAAGCCACAGAGGAGGACTTTGCAGCCAGTCCTGAAGACACCTGATAAGCCAGTATTAGATGTAAGGGGAGGAGGTTCTCCCTTATCAGTGGACTTGGAAAGGGGCAGGGAGGAGATGAGGGTGGGAGGGTGAGATTGGGAGGGAAAGAGGGAGTGGGATACAGCAGAAATACAAAGTTAACAAACTGTAACTAATATTTAGAAAATAAAAATTAAAAAAAAGAGAGAGAACAAATTAAAAATATTAAAAAGCAGAAGGGAATAAGGCCAAGTAACATAAAAGTTAGACCTATCAGCATCATACCAGACTTCTCAACAGAAACTATGAAAGCCAGAAGGGTCTGTGCAAGTGTCATTCAGACTCTAAGAAAATACAGATGCCAACCAAGACTATTATAACCAACAAAGCTTTCAATCAACATAGATGGAGAAAAGAAAATATTCCATGACAAAACTAAACTTAAACAATATCTACACAACAACCCAGCCCTACAGAAGATACTAGAAAGAAAACTCAAATCTAACGAAATCAACTACACCCAAGAAAACAGGATATAGATAACTTCCACAACAAAAAATTAAAAGAAAACCAACATAGATACACACTATCACCTCCAACTCTACAATAAAGAGATCTAACATTCATTGGTCACTATTATCTATCAACATCAATGCAATCAATTCTCCAATAAAAAGACAAAGACTACCAGATTGGTTGTGGAAACAGGATCCAACATTCTGCTGCATCCAAGAAACACACCTCTGCAACAAAGATAAACACCACCTTGGAATAAAGAGCTGGAAAAAGGCTGTTCAAGCAAATGGACCCAGAAAACAAGCTGGAATTACCATCCTAATATCTAATAAAATAGATTTTCACTCAAAATTGACCAAAAAAGATGAGGATGGGTATTTTACTCTCATCAAAGGAAAAACCCACCAGGATGACATCACAATCCTGAACATCTATGCCCCAAAATACAAGAGCACCTACATTTGTAAACAAAACATTGTTAAAGGTTAAATCACACATCGATCCCAACACCTTAATAGTGGGAGACTTCAACACTCCACTCTCACCAAGAGACAGGTCATCTAGACAGAAACTAAATAGGGAACTAATAGCATTTACAGAGGTCCTATGTAAAATAGCCCTAACAGATGTCATCAGAACTTTTCATATAAACTCAAAAGACTATACCTTCTTCTTAGCACATCACAGAACCTTCTCCAAAACTGACCATATGCCCAGGCACAAAGCAAGCCTCAACAGATATAAGAAGATTGAAATAATCCCTTGTATCCTATCTGACCACCATGGCCTAAAACTAGACTTCAACAAAAACAGAAATAAGAAAGAGCCTACTTACACATGGGAACTGAAAAACTTGCTGCTCAGTGACAGCTGGGTTAAGGAAGAAATAAAGAGAGAAATTAAAGACTTCCTAGAATTCAATGAAAATTAAGGTACAACATACCCTAATTTATGGGACACAATGAAAGTAGTGCTCAGAGGAAAATTCATAGTACTAAGTGCCTTCAAGAAGAAATTTGTGACATTTCATACAAGCAACTTAATGGGTCAACTGAAAGCCGTAGGGGGAAAAAAAAAAAAGAAGCAAATACACCCATGAGGAGCAGATGGCTGGAAATAATCAAACTCGGGGCTGAAATCAATCAATTAGAAACAAATAAAACTATTCAAAGATCAATGAAACTAAGAGCTGTTCTTTAAGAAAATCAACAAGATAGACAAACCTTTAGCCAAACTAACTAAAAAGCAGAGAGAAACTATCCAAATCAGCAAAATCATCAAAGAAAAGAGGGACATAACTACAGACACTGAGGAAATCCAAACAATCATTAGGTCATACTACAAAAGCCTATATGTCACAAAATTTGAAAATCTAAAAGAAATCGACAATTTTCTTGATAGATTCCATCTCCAAAATTAAGTCAAGACCAAGTAGAAAGACTGAATAGTCCTATATCCCCCAAGGAAATAGAAGCAGTCATCAACAGTCTTCCTTCCAATAAAAGCCCTGAGCCAGATGGATTCAGTGCCGAATTCTACCAGACCTTCATAGAAGTGATAGCTCCAATTCTTTTCAAACTATTCCACAAAATAGAAACAGAAGGAACACTACCAAACTTATTCTATGAAGCCACAGTCATCTTGATACCTAAACCACACAAAGACCCAACAAAAAAAGAGAACTTCAGACCTGTCTCTCTTATGAACATTGATGTAAAAATGCTCAATAAAATACTTGCAAACCAAATCCAACAAAACATCAAAGATATCATCCATCATGACCAAGTAGGCTTCATTTCAGGCATGCAAGGGTGGTTCAACATACGGAAATCCATCAATGTAATCCATCATATAAACAAACTGAAGGAGAAAAAACACATGATCATCGCCTTAGGTGCCGAAAAAGCTTTGACAAAATCCAACACCCATTCATGTTTAAAGTCTTGGAGAGATCAGGGATACAAGGCACATACCTAAAGATAGTAAAGGCAATATAGTGCAAGCCTATAGCCAACATCAAACTCAATGGAGAGAAACTTAAATCAGTCTCACTGAAATCAGGGACAAGACAAGGCTGCCCACTCTCCATATCTCTTCAACATAGTACTTGAAATCCTAGGTAGAGAATAAGACCACCAAAGGAGATTAAGGGAATACAAATTGGAAAGGAAAAATCAAAGTGACACTATTTGCAGATGATATGATAATATATATGAGTGACCCCAAAATTCTACTAGAGAACTCCTGCAGCTGTTAAAAACCTTCAGCAAATGGCTGGATTCAAAATTAACTGAAAAAAATCAGTAGCCCTCCTTTATACAAAAGACAAAATGGCTGAGAAATAAATTAGGGAAACAACACCCTTTAAAATAGCCACAACTAACAAAAGTACCTTGGTGTAACTTTAACCAAGCAAGTGAAAGACCTGTTTGAAAGACTCTTTAAGTTTCTGAAAAAAGCTATCAAAGAAGATATCAGAGGATGGAAAGATCTCCCATGCAGGTGGATCAGAAAGATTAACATACTAAAAATGGCCATTCTGCAAAAAGCAATCTACAGATTCAATGCAATTCCCATCAAAATACCAACACAATTCTTTACAGACCTTGAAAGAACAATTCTTAATATCATATAAAAACAAAAACCCAGAATTGCTAAAACAATCCTGTACAAGAGATCATATGGAGGTATTTGCATCCCTGATCTCAAGCTGTACTTCATAGTAATAGTGATAAAAACTGCATGGTTCTGGCATAAAAACAGAATGGTGAATCAATGGAATTGAACAGAAGACCCAGAAATAAAGCCACACACCTATAGATACTTGATTTTTGACAAAGAAGCCAAAACCATACAATGGAAAAGTAACAGCATCTTCAGCAAATGATGCTGGTCTAACTGGATGTCTATATGTAGAAAAATTCAAATAGATCCATATTCATTACGCCGTACAAAACTATAAGTCCAAGTAGATCAAAGACCTCAACATAAAGCCAGATACACTAAACCTGTTAGAAGAAAAAGTGGGGAAGAGCCTTGACCTCATTGGCACAGAAGACAACTTCCTGAGTAGAATACCAATAGCAAAGGCTCTGAGGTCAACAACCAACAGATGAAATCTCATGAAACTTAAAATCTGTAAAGCAAAGCACACTGTCATCAAAACAAAATGACAACCTACAGATTGGGAAAGGATCTTCACCAATCCTATAGTAACTGAGGGCTAATATCCAGACTACATGAAGAACTCAAAAAGTTAAACACCAACAAATCAAGTAATCCAATTAAAAAAATTTGATACAGGGCTAAACGGAGAATTCTCAACAGAGAATATCAAATATCAGGTATATCAAATGGCAGAGAAACACTTAAAGAAATACTCAGTGTGCTTAGTAATCTGGAAGATGCAAATCAAAACGACCCTGAGATTTTACCTTACACACATCAGAATGGCTAAGATCAAAAATTCAAGTGACAACACATGGAGAAAGCGGAATCCTCCTCCATTGCTGTTGGGAATGTAAACTTTAACAACCACCTTGGAAATCAATCTGGTGCTTTTTTCAAAAAATTAAGAATAGTGCTACCTAAGATACACCTATACCACTCCTAGGCATATATCCAAAATACGTGCATATATACAACCAGGACATTTGCTCAACTATGTTCATAGCATAACTATTTATTCATAATAGCCAGAATTGAAACAACCCAGATTCCTCTCATTAGAGGAATAGATACAGAAATTGTGGTACATTTACACAATGAAATACTACTCAGCAATTAAAAACAAGGAAACCATAAAATTTTTAGGCAAATGGTGGAATCACCCTGAGTGAGGTAACTCAGAAGCAGAAAGATACATATGATATATACTCAGTTATAAATGAATATTAGTCGTGTAATATAGGATAAACATACTAAAATCTATTGTCCTAAAGAAGCTAAACAAGAAGAAGGACCATAGGGAAGTTTCTTAATCATCACTCAGAAAGCAAATGGGATAGGCATTGGAAGGAGGAGAAAACAGGGAACAGGACAGGAGCCTATGACAGAAGGCCTCTGAAAGACTACCCAGCCAGGTATTGATACACATGCTGAGACTCAGACAAAATTTGGGCACAGTACAGGGAATCTTATGAAAAAGGGGAGACACAAAGACTTGGAGGGGACAGGAGTTCCATAAAGAGACCAACAGAACCAAAATATCTGGGTCCATGTGTCTTTGCAAAGACTGATACTCCAACCAAGTACCATGCATGGAGCTAATCCAGACACCTTGCTCAGATGTAGCCCTTAGACTCAGTCTCCAAGTGGGGTCCCTGTAGGGGAACAGGGGCTGTCTGTGGCATGAATTCAGTAGCTGGCTCTTTGATCACCTTCCCCTTGAGGGAGTGCAACTCTATCAGAGAAAGACAATGCAGCCATTCCTGATGAGACCTGATAGGCTAGGGTCAGAGGGAAGGGGAGGAGGACCTCCCCTATCAGTGGAATGGGGAGGAGCATGGGAGGAGAAAAGGAGGAGGGTGGGCTTGGAAGGGGATTAGAGAAGGGGCTACAGCTGGTATACAAACTGAATTAATTGTAATAATAAAAAATAAAGAAAAAAGAAAGGAAAAACTGAGTAACTACTTAGAATGAAAGCTTTGAGTGCATTTCATATGATTATGGTTCCTGTATTTTCCCCCCAGATTTGATGAATGAATAGAAAAGGATGAAATTAAGCCTACTTCTGTATCACATAGTAATCAGAATTTGTGTGTATAAGCCTATGCACACCATTAAGCATATAAGAAAAAACACAGATTAAACTTTCTGTATCACAAAATTAAACATAAAAAGTACATTGTGCAGAAAATTGTATACCTGGAAATCTAATCAAGTCAATTGAAAACTTTCCCTCTTGACTCTTTCCCTCCTATTGGCTCACCTTATCCATCATCAGTATAAGGGATTCAGCTTTGTCTTATTTTCTCTTCTTTTGTGATGTTTGGTTGTTGTCTCTTGGAAGCCTATTCCTTTCTAAATGGAAACAGAGGAGGAGCGGATCCTTGGGAGGGAGGAGATGGTGGTGGTGGGGAGCTGGGAGGAGCACAGGGAGGACTGAGAAACTGTGGTCAGGGTGTATTGTATGGGGAAAGAATCCATTTTCAATTAAAAACTAGAAAAAATCATTTACTTTGTAAGCACAAATAAACATTATGCTATACCTTAAGACTATTAAATGGATAATTGTAAAAGATCCTGTAAATGTATTGACTGAAAGGACACAAAAATAAGAAATGCATCATGTTTACAGGAAACACATTTTTGCAAGATTGATCTACACTTTATGTAGACATTAATCCAAGTCCCATAAAGCTGCCTTTGAAAATCTTACGCAAGAATTCCTTTTTTCCACTGTCCTAGCAAAGACAGAAATATAGAATTACGTATTTATTCACTTTTCTCTTCTAAGTTATTCAAAACTTTTCGTTAACTTATGGAAATTTTTTCCTGATTTAACAAGGAGCTTTAATTCATATACTTTTAGTTTTATATAGGAATCTGTCAAATATATTTTTATTTCTTTTTTATAATTATTTTTGATTTATTATTTTATTTATTACAGTTTATTCACTTTGTATTCCAGCTGTAGCCTTCTCCCTCATCCCCTCCCCATCCCAGCCTCCCCTCCTTCCCCCTTCTCCTCCCATGCCTTTCCTCCAGTCCACTGATAGGGGAGGTCCTCCTCCCCTTCCATCTGACCCTACCCTATCAGGTATCAACAACCCAAATGTTCCTCAATTGAAGAAAGGATACAGAAATCTTAGAACATTTACACAATGGATTACTACTCAGCAATTAAAAACAAGGAAATCATGAAATTTGCAGGCAAAAGGTGGGAACTTCACAAGTATTCTTAAGTGTCAGGGCAGCAATGAACCTATAGAAAAAAAACTAAAAACTTTTAAGTCAAATCAATTGAAGGATCAATTCTACTTCCCATATTAAAGTAATTATGAAATTTGTCCACTAGATATTTGCTGCGTGCCATCCATGACATATTTTAGATGCATGACCATATTTATTACTTAATCCTGAGAAAAGGATGTTACTGTTTTTCTGATTATATTACTGTGTCTATTTGTTAATGAGTAAACTGAGATACAGGGAATGTTCCTGAGAGTCACTTCTAGAGTATGAACCAGAACTGAAATGTAACAGGGAATTCAACAAAAACAAGAGATTAAGAGAGTTTATGTATATGATACACACACATGTCACATACACATACATACATATGTATACATACACACACACACACATACACACACACACATATATATATACAAAAGAACCCTCCAAAATAAAAAATATTGGTGACATTATATAGATATATTAGCACTTAGCTTAATTAAATAAACTCCTTTAGTGTATAACAAAAGCAGCATTTTAAACTTGTGGAAAGAAATGAATTATTCAAGAAAAGGTGTTGATACAACTGGCTAACCATTTGGGAAAAGACTAACATTGATTTCCACCTTCTGACACAAACCAAAATAAACTCCAGATGGATTATAGATTTATTTTCAAATATTTAAATCAAATTTATTGCATATGTCAACATAGCCCAAGAAATAAAAACGTTGAATGCTTTTCACAATTTGAGAAACACTTCGGGAATAGAGATGAGATACTTAAAACTCAGACTTCTGCTTTTCCACTTCAATTTTCTTTAATTTATTTGTTTAATATTTGTAGACCTATTGTGCCATGGCTATGTAGAAAGACTATCAATTGGTTTAACCATAACATATATGTTGATTTTCTTACATTTTAGCTCAATCTACCCTCATATGTGTAGATGGACTAAAACATTGTAGGTATGAAATTCTGTCTGGTTTTATTGAAACAGAATATGGTAAATTAAAGTCATTATAGAAGTTTTGAATACTTGTGATAATGCAGCTCTCAAAATTTTAATCAACTGAATACCTTGATGCTAACGTATCTTGATATTTCCACCATATTCTTACATGTACTTGATGAATAGGCATCCTTTATTGTGTAGCAAATATATGAGTGACTGATTAATGAGATCACCTAAGGGACTCAAGAACAACCTTATGTCATGACTGATTTTAATTTGTACATTTTATTCATGTCATGAGACATATAGCATGTCTTCTTTTTCTTAAAGGGCGGGGACACATGTCATACAGTCTTCTATTAGAGACCCTAATTAAACGTAAAGGACGGTGTTCCATATGAAGTTAGTAAGAACATGAGTGGAAGTCTTCCTTGAGGAAGGACTGCCAAAGGAAAATCAAGATGAAGACTAAGCATCTGCTGAAACCAAAGGCAGCTGGTAGAAGAGCAGGGTGGATTTTATGGAAAGAAGGAAATGAAGACCATGTGTGAATGAGGAGTCCTTAGGGAAACCAGGTGCTGCACTGGAGCTGGAGAACAATACACAATGCTGAAAAGTGGGAAGACACCGGCTAAAATGCCTCGATAATAAAAATCCACAAATCATAATAGTTTCATGTCTGAAGAGTCAACATACCAGCTAGGATCAAAAAACACCAATGACTGCTATCCACAAGTCTGAAGGCAGCAGAGATGAAGTGGGAAGTTGGTCTTATAACAGATTTTTTGAAATAACTGTGAAATGTCTCAATATGAAGACCAAAAGTCAGGAGTCTCCAGTTTTCAGTTACTAGCAAGATTATCGTAACATATAACTTATTCTGGCCTAATTTTTCTTTTTCTTCATTTCACCCTCACTGCTACTGTGATAAAAGCAACTTAGACAAGAATGTATTTGTTTTAACTAATGGTCCAGGTGATACAGTATTTCATGGTGAGGAACGTAGGGCAGCAGGCAGGGAAAGCAATGTCAGGAATCTAGTCACGCTGTTCCCATGCAGGCATGTGTGCCCAGCCAGCTTTCTTTATTTTGTACATTCCAGGATGTTCTGCTCAGGGACTGGTCCCACCCACAATTAGGATGTGCCCTCCCACATCAATTACTGTGTGATTCCCCACAGGCTGCAAAGAGAGAACCATCTCCAAAGTGTTCCTATAACCTCTCAAATTCATCATATTAACTGTTCATCGCTTTAACGACAGCTGAACCTGGGAGAGTGAAGCCTAAAGAACGAGGCTGACTAAAGTCATAAACAATGGAGAACTTCCTCCACAGCCTCTCTAGCATGTGCTGTCACTTGAGTTTTTAGTCTTAGTCATTCGGATAGGTGTAAGATGGAATCTCAGGACTGTGGAGAAAGGGGAAACCTCCCCCATTATTGGTGAGAATGTAAACTTGTACTACCATTTTGGAAATCAATCTGGTGCTTTCTCAGACAATTAGGAATAGCGCTTCCTCAAGATCCAGCTATACCACTCTTAGGCATATATCCAAAAGATGCTCAAGTACACAACAAGGACATTTGCTCAACCATGTTTGTAGCAGCTTTATTTGTAATAGCCAGAAGCTGGAAACAGCCCAGATGCCCCTCAACTGAAGAATGGATGCAGAAATTGTGGTACATCTACACAATGGAATATTACTCAGCACTAAAAAAACAAAGAAATCATGAAATTTGCAGGCAAATGGTGAGAATGGGAAAAGATCATCTTAAGTGAAGTATCCCAGAAACAGAAAGACACACAGGGGATATATTCACTCATAAGTAAATATTAGATATATAATATAGGATAAACACACTAAAATCTGTACGCCTAAAGAAAATAATCAAGAAGGAGGATTCTGGCTAAGATGTTCAATCCCCATTCAGAAAGGCAAAGAGACTGGACATTAGAAGAGGGAGAAAACAGGGAACAGGACAGGAGCCTGCTACAGAGAGCCTCTGAAAGGCTCTACCCTGCAGACTATCAAAACAGATGCTGAGACTTATAGCCAAAATTGGGCAGAGTTCAGGGAATCTTTTGAAAGAAGTGGGAGATAGTAAGATCTGGAGAGTATAGGAGCTCCATAAGGAGAGCAACAGAAGTAAAAAATCACAGAGGTCTTTTCTGAGACTGATACTCCAACCAATGACCATTCATAGAGATAACCTAGAACCCCTGCACAGATGTAGCCCATGGCAGTTCAGTGTCCAAGTGGGTTCCATAGTAATGGGTACAGGAATTGTCTCTGACATGAACTGATTGGCCTGCTCTTTGATCACCTCCCCCTAAGGGGGGAACAACCTTACCAGGCCACAGAGGAAGACAATGTAGGCACTCCTGATGAGATCTGATAGACTAAGATCAGAAGAGACAGGAGGACTTCCCATATCAGTGGACTTGGGGAGGGACATGGGTGTAGAAGGTAGAGGGAAGGTAGGATTGGGAGGGGAGAAAGGAAGAAACCACAGGGGGGATGCAAAGTGAATAAATTGTAATTAATAAAAGTTAAAGATGGAATCTCAGAGTTGTTTCGATTTGCATTTTATGGATGACTAAGGATGTTGAGCATTTCTTTAAGTGTTTCTCTGCCTTTCTCCTCCATTGCTGGTGGGAGAGCAAACTTGTGTAACTGCTTTGGAAATAAATCTGGAGATTTATCAGAAAATTGGGAATAGCACTACCTCAAGATCCATCTATATTACTCCTGGGCATATACCAAAAAGATGCCCCACCATTCAGTAAAGACATTTATTCATAGCAGCTTTATTTTTAATAGCCAGAATCTGGAAACAACCTAATCTGGAAACAACAGAGGAATGGATACAGAAATTGTGGTACATTTACAGAATGGAATACTACTCAGCTACAAAAAACAAGGAAATTGTGAAATTTGCAGGCAAATTGATGGAACTAGAAGAAATCATCCTGAGTGAGGTAACCCAGAAACAGAAAGAGAGGCATAGTATACATTCACTAATAAGTGGATATTAGCCACATAATATAGGACAGCCATCTACAGACCTAAATAAAGAGAAACCTAAGAAGGATGCTTAAATCTCATTCAGAATGGCAAACAGGAAGGACACCAGAAGTGGTGGAAAACAGGAAACAGAATGGGAGTCTGTTTTAGAGGGTCCTCTGAAAGGATTCACCCAACAGGGGATCAAAGAAGATGCTGAGACTTATGGCTAAGCTTTCGGCAGAGTGCAGGGAGTATTATGGAGGAAGAGAGAGGGGGGATTAGAAAGACATGGAGGGGACAGGAGCCCCACAGGGAGATCAACAAAACTAAAAGTTCTGAGCCCAGGGGGTCCTGCAGAGACTGATGCACCAATGGAGGACCATGCATTGAGAGGACCTAGGCCTCCTACTCAGATGTGGCCAATTGGCAGCTCAGTCTCCATGTGGATCTCTGAATGAGGAGAGCAGGGGCTGCCTCTGTCATGAACGCAGTTTGTTCACTCACCCCTGATTATGCAGCCTTGCCAGGCAACGGAGGAAGAGGATCCAAGCAGTTCTGATGACAAGCTATGGCAGATAGCAATAGTGGAGAACTCCCCCTTCCAGTGAACTAGGAGAAGGGAATGAAGGAAAGAAGGAGGGAGGTGGTACTGAGGACGTTGATAGATGTGACTTCAATTGGGATATAAAATGAATAAATTGTAAATAAATATTAAAAAAAAACAATGGGCACTTTTATTTAGAGCATCAGAATTTATGCTCTGAGGCTTAAAAACAATCACATGAAGGTCTTCAATTACATGGATAAGCTGCACATGGCAAAAACATGATTTTCTACAGAGGCATGTAAACACATAAAGTAGCTAGATGGAATGAATAATCTAAAGTAAACTCGTTCCTATCCACTAAACCTGGGAGGGACACAAAAGCACATTTCAAGAACAATTTTGAAGAGACTGAGGTCCCAGGACCCTTGTTTGTTTCCTTGGCATTTTCTTCCAAGGACTCAGAATTCTCCTCACACTGCTCCATTCTTGGACCATGTTCCAACAGTTAACCATTTAACAATTAACCATAGAACCTTGCATTGTAAGATTTATAAACTAGTCCTTAAATCTATCCATGTATGATATCACCTTCACTTTCTTGCATTAGCTTAGTTGTCTGCCACTTGTTTTTTTTCCCCTCACATTACATATAACAGGGAAGGACTTTGCTTACTCTTAAATACTGCTTCTAAATTATTTTGACTTCTTCCTCCTACAAAGCTTTCAACACCAAACCACGTGGTTTGGCAACTCTCTTCAATAAAATTCTCTCCACTTCCCTAATTCAGCCATTGTTGTGAGGCTACCCTCCGTCTGCTTTAACTTTCTTGCCCTGCCACCAGGTGTGCCTTGAGCTCCACCCCTTTATGTACCTCAGTCCTGTGGTGGTGTATCGTTGTCTCCAATAACTGGATATCAACAAGGTTTCTCTCAGACTACTAAGGAATCTAGGAACAATGTTACCACATTATCATCCTTGATTGTACACTGGCTCCTAGAAATTTCTCATGCCTGTCACCACTGCCTTGCTTCACTTCCCACAGCAAGCTCTTCATCACAAAGAGTACTACACTACATGCCCTCAACTCTGTGGCCTCCTTTTCCCCTCAACATCTCTTTACTGCCCTCTAATCAACATGCATTTGCTGCAAGTGCCTGACATACTAAACACATTTGAACATTAAGACTTTTTTGTTCTAAGTTGGAAGTCTGAGTTTCTAAAACAGCTAGAAACAGAAGTTTGAGAATAATTCATGATTATCTGTGTTTTTGTCTCTTTGTTTTATTTTTCCATTTGACCATTATTCGGACAATGACAATGGCTTCTGAAATCACAAGGCATCTTAAAAATCAATAACCTGAGAAGAAAGGAAGCCAGTACTTCTAATAATCACTTTCACTCTAGTTGAGATGTATGCCCGTCTCTGTAGACAAAAAAAAAAAAAAAAAAAAAAAAAAAAAAAAAAAAAAAAAAAAAAAACAAAAAAAAAAAAAAAAAAAAAAAAAAAAAAAAAAAAAAAAAAAAAAAACAATGGGACAATTATATTGGGTTTTATAAATGTTAAGACTTCCCCCCATGTGGCAAAAATGGGAAAACAGTATTGACAACTCCATCAGTCATATGATATGCTACTGTTCCAATAAGCACAAAGTTAATATTGAATAGATATATTTTATTTGTTTGTATATGATCTTAAAATGTTAAAAAATAAAGTCAATGGTTGTAATTTAAAGTCAGGAACACAGTTCCCAAAAGGATATTTAATCAAACTTAGATTCTCACAGTTCCAGCTGTCTTGTTTTCCTTTCCTACTCAATATGAATAAAACCCACTTCTCTCCTGCCCAACGTAAAGAGTCACTTTTAGGAAATATACCCTTTACTCTGAGGTATGATATCAACATGTCAGCCAAAAGTATCCTGGAAAATAGAATGACCCAAGTTAAAACATAGGCAAGAAAAAAACATGGAAGTGAGGGAAACAAGAGCCTTCTTCATTCTGAGACATTGGGAGTATATAAACGATGATTTTTAGTAGTATTGGAAGATCAGGAAAGTCATAGGAAATTTTCAGAAACTGCATGTACCTAAGTACATGTTGCTAAGTGAAAACTTCACACAACAAGAGGCAAATGTGATGAAATTTAAAAGCACTAACAAAGACATTGGAGATGTAGCATAAAATTTAATTCATGAAGTATATATGGCAAGCAATAGAGTCAGATATCACCAAGAGAATGAGTTATTTTCAAAATTAAGTTAGAATTTTAACTCTGTCTTGACCTATTTTCTCTATTTTGAATATGAGCCATTGTGTTACAACCATATATAGGTAATGTTTCTAGTTCAGAAAATATTATTAAATATTCAATGATGCTTGCTAAGTAAGAGACTAAAATAAGTAGAGAAAACTGAACTCCACAATTAAGATTGGCGTGATACTGTGATCAGTTCTAGAAGAGGGACTTAAACAGTATCTAGCAAAGAGCAACATTGAAATGGAGGAAGCTTGGGCTCTGAGATGACCCCAGAGTTCGGGAATTCAGACTATCCAAGTCTCCCAGAGCACAGAAAGAAAAACCTCACAGTCTTAGTGTAGAGATGAGATTGGTTTGTAATAATTCACTGTTTTTAGTCATATGCTAAAATAGCTCAAACAGAAAGGCATTTAAGGAAGGGATCATGCTTCATTGCTTAAGTGGAGGAAGGTGGGATGGTGGAACATTGTGCTGGCACAGTTAAAGAAGAAAAGCGTACGTGTAGACTGTGTTGTAGGGTTTCTGACCATGCCCATGTTTGTAGCATTATGGCATGTATATAATTCAGGGTCTGATATTAAGGCTTGATTATATGTCTTAGGATATGTAATCACCTTGCAATTGCTAGAAATTATTTTGAAGACGGTCTTTTAAATAGTTATCAATATTCTCTGATACCTACGGACCAAAGTTAAAGCTGACGTCACAGTTGCAGTAGGTTTCTCCTGTAACAGTCATCTATTTGACTTCCAGAATTTATCCAATATGTTAAATACGGACAAAAAAATCACGGGTTTATTCATCTGTTGCAATGATTTCTATCCCTACACAAATACCCCAAAGCATAGAGTACACTAGTATCACATCTGTTGGATACATCTGTCTGGCACACACTCTTCCCAAACACAGCATGGAAAAAAATCTATTACAAAGAAGCCTGAACATGGTTAGAATCTGAATTTTCAAGGAAATGTCTTTCAGTCACCTTTGTCAAAATACAACGTAATTGCTTTAGTTTATATACTTAGATCTGAAGATTCAGATCCAGAAACCCAAACAAAGAGAGAATATGAGGTGTTTGTCTTTCTAGGTCTGGCCTATCTCATAGAGTATATTTTCTTGTTTCATTCATTTGCCTGCAGAAATCATTATTTTATTCTTTTTTACAACTGAAAAGAATCCCTTGTTGTATATGCCACATTTTCATTATCTGCTCATCAGCTATAGGAGCATATTTAAGTTGTCCCATTTCTAGCTATTGTGACTATGGTAGCAATGAACATGGCTGACCAAAAAGATGTCCATGGTGGGCAGGAGGGCTCTAAAGAGGGGAATAGTAAGGCACCAAAGATATAAAGGCATATATGGAAAATCAAGAGATGAGACTGTAACTGAGGCGTCGGGAGGAAGGGCAATAAATGATGTGAGGCAGATAATACTGAAGAAGTTTGAAAAGGCATAAGGAATCATATTGTTTTATATTTACTTAAAATTGCATAGAATATATATATATAAATGTATGTATCTACATACATATTTAAACAAGATCATGACACTTGTGACAATACTCCACCTCAAGAGCCACAGAATATCAAACAAAAGCCTCAGTGATGGACATGGAAACTTCCCTTCTAGTTGTTGGTCAGGGGAGCTCAAGGGACTCCCCAAATACAAGCTTCTGCTGTTGCCCTTGGTTGCCTCCCAGAAATTAAAGGTAAGTATTATTAGTGAAGATGCCATACACTTTTGTCACAGTACTTGGAGGAATCTAGGTGGATCTGATCTCAAAGCCTCTTTCTTCAATGTACTAGAAAGTTCAGTAGTAGCTGCCAAGGGAGAAAACGAATCACATGGCCTACCTAGATGTAATTTCTATTAACCATGACATTGACCAGCAAAACAAGATAGCCTCACAGCATCAATCCTAGAGGTAACCAACAGTTGTCTTATTGGATTTACGGTCAATGCATAGGAGGGAACCCATATCTGCCACTATAAACCAAAGGAACTACTCATGGCTACTGAGGCCATGAACGAGAAGAACCTACTCCTGGCATTTTCCCATGCCATAAAATTTCCAATTATATTCTAAATGCTTATCATGCCTAAGCCCACAGATAAGTATAGCTTTCACTTTCCACCAAAGAAGCTTCTTTTGCTGGAGACCCTCATCCACAATTGGTTGATACACAGGGACTGACTATGGGGTGCTCTATTCATACATTCTACGATACAAAGCCAGTATTTAAGTTCAGGGAGCACCATGGAACCAGAAGACCAGATTTTCTGCTGCAAGATAGTATCTTTTGTAGATGACGAGGAAGCTGCATGCATGACATTGCAACAGTATGCTTGCCTAAAAAAGCCCTAAATAGTGACCACACTAGTTGACACGCCAGCACGGATGGGAAATATTTCATAAAGCTCTATATCTGGTTTACAAGCCACAGGCAATTAATGATGGCTAAGAGAAGAATCAATTTTCCCCAGAGATGAGTCATTTAATTGCGTATTGAGTACCAGTCAGTCCTTAAACATATATGAATATGAGCAATATCAAATGGACTTGGTAAATTGATTTGTGTGATAGTATAAAAGCATTTAATAAGAAATTCTAGCCATGGTTTCAATGGTGTATCTGTGATCACAAATTTTAAGAATTTTGAGAGCTTCAGAACAAAAATAAGTAAAAGGTATGTCAGTAGGGAAGATTATTTTCATTACTGCCAAAAATAAAACTAAACTTAAAGTTGCTTTGGTCTAAAAGTAAAGCTCAGTAGCAGAGTATATGCCAGACAACATGACGACTTGGGTTTAATCCTAAGTACCTCAATTAAAATGATTTCACATTTCAAGTTGGATGCCATTGTTCAGTATCATATAAATTTTCATCTTCACTATTTCCCAAAATAGCTGCTGATTTTAAGGAAGTAATGTAGAGTAGTCCAATCTTTATCTTAGTCCTTTTGTTAATCTTGGGAAAGAGTAAGTAGGCAAGTTAAAGAAGACTATACTAAGAGAAAAAAAAGACATAGAATGATAAAAATATTCTATAATATAAAGCTAATTGAAAATGGCTATATGATATTTTTGTTCAGTATTTAATAGGGTAATATACATGGGTTCAATTTCCAAAAAGGAAATAGAAATTTAGTAAGTAAATATAAATTTTAGTCATAAGCTTTGGCTATACAATTTTTTTTTTAATGTGTGGTGGTAGAGCCTCTCCATTTATTCAATAAAAATAACTACCACTGTTTCTAACATCAGGGTTCTTAGTACATGGCATTTATTTACCCTAAGAAATATCAAAATGAAATTTCATTTGTTGTGTAAATGATGCTTTTATTGTGGAAAAAAATGTAAAAAAACATGGCATATTTTAATTCTACCTTTAAGGTTCCTCTTCTCTTTTTCTTTATTTATTTATTACAGTTTATTCACTTTGTATCCAGGCTACAGCCCACTCCCTTATTCCCTCCCAACTCCTCCTTTCCTCCCTCTTTTCTTCACATGCCCCTCCCCCAATTTACTGATAGAGGAAGTCCTCCTCCACTTCCATCTCACTCTAGCCTATCAGGTCTCATCAGGATGAGGCTGCCCCCTGCCAGGGGGAAGTGATCAAAGAGCTGGCCAATGAGTTCTTGTCAGAGACAAAGCTGCTCTTCCTGTACATCCTATAATTCCATACGTTATAAAACAAGTCTAAAATATTAACAAGTAATGAGGATATCAAGTAAACTAATTTGGTAACTAACTTGAAAAGACTAGTTATTTATTTTTATTAGCCTCTGTTTTCCCATGGAGAAGAACAAAGTTAAAAGGAAAACTAGCGTAGATGACACAGAATCAACTTCTTTGTCATGGTGTCTCATTGATGACAAGTAAATTTTGCTTTGAACACAGTTGAACTCTTATTCTTTGTCTCTCTTGCTCTCTCTGTAACTGACATAATTTAAAACTTTTGTCTCCTTTCTTTGAAAAATACATCAATTCTCTATCTTGTTTCCCCCACAGAAATAATTAGCCTCTCCAACTGCATTCATTTTAAAATTAACTTTCATTTTCTTGATTGCCGTGTAAAGTTTGTACACATTTATAAGACACAATGTGTTGTTTTGATCCATGTATAAATTGGATAGTAATTAATTCAGAGTAATTAGCATATACATCCCCTTAAAATTTTGTAAAGTCTTTACCATGCCATGTATATCTTAGTACAGAAAGAAGTAATTCAAATTCTTCATTTTGAGATACATTACACCATGTTAACTGTGTTCTCTATGTGGTGTCATAACAGAATAAAATTCAGTCCTTCTAGCAAAGAACATTTCTCCACCCCCATCCTGTTATTCTTCTCTCAGTATTTATGAGACAAGCTTCTGCAATTTTCACTTAGAGGTGAAATCATGGGTTTGTCTTTGTGAGTCTGATTTAATCACTTATTGGAGAATCTTCCAAGTCCATGTACATCATCACAGATGACAAGGTTTCATGTATTTCATGATCAAAAAGTATTCTATAATATTACATATATATGAATACTGATATATATTTATATTATGTTATATATTATGCATTCAATTGTTTAATGATGGGTATTTAGGCAATACTGCAACAAACTTGGGATTCAAGAACACACAGTGAAAAAAAAAAGACAGCATCCTCAATCAATAAATAGTTCTAGCAAACTGAATCTACACATAAAAAAGTAAAACTAGACCCCATTTCTCACAAATTACTAGAGCAACTCAAAAGGGAGTAAAGGCCTAAGCATAATACCTGGCCGTGAAACCACAGGAAGCAGACAGGGGAGATGCTGCAGAATGCTGGCCAAGGCGGCGATGCTGTGGCTATGACTGCCAATGCACAAGAAACAGAAAGAACATTTTGGGTGGGAAATGTGAATTTTATCAAACCTTAAAATTTCAGCACAGCAAATGACAAAATCGGCAGAGCAAAGAGAGAGCCTACAGAAAGAGAAAGAAACAGGCAAAAAATATATATACATTTAACAATGGATTAACATGCAGAATATAAGGAGCTCTCACAACTCTATCAAATACAGAACTGAAAAAACATGGGCTACAAGTTTAAATAGACATTTTTTTTTTCAAAATTCAGAGAAATATGTGCTCTTATACACTGTGAGAAAGTAGATTAGACAATTCATTATCTCGAGAGGACAGGAAGAGGGGGAGGAGGAGAAAGCAAAGGAGTGGGGAGGACAGACTGACTGGCTGTGGGGAGAATGTTTCTCTAAATTTAGAAAAAATAATTAAAGACAAGGAGTAGTATTCAAAAATTGCTTCTTTGAGAATGCATGCATTTTTATAGACCTCACTCTTGGAGACAACACCTATCAAGGTTCTTTCTGGGGCCCAGATCCTGAGATCCTAGTAATAAAAGAAAACTGTATTATGTTATGGAACCAAAGGGACTGGAAAGAACCACCGTGGATACATAAGCAAAGTCAAGTACCCTAACAAGTTTTTTTAAGATATGATTGTGAACACTGATTCAGGAATATTTTAAGATGAGGACTGCTAGAGTTCTTTTTTATCTGCTAAATCATAAAACCAAGGGCAGGGTCCTGGAAGTGTTAAGTCTCAGGTGTGAGATTCTCTCTGTGTGTGTGTCTGTCTCTCTCTCTTCTCTCTCTCCCTTCTCAGTGTCTCTCTCATATATTAAACCCACTGCAGTTTCCCCTCCCCTCCTCTCAGTCTCTCCCAACCACCTATCATCTCCTCTATATCCATCCTGGATCCACACCCAAACCCTGTCTCCCTTCAGAAAAGTGCAGGCCCCCCAAGGACGTGAACCAAACACTGCATAACATGCAACAATAAGACAAGGCACATACCATCACATCAAGGCTGGTTGAGGCAACCCAGAGGAGGAAAATAGCTCCCCCACAAAAGACTCAGAGACAGTCCCTGCTCCCACTGGTAGGGATTCTCAAAAATACCAAGCTACTCAGCCATAACGAATGCAGAGGACCTAGGTCAGACCCCTACAAGATCCCTGATCTCTGCGAGCCCCCTTGAGTCCCGGTCAGTTAATTCTGCTGGCTTACTTCTCCTGGTGTGTTCCTGACCCCCTTGGTTCCTCCAATCCCTACCTCTCCTCCTCCTCAGGACTCCCTGAGCTCTGCTTAAGGTTTGGCTGTGAGGCTGTGCCTCTGTTCCCATCAGTTGCTGAATGGAGTCTCTCCAGCCTCTCTGATGACAATTCTGCTAGGCTCTAGACTCAGAACACTCTGCAGGCAGGACAAACTGTAGGTTGGAGGTTTTGTGGCTGGGTTAGTGTCCCAATCTCAAGAGGCCTTGCCTGGTTACAGAAGATAGCTAGATCAGCCTCTGTGTGCCCCAACAAGAGGAGTCTTTGTTAGGGTTACTCTCTGTTGTTCATTTTTAAATGTCTTTTGTTGTAGTTTTCTGAGACAAGATCTCATGCAGCCCAAGCTGGGCTCAGATTTTCCCAGTAACTGAGCTCCTTATGCTCCCACGTCTGTTGTCCAAATCCTGAGATTACAGGCCTGCACCTCCTCATTTGGCCAACATGAGAAAGTCTTATGCTAAGCACATTTGAAAACACATCTCTCTTTCAAGGAGCCTTGAGACATAGCCTAGAGGATGATTCCAAGCAGTTAAAAATAGGTAAAAAATAGATACAGTTTTGTTTCTCAAGATTCAGAAAAAAAAAAAAACACAAGATACCCAAATTAAATGTGAAAATCAAATAAATCATCTTTAGTGTGTATATTTATATTGCATGTTCACGCTTTAAAATGTTCTTTTTCTTAAATCAAAATTTAACCAGACATCCTACAGTTTACCCAGTAGCCCCATGCTAGAGGTGAGTAGATGACTTTATATTTAAAAAGAAAATCAAATTTATATGAGCTTCACTATTAAAACGTAAAACCCAATGTTAAATTAATGGCATCTGTTTTTATAATCAGTTCTCACCATTCTAGAAACTAGCTACCATAAAGTATCTAACATGTTGGCAAAGGGTACTGCCAGTCACTGGACTTCTCCTGGTGATTTGTGGGGCATGAGGACTGTGCAAGAAGGGAAACTGGTATGAAGCTAGAGTGAGGTCAAGATGTGTCCAAACCCTAAAAGTCTCAATCGTGAGACCTGCAAGAGTAAGGTCTCTCCCTGTTCTGTGCCCTGGCACAGATAGTCTTGCAACCCACACCCTAGAAATTCTCCAGGTAGTCAGATAGCCTAGATCCTGAAATTCCTCACAATGCAAATGAAGTATTCCCAGCACCACAGCCCCAAAGACTTTCACTTACCTGAAAACTCCTACCCACTTTCCCCAGGGTTTACATAGCCTTTATTTCCCCTGCCTGAATAAAGAAAGCTGTGTCGCTGAGAGAGCTGAGAGAGCTGTGTAGCTGACAGGGATGTCACACTAAAAGAGCTTTTCAGAGAAGGCTTTCTCCCTCTGAGCACTCATCTCAGGACTGGGATCCTGCAAACCCACCTGCTGGTTAAGCTTCATTCCTTCAGGTCCAGCACCTGTATGCTTCCGTTCTTGGAAACTCCAAGAAGAAGCAGCAGGACCTGGGCACCAGACTGCCAGTGATTATTTTCCAAGAGTAGCACATTTCTTAAAAAAAAAAAAAAAAAAAAGTGAATCCCAGGAACACAGAGAATTGGTGCAAATGCCTTATTTTGAAAGATAACCCTTTCTAAAGATTATGGTAAATTACTCCAGAAGTGCTCTTCCAACAGCCTCCTCCTGTTTTTCTTCCTTTTTCTTTTTCCTCTCTGTCTCGGTCTTTATCTCTACCTCTCTGTCTCTATCTTTGTGTGTCTCTCTCCCCTACATTATACTAAGTGTCATTCATACCTCATCAGGTAAAGGGATCCACACCACCTATTTCAGTAATAGTCAAGAATGGCAGCGAAATACAAACCCCCACAGCTATGAACTCACTTTAAAGCCAATTGATTAAAGGACTCACTTGTCCTTATTTTTACTGCTGGCACTCTTGCCTATTGCTCTGAACCACCGCATCCGGGATAAGGTAAACGAGAGCACAGTTGTCAAAGATGTCACAATCTAAGGGCACTCTCAAATCCAAAAAGTAAAGGTGTCACTGGACATCTGAGAGGTGCACGCTCCAAGGCATCCACCCAGGAACATTAGGCCCCATTTCTAAAGTGGCTTTGAGATGACATCTCTCTTCCTGTTAACTGGGTGTGCACTTAGGATTTAAAGGGGAAGAAATCTTTCTTTCCAATGTCAGGACCATAAAGTCTTCCTTCAGGATGCACAAAGAAAAATGGCTGTTTTTCTGAAGTGATCATAACATCACTTGAGAACCAAACTTTAGGGCCTTTGTTTTCATGAGCTTTCAGAAGTTCATTTGATAATGGCTTACCCTGATGGCATGAGGAAATAAAATTTCTTGGAGACTTGTTTAGTAAACAGATGACAGAGATATATTTCTCAGGTAATACTAAAATTATTTAGCTGATGATATAAACTAGTTTAGAAACATAAAGGCACAATGTAACCTAAAAATGAGTGTGGGACTGAGATAAAAAGCCTTGGGTAAAGATTGGACACACCATGCAAATGCCACGGGAGCCAGGTTACATGGAACGAGGTAAGAGGCCCCACACTGAGTATCTTTGGAGCAGCCAGTGTCGCTGTGCCAAGAATTTGGAACACAGAAGAAAAAGGTCTTACCACTGGAGCTGTTTCAAGTGCTGCAAAATATGTTAACATGCAAATTTGATATTTTAAAGTGACTTTTTCATAGTGTTTAGAAACAGGAAATTATTGGAAGTATTTTCAAGGCATAGGATGAGGGACCTATGAATGTTAGTGACAGCCTCTGGGATCATGAAGTTGTTTCCAACCTATGAAGATTAAGATCATATTGTGATGTATTAAGGAAGAAGGATTTATGTAAATAAAGGCTGAAAATAAGAATTTCTAGTTACAAAAGAATTTAATGTATTTAATCATAAGAAGAGATGAAAAATTAGAAGTTATCAAGATAACTGAAATCTCATAGTAAAAGGATACAATAAATTTATGAGATCTCCTTCATATCCAGAAGTGTAATGATTCTCTCCCCATGCTTATGTGATTGTGTAAAGACCAACCAAATGTTCCCCTATGCCACACTTCTGGAGACCAGCTTCATCCATGAACATTAACCCTTTGAAGATCCTTGAATTAAACTGGAATGAATTCATTTTCATTTGGGTCATCTCATACAACTTATCATTTTTAATCGGCTCACACTAAAGTATTTACCAGTTTCATTTCCCAATCAAGTTTTCAAAGCTTATAAGTCCTTATCACTACAAAGTCCTTTCATCTTTACTCTCCAAATAATTCATTCACCTTTGCTAGAATTAGTTAAGAAAGATGATTAACTATTGAGCTCTTAAGTCTTGGGATGTCTCTGTGATTGTTAGTTTTACTTGTTAACTTGAACAACCTAGAATCTCCAGGCAAGAGAGTGTCAATGAGGAATTGAGTATACCAGGGTGGCCAATAGGCATGGCTTTAGGGGACTGTTTTAGTTAATTTATGTGGGAAGAATTAAGCCCCCATATGGGAGCCATCACTCCCTAGGCAGGATGCTGTGATTGCTCAGTAGAGGAAGATAGCTGATTACTAAGTATACATTCATTTATTCCTCTTCAAGTTTTTTAAATTTATTATTTATTGCAATTTATTCACTTTGAATCCTGGCTGTAGCTGTGGCTGTGATGTAACTAGCTATCTCAAGCTCTTACTGCTACGATTTCCCCCAGAGTGAAGGAACTGTGAGACAAACATTTTCTCCAATAGGGTTCTGATTTTATGTTTGTTTGTTTGTTTATTTTGTAAAAAGGGGACATTTTTGTCAGAACAATAGAAACAAAATTAGAAATGTTCCCAGTAAAATACTTTCTGGATTTTTTCTTGTTCTTTTCATACATGTAGAATTCTTCCTGCTTTCCTAAGTGAAAATTATTCCAATTAATCTAGTGTCCTTATTTTAGCAGAGATAATTTTAACGTGGATAGAAATGTACATTATGAAGAAAACACTAGTATCTAAAGCTTTGTGTACTGGCCACTACTGATGAGTGGACCATGAAGATCACTCATTCTTAGTTACATCTGAGATTAGTGTTTGGAAGACTGTGAAACCTGTATGTATCAACCTGATCCTCAACATACATTAAGTAAAAAATTTCTAATGCAATAAAATATTCTACAGTTCTACAGATGGCTTTAGATCTTTTTTTGACACTTGAATTTTAAATATTTTCTCAATCAGTCTAAAATACAGTGATCATGATATGACTTTCAGTAATTACAACATGAATATTTTACAGCCAGATTTAATTTACTAATATATTTGCATTGATGTAGCTGCTTTTGTTTGAAATAGAGACAAGGTATCACAGACGGCAGGAGATTTTTTATCTTCTGGCTGTGAAAGGGAAGGAAGACATTCTTGAAGAATCCATTTTCCAGATCTAAATAATAGAGTCTTTCTTGGCTGGCCAATCTTCCTCACCACACATCTGATAAAACTTACAGAGGAGAAGCTTCTGGTCTCTAGATTACTTCCATCATGCCATAGTCATTCTTGCTTCTCTAAGATCATTTCTGACCACATTGATGTCCTCCAGTGGTTTATCATCATAACGTCTTCTCTTTGTGTGCTAATGAATACCTGTCTATCTTTCCAGCATCATTTTTGAGACTCAACCACACCTCAGCATTAATCACCTTTTTTCAAAGGAATAGAAGATAGCTCTAGATCAATTTTGAGTGAGCTTAGCCCAGGACCACAGATTAAGGTTACCCCAAATTCCATGTTCTAACATGGAAGCAGTTTTATGAGGTTTTTAAATACATTGGTGGGCATACCAAAGAGGCAGATATAATGAGATGGGGAGAGCTATTCTACAGGCCTAAGATGCTATGTAATGACATTCTTAACTTTTAGATTGTCTGAAGCTATTGTAATGTTAAATTGATAGATTATAAAATATTTTTATGAATAATCTATGTATTAATAATTTATGTTTTCAAAGATTCATTATCTCTCTGAAATGTTCTTAATGCACCAAATATACATGTGTATATATACATATATATATTTCTTTTCCTAGACTTTGAAGAACCTAGTATATTCCTCTTTAGTAGAATCTATACATTGGGCCACACTTTATTTTTATGGACATTTTCTCTACTTACAATACAGTCTTTCTAGTCTACAAGGCTGCATTTTTTTTTACCTTGTATTTGCAAAGCCTTGGGTAGCTCCAAGGGCTTCTTGATCACTGGGTAAAAGTTTGACAACAGATATAAGACTGTTTGTACATCGACATTAAAACAGCAGAGAGAACTGACCATTATTTCTTACATAATTTCATCAGTTGAATCAAGTACAAGTTATTGCATCACAAGGATGTTCAATGTACTCTTGAAAGACTAAAGGACTGCTTTGCAAAAGACATTTGCAATCATACAATTTCGTGAAGTACATACTTGAACCTCTACATCTTACAAATCTTATGAGTTTGTTAGATTTGAATATGATTGGAAAAAATAAGATTGTTTCATTAGAAATTAAGAACACAAGATTTTCCCTTCAAAAATATTTTTTGTTTTCTTTTATTCTTTATTAATTACACTTTATTCACTTTGTATCCCCCTGTGGTTCCCTCCTGCCTCCCATGCCAATCCCTCTCTTCTTCCACCCTCTGCATTGATTCTCCTCCCCAAGTCCACTGATAGGGGAGGTCTTCATTTCCTTCCTTCTGACCCTAGTAAATTAGGTCTCATCAGGAGTGGCTGCATTGTCTTCTTCTGTGGCCTGGTAATGCTGCTTCCCCCTCAGGCAGAGGTAATTAAAGAACAGGCCAATCAATTCATGTCAGAGACAGTCCCTGTTCCTCTTACAATGGAACCCACTTGGATATTGAACTGCCATGGGCTACAACTGTGCAGGAGTCTTAGGTTATCTCCATGCATAATCCTTGGTTGGAGTATCAGTCTCAGAAAAGACAATTGTGCTCAGAATTTCTGGTTCTGTTGCTCTCCTTGTGGGGCTCCTGTCCTCTCCAGATCTTACTGTTCCCCACTTCTTTCCTAAGATTCCCTGCACTCTGCCCAAAGGTTGCCCATAAGTCTCAGCATCTGCATTGATAGTCTACAGGGCAGAGCCTTTCAGAGGTCCTCTGTGTCAGGCTCCTGACTTGTTCCCTCTTTTCTCCTTCTTCTGATGTCCATCCTCTTTGCCTTTCTGGATAGGAATTGAGCATTTTAACAAGAGTCCTCCCTCTTGATTAGTTTCTTTAGGTGTAGAGATTTTAGTAGGCTTATCCTATATTATATGTCTATATGAGTGAGTATATACTGTGTGCATCTTTTTGCTTCTGGGATTGCTCACTCAGGATGATCTTTTCCAGATCCCAACATTTACCTGCAAATTTCATGATTTCCTTGTTTTTAAATGCTGAGTAATATTCCATTGCATAGATATACCACAATTTGTGCTTCCATTCCTCCACTGAGGGCATCTGGGCTGTTTCCAGCTTCTGACTATTACAAATAAGGTTGCTACAAACATGGTTGAGCAAATGTCCTTATTGTGTACTTGAGACTCTTTTGGGTATATGCCTAGGAGTGGTATAGCTGGATCTTGAGGAAGCGCTATTCCTAGTTGTCTGAGAAAGCACCAGATTTATTTCCAGAGTGGTTGTACAAGTTTACATTCCCACCAGCAGTGGAGGAGAGTTCCCCTTTCTCCACAACCTCTCCCGCATGTGTTGTCACTTGAGTTTTTGATCTTGGCCATTCTGATGAGTATAAGGTGAAATCTCAGGGTCAATTTGATTTGCATTTCCCGGATGGCTAATGCAGTTGAGCATTTCTTTAAATGTTTCTCTCCCATTTGGTATTCCTCTATTGAGAATTCTCTGTTTGGCTCTGTACTCCATTTTTTAATTGGTTTACTTGATTTTATGCTGTTTAACTTCTTTAGTTCTTCACATATACTGGATAATAGTCCTCTGTCAGATATAGGATTGGGAAGATCCTTTCCCAGTCTGTAGACGGTCGTTTTGTTCTAATGACAGTGTCCTTTACTTTACAGAAGCTTTTCAGTTTCATGAGGTCCCATTTATTGATTGTTGCTCTTAGAGCCTGTGCTGTTGGTGTTCTGTTCAGGAAGTTGTCTGCTGTGCCAATAAGTTCAAGGCTTTCTCCCACTTTTTCATCTAAGCGGTTTAGAGTGTCTGGTTTTATGTTGAGGTCTTTGATCCACTTGGACTTTTTTGTGCAGGGTGATAGATATTGGTCTATTTGCATTTTTCTACATGTAGACATCCAGTTAGACCAGCACCATTTATTGAAGATGCTGTCTTTTTTCCATTGTATGGTTTTGGCATCTTTGTCAAAAATCAGGTGTCCATAAGTGGATTTATGTCAGTGTCTTCTATTCGATTCCATTGATCCACTTGTTTATTTCTATGCCAGTACCATGCAGTTTTTAGTATTGTTGCTCTGTAGTACAGCTTGAGATCAGGAATGGAGATACCTCCTGAAAATCTTTTACTGTAGAGAATTGTTTTAGCAATTCTGGGTTTCTTGTTATTCCATTTGAAGTTGAGAATTTTTCTTTCAAGGTCTGTAAAGAATTGTGTTGGTAATTTGATGGGAATTGTGTTAAATCTGTAGATTGCTTTTGGTAAGACGGTCATTTTTATTATATTAATCCTGCCAAGCCATGAGCATAGGAGATATTTCCATCTTCTGATATCTTCTAATTCATTCTTCAGAGACTGGAAAATTTTTTCATATAAGTCTTTGACTTGCTTGGTTAGGGTTACACCAAGGTACTTTATGTCCTTTGTGCCTATTGTGAAGGGTGTTGTTTCCCTAATTTCTTTCTTGGTCCATTTGTCTTTTGTATAAAGGAGGGTTACTGATTTTTTAAGTTAATTTTATATCCAGCCACTTTAGTGAAGGTGTTAATCAGCTGTAGGAGTTCCCTGTAGAATTTTTGGGGTCACTCAGGTATACTATCATATCATCTGCAAATAGTGATACTTTGACTTTTTCCTTTCCAATTTGTATCCACTTGATCTCCTTCAATTGTCTTACTGCTCTAGCAAGGACTTCAAGAACAATGTTGGAGACAGTAGGCAGCCTTGACTTGTGCCTGATTTCAGTGGGAATGATTTCAGTTTCTCTCCACTGAGTTTAATATTGGCTATAGGCTTGCTGTATATTGCCTTTACTATGTTCAGGTATGTGCCATGTATCCCTGATCTCTCCAAGTCTTTATGTCAAATGCCTTTTCAGCATCTAAGGAGATGATCATGTGGTTTTTCTCCTTCAGTTTTTTTATGTGGTGGATCACATTGATGGATTTCCATATATTGAACCACCCATGCATACCTGGGATAAAGCTTACATGGTTATAGTGGATAATATCTTTGATGTGTTCTTGTATTCGGTTTGCAAGTATTTTGTTGAGTATTTTTGCATTGATGTTCATAAGGGAGATTGGCCTGAAATTCTCTTTCCTTGTTGAGTCTTTGTGAGGTTTCGGTACCAAGGTGACTTTGGCTTCATAGAATGAGTTTGGCAGTGCTCGTTCTGTTTCTATTTTGTGGAATAGTTTGAAGAGTATTGGTGTTAGCTCTTCTTTGAAGGTCTGGTAGAATTCTGTTCAGAAACCATCTGGCCCTGGGCTTTTTTTGCATGGTAGACTTTTGATGACAGCTTCGATTTCCTTAGGGTATATAGGACTATTTAATTGGTTTACCTGGTCTTGATTCAGCTTTGGTAAGTGGAATTGATCAAGAAAATTGTCCATTTCATTTAGATTTTCAAATTTTGTGGCATATAGACTTTGGAAGTAAGACCTAATTATTGTTTGGATTTCTTCAGTGTCTGTGGTTATGTCCCCCTTTTCGTTTCTGATTTTGTTGATTTGGATATTTTCTCTCTGCCTTTTAGTTAGTTTGGTTAAAGGTTTGTCTATCTTGTTGATTTTCTCAAAGAACCAGCTCTTGGTTTCATTGATTCTTTGAACTGTTACTAATTCAAAGAATTAGTAATTGTTATTTGTTACTAATTTACTGATTTCTGCCCTGAGTTTGATTATTTCCAGCCGTCTATTCCTCTTTGGTGTGTCTACTTTTTTTTTCTAGGGCTTTTAAGTGACCCATTAAGTTGCTTGCATGAGATGTTTCGAATTTCTTCTTGGAGGAACTTAGTACTATGAACTTTCCTCTTAGCACTGCTTTCATTATGTCCCATAAGTTTGGGTATGTTGTGCCTTCATTTTCATTGAATTCTAGGAAGGCTTTAATTTCTTTATTTCTTCTCTCACCCAGCTGTCATTTAGTAGAAAGTTGTTCAGTTTCCATGTGTGTGTAGGCCTTCTGTTATTTTTGTCATTGATATCCAGCTTTTTGTATGGTGATCGGATAGGATACAAGGGATTATTTCAATCTTCTTGTATCTGTTGAGGCTTGCTTTGTGACCAACTATGTGGTCTACTTTGGAGAAGGTTCCATGAGGTGCTGAGAAGGAGGTGAATTCTTCTGTGTTTGGGTGAAAAGTTCTGTAGTTATCGGTGAGGTCCATTTGATTCATGACCTGGGTCAGAGTTATAGTTTCTTTGTTTAATTTCTGTTTTGTTGACTGGTCCTTTGTTGAGAGTGGGGTGTTGAAGTCTCCCACTATTAATATGTGGGGGTCTATGTGTGGTTTAAGTTTTATTAAAATTTCTTTTACAAATGTGGGGGCCTTTAAATTTGGGGCATAGATGTTCAGGATTGTGATATCTTCCTGGTGGATTTTTCCCTTGATGAGTATGAAGTGTCCTTCTCTATCTCTTTTGATTAATTTTGTTTGAAAATCTATTTTATTAGATATTAGAATGGCTATCCCTGCTTGTTTCTTGGGTCCATTTGCTTGGAAAACTGTCTTCCAGACCTTTACTCTCAGGTAATGTCTATCTTTGTGATTTAGGTGTGTTTCTTGTAGGCAACAGATTGTTGGGTCTTGTTTACGCATCCATTCTGTTAGTCTGTGTCTTTTTATTGGAGAATTGAGTCCGTTGATGTTGAGGGAGATTAATGACCATTGGCTATTAGATCCTGATATTGATCTTGGCTATGGTAGTGTGTTTGTGTGATTGCCTACTTTTTGTTTTGCTGTAGTAAGGTTATTATTTCCTGTGTTTTCTTGAAAGTAGTTAGTTTTCTTGGGTTGTATTTTTCTTTCTAGTGACTTCTGTCATGCTGGATTTGTGTGTAGGTATTGTTGAAATTTGTTTTTGTCATTGAATATCTTGTTTTCTCTGTCTATGAAGACTGAGAGTTTTTCAGAGTATAGTAGCCTGGGATGACATCTGTGTTCTCTTAGGGTCTGCATGATATCTGTCCAGGCTCTTCTGGCTTTCATAGTTTGGTTGAGAAGTGAGGTGTGATTCTGATGGCTTTGCCATTATATGTTAGTTGGCCTTTTTCCCTTGCAGCTCTTAGTATATTTTCTTGGTTCTCTATACTTACTATTTTGATTATTATGTGACAGAAGGATTTTCTTTTCTGGTCTAATTTATTAGGTATTCTGTGGGCCTCTTGTATTCATATAGGCCTCCCCTTTAAGTTGGGGAAATTTTCTTCAATGATTTTGTTGAAAATATTTTCTGGGCCTTGGAGGAGGGAAACTTTTTTCCCTCTATTCCTATTATTCTTAGGTTTTGTATTTTCAAACATATTCTTAATTACTTACCTAATTCAGCTTGGCTAATAATATATTGAGAACTTCAATTTGTATATCATAGAAAAAAGAACATCTAATTGTGTAATTATGAGGTAGAAATAATTTTCAGCAATCAAAATAATTTTAGTAGTATTCATCCTTGTTTTAAAGAAAGCAAGTAATAATAATAAATATTACCTATAATTTATTTGATGGTAAATATATCAAACTGCAACCCAAACATTCCATGAAGAAAATATGATGAAAGAGAAAAAAATATTTAAGTTTTATTTAACTTCTAGAAATAGACACTTTACAACATATTTCTTAAGTTTTATTTTCTGTCTATGGCTGTTTTGCTTGCATGTATGTCTGTTGATGCTGTGCATTAAATTAGGCATGTTTGGGGAAAGGGACAAAGAAGATCTGAGGAACTGTAGTCACAATGTACTATTTAAAGTGTTTGCATGTGTTAATCATGCCTGGTATTTAAGCACAGTGTTGTGGCCTATAATGATCTGTACTAATATAATTGCTTATTATCTTTGTTTTGAGATTGAAATTTAAATAACACTCACTTGCCTAGAGGATGTGATTAAGCATTAGAGAACTCAGATTTGCTGATATCAAAACAGAACATCAAATTACCATGTTTAAATTCCTGACAGTAGTAAATGGCTGCTTAGCATTTCCATTGCAGTTGTGTAAAACAACACTTGTGAGATAACATTCTTGATAACATCCTTGATGATTCACATAAATTTGGACTGAATAATAGAAGAGGGAGGCTTTTTTGGAAAGGCAAACATAACAGATTTTCACTTCTAAGTAATTAAAGCTGTTTATGGCATGCCATTTCTACTGTTACGAATTTAAATGCGATAATCTATCCTTAAGCTACCCATTTGTGAAATGCCTGTTTCAGCAGCAAAATTATGTGACTGGTGGGAAAGGATGTATGGATGGCCATTTTAATGCAATAAATTACAGTATAGTTTATTTTAACTTTATTCAGAATACCTGCAATGACTCTGGGTAGTTTAAAAGTGTTGTTCTCTCAGAAATCTTAATATTGTATATATTACTATAATTTACTCATACAATTGACAAATATTATTGATGTTGTCTTATATATTTTGCTGAAGTACCAATTTGGGATTGGTACTTCAGCTAATAAAGATTTCCCATGTTCTAGACTGAATTTGACGTTCCATCAATTATAAACGTTCTACTATTTTATATCCCTCTGAGGATTTAAAGAACACATCTTTTTAAACCTGTGGCATTATAATTTATCACCTAGAATTTTTTCTATTTATTGAAAGGACTTTTTTAAATGTAGTTTTCTGTAGGGGTCCTACAAAGACTTGTTGAAAAAATGTATATATAAGATATTGCTTAAGGGCAATTTTAAAACTTTGAAAATTTTTCAGCCTCACTTAAAAGAGAACAATGTTTATGGTCTTTTGCATCTTTGTAGTGCTTTACATTTTTATTTAAATTTTCATAATGTTACAATTTATTGAACAGAATGAAATACTTGGTCATGCTCCCATTGTATAACAGTCAAATCTGGTTATTATGATATTTATCACATGTGGTATTATTTCTTTTTGGTGTAAGCATTAAATGACTCTCTTCTACCAAGTGTGAAATATTCAAGATTATATTAAGCATGGTTTTTGTGATATTGGATGGGAAACAACATCAGAATTTCCCTTTCTAAGAGCATCTTAGTAGCCACTGGCCAGCCTACGCCTATCTTCTCACTCCATTTTCTAGTTCCTTTTTCCTGCCTTGGGTAACCATTATTCCAGCATTTTAGTGTGAAACAAACTTTTTTTTTCTTCACAATTTATTCATTATATATCCCAATGAAGCCCCCTCCCTCAACTCCCCCAGTCCCACCCTCCCTCCCTCTTCCCCTCATCCCCTTCCTCTATCCACTGAACGGGGGAGTTCTCCACTATTGCCATCTGCCCACAGCTTGTTAAGTCTCATCAGGACTGCCGGGATCCTCTTCCTCCGTGGCCAGGCATCCATGTGAGCGAACCCATGCAGGATTTATTTGCCTATCAGTTGACATAAAGTCCTCCAAGTTCATCCATGTTTCTGAAAAGAAAAAAGATCTCCTTCTTCTTAATGTTAGAAAGTAGTTCATTGTCTATATGAGACTACATTCTTATCACCCCTAAACACTAGTAGGATTCTTGATTGTTGCGAACTGTGCTATCTAGAAGTAAAATATTGCTTACATACTGATATATTTTTCCTTGCATGTATTTCAAGTAGTGGAATTGATGGGTAATGTAGTAGTTCTATTTTTAATATTTTGAGAAACCTTAATACATTTTCCATATAGAGAAAATGTTTTTTGACATTGGTCTTGGAATGTAATCACAAAACAAAGGCAACAAAAAGTGATAGCTACATAGATAGATAGATAGATAGATAGATAGATAGATAGATAGATAGATAGATACTTCTGGTGGCAATAAACAATCAATGATGAGCAAAACCAAAACAAGGACAGATAATTTTAAATTATGCAACAGACAAGAAATTAATGTTCATAATTTATAACGTAATCAAACCATAGTATAAAATACAAAAATGATAAAAATAATTTGAAGGGTTGGAAGACTTGAGTAAGCTATCCTTCAAATGAAAGCATGCCAGAGTCAGGTGTTGTTGTGCATGTCTATAATTCTAGAATTTGAAAGATGGAGGCACACAAGATGGTCAGCCTAGACCACATAGCAAAATCAAGTCGTTCCCGGTCTGCTGATAGGATAAAGGGAAGAGAAAGAGGAAAAAGAGAGTAAGATGAGAAACACAAATAGCCAAGAGTACATATGTAAAAATAGTGTTCACAGTTCATCAGGAAGATACAAATCCAAGTACAGTGTTGGTAGGAATATATACTTATACCGCCAATTATAAGAGCAACCTCTGTGTACATAATTTTACAAAGGATCCTAACTCTCATGGGGAAATGGATATTTAGAGAATTAGATTTTAGATAGTTTTGGTTGAACAAAAGGAATGAAATGTGAAGAACCAAGTAAACTATGCATAGAGGCTAAAGGAAGAGAAGAATTATTGTACCACAATCTGCTTGTACAAAATTCTCTCCACACTCCCTGCCAGAGAATATTTTATTGGTACAGGAAGTACATCTCTCACTGGAGAGTTTTTTATCCCCTGTTTTTAAGGAAGAAGTGGAGAATCCAATGCTTTCTTTGCATCTGTTGTTTTTCAAGGGTCTTTAGCGCAAAAGAATCCTCATGCCAAAGTAGAATATTTGTTTGTTACATGTTTTAAATTCTTTCTCTCTGTCTGTCTGACTGTGTGTGCATGCGTATACACATTTGTGTAATTGCTAAAAAAAATTGTACAAGCTAGGTCGAGTGACTCATGACTCGGAAGCGGGGGAGGGGGACGCCATGTGGTTAAGACCAGCTTGGGCTACTTCCTGAGTTCTAGGTCTGTTTGTGATACAGACAACTCTTTTTCATAGTTTTAAATCATTTTTCATATTCTCTTTCACATAAAATTTGTTATAATTATGCACTGGTTTGTGATTTTCCTTGAAATATTAAGAGCTGGCCTCTCTTAAAGGCCTTTTGGGTTGGTTTTCTGAAGTTATGCTTAACTCCCACTGGATCTTAAAATATGTTTTTCTTTTAGTATACATACAAAAATAAAATATCTAAGGATATGGGCAATAGAATATTGCATCCATGGACAAATAGCCCTCTGCTGTTGCTCTGAGGAAGTTATTCTCAACGATTAATTGGTATAAAGTTGCCTGCTACATAGTTAAGGTTAAATGATATGATTGTACGTATACTCTTTATTGGTAGACATTTTACAGAATATAAAAATGTTCTAAATAAAAGAGATGTTTTACATGTATTTTTAAGCAAAATGTGAAGTGTGCACACATACTATTCTATCTCACAACATATTTTCCTAACATATACTTATTAACCACCCACCTGCTATAAATTACAACTTAAAAGACATGTTCAGATCACATCAATCCCACAAGTCTTTGTGGGGAATTTTACATTCCTGGCTTTGTGCAAATAAGTAGTTATTATGCTCAGTTCATTAGAATTATGCTCTCTCCACGGAGACAACCTCCTAGCACTAATTCTGTTATGTCCACATAATTTATAGCTCAAAAAAAAAATCAAAGTTTTAATGGAGGGGGGTGGGAAATAAAATAAAAAGTACTGGCATTTTTGACATATTAAATGGAAATTTAAAAAATATTACAATGAAAGAAATTCATTGTATCAGAAATCAGCAAGCCCTCAAAATGACGAGAAAAATTTAGAAGTTGCCTTTATTACTGAAAAGGAGTATTAGCTTCAGGAAAATGAATCACGTAATTATAAGAACATAAAGCACAGTTGGAGAGGTTAAAAACTTGGGTTTTTTTCCCACTAAATTAAGCCTGACGAGCTTTGTCAAGGCAGTCTAGCTGAGACTCAACAGTCCTTATAAATATACATAAGATCGTTTTCCTGTTTGATGCAACTGAAATGGTCTAGTCCTGAAATACTCTCTAAGCGCCTTCACCATAGTTCTAAAAAGTCCAGTGATAGATGATCCTCAGTGGTCCTCAACCTATGGGTCATGACATTTTTGAGGGTTTGAATGACTCTTTCACAGGGGTCATCTAAGACCATTTTAAAACACAGATATTTCCATTACAAATAATTCATAAGAGCAAAATTAAAGTTATGAAGTAGCAACAAAAGTAATTTTATGTTTAGGGGTCACCATAACACGATGAAGTATATTAAGTGGCTGCAGCATTAGGAAGGTTGAAAACTGCTTTGAATCTAGGGGGTCTGACTCTGCAATGTCATATTACATCTTTCACATATACAACATACTTAGATCATATTATCCCTTCCCCCCAAATCCATCCACACCTCCTACAATCCATGTACTTTATATTTAAAAAGTGTATAATCTACTGAATTAAGGCTGTCTCCTATATACATGAGAATGGGACCATCCACAGAAATCCAAAGGAAAACACCAAACTTTTCTTGATGAACTGGAACACTTTTGTTAGAACAGATGGCCAGTCCCTTCCTATGGGGCTCCTCATTTTCCTTTTCCCTACACCTCTGTAATACACCATTATCATTCTTATAACTAGCAAAATTCCTAAAAGTTTACTTTAATAACCTCCCCTTAATCTCTTCATAACAAATACTATGCATAAAGTCAACATCTTCCTGAATGATATGCCTGGCTTACTGGATCCAAGTGATCACAACTACGGGCTTCATTGCAGGCCATCCCCATTCCTTGTGAGATGTTTACAGATTCTAAAACCTATGGAAACATGTGTGATAAATCCATGGCCATCCCAATATCACCTGAAATACTAAAAAGTATATTATTCCTCTAATGTCCTATAACTTGCCCCCAATGAATTTTCCACTGTTTTAAACAATGTTGAGTTTTTAAAATAGTACTCTTATAATTGGCAGAGGAATGCATGCATGAAATTAACAATATTATTGCTTTGATTTAAATAAGTGACTCAGTTCATCAGATACAAGAAATATAATAAAAATCAAGGACTTATTATTCTGATTTGACTCAGGATGACTCTAGGAAAGAAGGGTCATATAATCTGAGCATTGCAGGAAAATGAAAATCTGAAGAAAGGAGGGAATCTATAAAATGCCCAAAAGAAAGAGCTACACCACACAAGAAAAATACATAGAATGTTTAAGTTGTCTAAAATGAGGTCTTGGGATAATTTTCATGAAAAAGGAGCATATAAATTACAATGACAATACTGTTAGGTCTCAAACTCTGGAAAATGACTAACTGAGGTGTCCATATAACATATCAAAGCAGATTCTAGCCATCGTGGTCTTCCACCATCTCTCAGTTCATTACAGAATTATCCTGGCCAATATACCCCATCTTCTTACCCTAAACTCTCAAGTCCTGAGGCTGGGCTGGGCCCCTCCCTCAAGCTGTTCTTTCTTGTATAATTTAGCCATTTTGATTTCCTGGTCTGCTGGCTTGCTCATTGTCTCTCAGCCTCTGGTTGCTCTCTTTCCTCTATTCCTGCTCCCTTCCCCTCCTCTCCTCTCATAGCCTAGTTTAGCTTGGACCATTCCAGATGCCTTGGTAACTGCCTATACTCTCCCTTGTATCTATGATAAAAACCTCAACACTTTAGAAGCAGTCATGTCCTCCATGTTTTTCATTTACATGCCTTACATCAAAATACATAATTAAGCAAATTAATATGTTGATGATGGAGACACTATAAAGAAACAGAGAAATCCAGGACAGTGGCAGTAAAGATTGGGTAGAGGATCAAAAACAAAACCAAAACAGGTAAATACTCTGAGAAAATAACTGCAAAGGACTGACAAATTCAGGGAAGAAAGTGGAGTTCTATCTTGTAAATGTTGGGGCCAGATGTAAATGTTGTTTCTATAGGAAGAGAGGATGAGATGGGAGTCATGCCCAATATGTGAGCATTCTAATCTTGGACTGAGCCCAGTGTGTTTCTGTCTAACTATCCCTAGACCTAGTCTTGGAAGCTTTTTGCCTCCATACAATCTAATTTTCTGCAAGCCAGAACCTTGGAGGTTTTAGCTTCTAGTCACTGTCTGCTAACCTAGGCCTTGAATGTTTTCAGCCTCCAAGACTTACTGTTGAAAAACTATGTAGCACTTCCTGAATTCTGGCTATCTGGTTGCACTCAGCTGTTCTGGCGCTAAGTCTTCTCCAAGCTGACTGATTTGAACTGCTTCTCTCCACTACTCAATGAATTGTTCTGCTTGGAAAAACTGCCTCTGAACTCTGCAAACTGAACTGCACAAACTCCACCGCACTCAGCTGAACCGCACCTGAACTTCACGGAACTGTACTGTACTCCCAATCTCTACTGTAATGTCTCCACAAATTCTGTGGCATTCCTGAACTGTTCCCTTTTCCTTCTGTTCTCCTGAGTTCAGCATACCCCATTTCTGACTCATTCTGTCAAATCTTTCTCCAATTAATCACTTTGTCTGCCCCTCCATTAGACATCATTGTTTGTAATTAAAGGTGTACTCTAAGGGTGTGTCTATATTCCAGCCCAAGGGATTAAAGGTGTACACCAAGTGCATGTCTGTATTCCAGCTGGATCAAACGGACCTAGGTCTTTGGATGTCATCCCTTGACATAGTAGCCATGTGGCTGTATTAAAATTCTACACTACTCCCTTTCCAGCCTAGTTAAAAAGAAGCCACTATTCTACATGAGGAATACAGACTATATGTGAATCTGTCTCTACAAGGAAGCTTGAGACTGAAGCACAGTGAGTTTCACAGAACAAAGGACTGCAGAAGTCCATTCAACAGAAACCACCTCCAGAAACTGGAGAGAGTACAGCCTGCAATGTGTGTTTTAGAGTGAGGAGCAGAAGACATGTGACTCCAGAGAGAGAAGTAGGGTAAAATTATCCACAGAAACAACACAAAGTCAAAACAACACTGGGAAATGCAGAAATTTAGTGTGTTTATATATTTAATGAGTGTGAAAAGTATCAAAGAAGACAGGTGGTAAGAAAAAAAAAGGGAGGAGAAAAAAATGAAAAACAGCAGTGATTGTTTAATTGATGTTTCTGTTACTGCAATGAAACACTATGACCAAAGAGCAAGTTGGGGAAAAAGGAGTTTATTTCACTTATACTTCCATATCACTGTTAATCATCAAACGAAGTCAAGACTGGAACTAAAAGCAAGACAGGGACCTGGAGGCCAGAGCAGAGGCAGAGAACATAGAGAAGTACTGCTTATTGACTGGCTAATCATGACTTGCTCAGCCTGCTTTTTTATAGAACCCAGGACCACCAGCCCAAGGATGGCACCACCCACAATGGTCTGGGTCCTCCCCATCAGTCACTAATTAAAAAATGCCCTATAGGTTTGCCTATATCCTTATCTTATGGAGGATTTTCTTAATTGAGGTTTCCTCCTCTCAGATGACTTTATCTTATGTCAGATTGTCATAAAACTAACCAGCACAGTGATTCAATGTCATAGAGAACAAAATGAGAACATTCCAAAGTCTATGGAAGAAACACAATGGACAGATTGAATGCTGACAGTAACCATGTGTTTAGCGGAATTTTGAAGAGAAATCAGAGCAAAGTACTAAAGGGAAGACTTTGTACAGAAGAGAAGACAGAAAGGAAGGAAAAATTATGAAATTCTCTGAGCACTGCATCCTATTGACTGTTGACTTTGGGAAGTTACATGGGTCTTTTGGAATATGGTGATATTAAATGCAGCCTTAGGTCACATATGTAGGTGTACCCCCTCTCCCTTTATTAATAGGATATAAAAGAAACTCTAGAAAGCCTACAAGTTAGAGTTCTTATCATTTACAATCTTTGGTGGATGGTTAGACACTTTTATATAAGTCCAAAGCCCCCCTGAAAGCAAACACTGCAAGGAAACATTTTCAAGGGCATATTTGAACTTTAACATGTCTTAAGATAAATTTAGTTCGTAAGTTTATAACGAATTTTAAGCTTCCAAATCTATAATTTAGAGAAAGAGAAATATCTGCTAACTCTGGTATCATGGATTCTAAAGATTTGAGAATTTTGATATAGATAAAAATGTTGGAAGAAATCCTTAATAACACTTTTAAATTTTTTTCTTTTCTCCTCCAGTAGTATGAATAGCTCCTTCTAGTAAGATGAATGCTAGCCAGTATGAATGAAGTTTCTAAGTAAATACCAGCTTCATTTTCCCATGTCCTGTGATTCAAGTATGTGATCTCCTCAGAAACAGTGCCACACTGTCAAGTCCCAGAGGGAAATCAAAAGCACTGCCAATAGCTTGTTATGTTTTGGGACTGTGGAATGTCACTGGCCATCAACTCCAAAAGAGGAAACACATTCTTGACACTGACCTTTTCATTTGTTGCCTTATGGTGTTTATAAGGAGCATTGTTACCTCATTATAAGGTTACTCTAATTAAACTATATACATATTACATCACATACATATATATTATATAGATATACATCATTACAACATATATATATATACACATTCCACATGTATGTACATATATATAAATTTTTCTAGTAATTTTCAAAAATACTTTACAGAGGCCATCTGTGGTAGGCTCCTGTCCTATTCCCTGTTTTCTCCTGCTTCCGATGTCTATCAAATTTGTTCTTTTGAATGAGGATTGAGCATCTTCCCTAGGGTCTTCCTTGTTGTTTAACTTATTTAGGAGTATAGATTTTAGATGTTTATCCTTTATTATGTGGCTAATATCCACTTATGAGTGAGTATATACCATGTGCGTCTTTCTGCTTCTGGGTTACCTCACCTAAGATGATCTTTTCTGGATCCCACCATTTGCCTGCAAAATTCATGATTTTCTTGTTTTTAATATCTGAGTAATAAGGTATCAAAGCAGGGGCTGAGGCTCATAGCCAAACTTTGGGTAGAGTGCAGGGAATTTTATGAAAGAAAGAGGAGATAGAAAGATCAGGAGGGGACAAGAACTCTAAGAGGAGACCACAGAGCCAAAAAAACTGATCCCTTGGAGCCATGAAAAGAATGATGCTCCAACCAAGGAAAATGCATGGAGAGGACCTAAAACCCAGGCTCAGATGTAGCCCATAGATTCAGTCTCCAAGTGGGGTCGCTAGTAAGGGGAGCAAGGACTTTCTCTGGCATGAACTCAGTGGCAGGCTTTCTGATCACCTCCTGTTGGGGGTTGCAGCCTTGCCAGTCCGCAGAGGAAGACAATGCCCCCACAGTCCTAATGAGACCTGATAGACTAGGGTCAAATAGAACTGGAAGAGGACCTCCACTATCAGTGGAATAGGGGAGGGGTATAGGGGGAGAAAAAGGAAGTAGGGTGCGATTGGGAGGAGACAAAGAGGGGGCGACAGCCAGGATATAAATTGAATAAATTGTAATAAATAATAATAATAATAATAATAATAATAATAATAATAATAAAAGAAAAAATACTTCACAGCTAGTTAGCCATCTTCCTACCCTACCGTGTAATCTTCATTATTAACTAGCTGTGACTTTTTCATGCATAGTAATGACAAGCAACGCAAAACACACTCTCTGGTGTACAACAATGGCATGAATATCATGGACGTAACCAACCAGTTTCTGGTTGAATTTACATCAACTCCACAAGATGAAACATACTGACACTACTGTTAGGTTCAAGACAGGTCCTAAGCCCTAGCAGAAAACCTACAACTATTATTCTGCTAAACAGATTGTGTTACGTCTAATACTAATGACTTCTATTCTGATCAGTGTATCTCTCAACCCTCATCAGAGGAGCTTCTTTTTGCATTTCATGGTGATTAACCATCATTTGATGGTGAAAAACCATGAACTGAAAGATGTGCAAAGATAAAAGACCTTCAATCACTCTCCCCACTCCCCTTCAAGGCTTAGGGATCAGCAAGAAAAATGGGACAGAAAGATTGCAAGAGAAGTTGCATATATAATATATAAATTCATGGTTGTGACAGCAAGTGCAAGCTCAAGCTAAAATAAAGTCTCAGCATGGAGAGGGAAAGTGGTCATGAAGTCTCATCCCTACCTGAAAAGCTACCAGCAACTGATAGCTGCTGAGAAAGGAAGAAAAAGTTCGCTTGGAGAGTGTGGCCCCTGGTAGGCCAACCATGCTCAGGAGGATGGTCATACATTCTACAGTATACAGGAAGCACACATTTTTTTTCAAAAGCACAGGATTTTTTTTTTTAAATGGTCACAAACTTGGATGTGTAAGGGAAAGGAAGGTGAATGTAAGAGGAGTAGGAAATGCATGAAATTTTCAAGGAACTAATAAAAAAACCCAAGTTCTACTGTAAAGCACCTCTACTTGGCATTCTGTTAAAGTCTGGAAGAGGAAGAGCATGTACCTGCAGAATGAAGAAGCTGTTAGACCTAATTATATTTTCATATTTAAATGAATCTTTAAATCTCTAATAGATAGTCATCTTTCCATAGTCATGGGATGGACTGCCTTCTCCAGGCTGTCTCTGGGCCTGTAGTTGTGGCTACTCTACCTGCATTGCTGCAGGGCCTCTCTCTCTTTCTCAATAAACCATGCCCATGTGCAAGCATGCACATCTTTTGCTACTCTGATCTCCTTTCATTTTCTTCTGAAAATTTGAGGGCCTGTAGATCCCTGCAAGCCTCTCCCTTTTTCATGACTTTTAACCAGACATAATGTGTTTCTGTCCCATCAACTTAGGAAATGTGTTCCTTTAAATAGAGTGTATGTTTTCTTACAAAGAAATGAAGAGTGGGTATGTGGTATGGAAGAATACTATAGATGCAGCAAGCGGAAAAGAGGCTAAAACCAGGGCTATTTAGATGAACAACTTGAATTGTCGAGGTTTTATTCCCTCCTCATCAGCTTTTATACCTCCACTAGGTTAAAGAGGAATAATCGCAACTGTGGGTAATATTACCACCATCTATCACTGTGCCTCTACATGCATGAATGGAATCACAGCCAAGCCCTTTACAGTGTTGTAACACCTTAGAGGGAGTCTCAAAGCTAAACATCAGACTTAGGTTCCCACACACAATTACTTCAGCAACTGTACATCTTGCCCTAATCTCCATTACCAACACATGCACACATACTTCTCTCAGCTTAGGGATCTTAAGCGATACAATGTAAGAAGACTTTTATTTTCTTAACTGAGACAAGAGGTAAGATAGTTCCTCTGGGCATTGTTGAAATAATAACCATCTTAAGTGACTGATGAGTCTGAGTAAAAGGTCCCCTCTCCATCCCTGCAACTGCTGGCGTTTAAGATATCAAACTGATACAATATTCAGTCTCCCCCAGATATATTAATGAAAGCTATTTTATCCTTGCAAACAATCAAATTATGATTGTTCCCCCAAGATTAGAAGATTGGGAACCATGAAATAAGACAGATGCTTACAATTAGGATCTAAGTAGAAAACTGTACAAAAGATACTAGAAAGAGTATTATGTCATTAACTACAACCAAAGGGACAAAAACAACTACAGATGTCCCTGAAGGTAATCTATGAACACAGAGCAAATTACAGCGATGTGCAATGCAAATGGTGATGCCTCTAGCAATGTTCTATTACATTCTAAAGAGGAAAATCAAGCCAGTATTGGAGAGTGAGCATTCCTAACTGGTAAGTTAAGAGCACCGACCTCCTAGAATAAATGAGAAGTCACGTACAGGCTGCACTTGTAGCTGTCTCCCACTCCTTCACATCCTTACTCAGTTTGATATTATCTAGAATCAGAATATAACACTATAGCAGTGGCTAGGTAAGGTTGAGAAGTCTTGAAAGATCATTTACGAGAAAAACACCATTTCTCATAGTTGACTCATTTGAATTTCAACTGCCAAGATTCTGTGATAATCAAGAAAGTGGACACAGGCGAAGGTGATTAATCCTCATTTAGAAAGACAAATGGGATGTGCATTGAACTTATGACAGGAGTCTACCACAAAAGGCATCTGAAAGACTCTACCTAGCAGTGTTTCAAAGCAGACACTAAGACTCATAACCAAACCCTCGGCAGAGTGCAGGGAATCATATGAAAGAAGGGAAGTTAGTATGATATGGAAAGGATAGGAGCTCTACAAGGACCAAACATATCTGGGCACAGGGTCTTTTCTGAGACTGACACTCAACCAAGGACCATCTATGGATATAACCTAGAACTTCTGCTTGGATGTGGCCCGTGGTAGCTCAGTAACCAAGTAGTTTTCCAAAGTAAGGGGAACACGGACTATTTCTAACAGGATCTCAAGGGCAGGCTGTTTGACACCCCCCTCCCCGGGGAGGAGCAGTCTGTTAGGCCACAGAGGAGGACTTTGCAGCCAGCCCTGAAGATACCTGATAAAACAGGGTCAGATGAAAGGGGAGGAGGTCCTCCCCTATCAGTGGACTTGGAAAGGGGCAGGGAGGAGACCAGGGAGGGAGTGTGGGGTTGGGGAGGGAATGAGGGAGCGGGATACAGCTGGGATACAGATTTAATAAAATGTAACTAAAAAGAAAAAAATAATAAAAAAAAAAAAGATTCTGTGATAGACATTAGGGGCACAGAAATGGATTCACTCGGGTCCATATCAGAAAATGCTGTTTCCTTCTGAAAATACCTTTGATCCTGCAGCCTTTGGGTGCTTCCTCACCATGTAAATGTTTCCACCAAAATTTTGTGTTCTAGATGTATCTGCTTTATTTACATATTACACTTTTACAAACTTCTATGACTATTATAGATGTATATGTGTTTACAGAATTTACAGATTTGTTTGCTTGTTTCATATTGGCTATAGGAATATAGTAAAAGGCCATTAGATTTGTATTTACTATTTTAGAGCAGGATTTTTTTATATTTACATAGTTGATAAACCAAAATGTGTTCATCATATAGATTTGTATATATAAACATACAAATAAGACAAGTCCAATACCACTTTAAAACCCTAAAATGAAGTTTTGATTGTAATATACCCACTACTCATATTTTAATTTACTTAGGAAAAATTTAATATGTGTTATGTACTACACACTCTAATATGGATTGAGAACAACAAGCACCAAAGTAATTTCAGGTGGATTGCACTGTACCTAGTAAATAGCTCAACAGAAAAATATATATGTGTGTGTGTGTGTGTATGTTTGTGTGTGTGTGTATATATATATACACACACACACACATATATATATATATATAATATATATATTATGATTAAGTGTCAAGGAGTAAAAATGTGGAATAGTTTGAGAATACTAACTACTAAATGGTAAATTCAGAAAAGGAATATTCAGTGTGAAATCTGGCATTTGAGAAAGGACGGATGAAGAACAAGAGAAATGGTAGATCATTTTAGTCAGGAAAATGGCAAATTTAGGAGAAAAAACTGAAAGGAATGTATTGCATGATCCAAGAAAAATAAGCTTAAGAGGCAACAAGATTCCAGCAGTACCACTAATTAGCAATGTGAACAAAGAGGTTGTACATCTTTCTATCCTAAAATCTCATCCCCTCTTTCATCAGTAAATATCCTCAAAATTTGTTAAACTATTCTGTAGAATTTATAGTCAGCTATGTATCTAAAGAATTTATTTGCCTTAAATGCCTGCTCTGTTCTGTTAATCAATAACAGAATAGAACAGCACGAAAGAAAATGGTGCTGTGATATGTTCATTTGTTTAGTTATAACTTCAAATTCTAAGAGGTGATAAGTGAGTGCTACTAACAATTTTTATTAATGTACATGTCTCATATATAAACATTTGTATTAATGCACAAGAAATGTTTTTTTACATACAAAATAAATCCATTAGTAAAGTGAAAAATAAACATAATTAGGAGTATGAATTCATCAGACTTTATCACTATAAAAAGCTAATTGTGGGAAAAAAAAAGCTACTTGTTAAGGATTATATTCCAATAATTCATCTTTTCTAAACATGATGGAAAGGTTATAATCATCAAAGAGATAGTTATTTCATTAATATCTATAGTATTTCTCTTCAAGTAATTATGTCTTTTACTATAAAAATTTTACAAAATTCTTATTTTATTTATTATAGAATTTTTATATTACAGAACTGCATAAAATCTTCAAAAAGTTGATACTAAAACCAACTTATTCTTTTATAGACTAATAAGATTCTGAGAAGCACTGACTAACTGGCCTATGGGCACACTCATCTCATGCAGAACTCAACTTCAAATCATTATGTCCTTACCACAGTAATGCTAAGTGTTTCTGAGCTATGTTTTCTCTGCTTCATTGCCCTTGTCTGATACACCTTGATATTGGATTACAACTTATGTCTATAATATCTAAAAGACAGACATTTCCTCTATATGAAAGATGAGCAATGGAGGCAGGAAAAAGTTAATCAAATGTCCTGGAGTGATTCAGTGCACACATAGAAAGTAGATAAATTAAAATTTTAGTCTTTTGTATCCATTTATCATCCATCTGGAAATGTGATCCTACATCTAACAAAACAAATTGAGAAATACTAATTTAACTTTGATGAAAAAGCTTTTAAGCTAGGTACTCAACATGCTATAAGTTAATCACTGCCAATAATGATATCCACTCATTGAGTATTTTATTTTAAATACTGAAGAAATGCAGTGTTTGGGGATATTATACAATACCTTCTCAATTTTACATCTCTTGCCTATATTTTTTTTTTACATTATTAAGCTCAAAAGCATAGAAAGAACTTTTGCTTTATCAAAAGGGCTCAAACATTTGGCAAAAACAAGATATAGAAATTAGACACCCTCACTACCCATATCTTATTTCTTGCCCAACTAGATACACCTTTTCTACACAAAGGGAAAGAACTTCAAACGAGCTGATAAATCTGGGAAATAGGTGAAAAGGGACTCGTGTTTCCCTGAGATATGGAAATCACAAGTGGTGGGGTAGACATGGTTTTAAGCTTCTTTTTAACATCCAGTTTAGTAAGTAGTCACATTAGCTGTGAGATATTAAAGGAAATGGACCCTATGGACCTTTAAGCAAAGAAATAAAGGACTAGCATCACAAATAACTGTTCTAGTCTGGGTCATCTGGATCAGACGCTAGGTGTGCCAACAGTGTGTGGCTAGTAAAGATTCAAACCCTTTCTTTGCAATTCAAAACAGTCTTTGTGTCTCAGCTCCCATACCCTGACCCCTGGGCCAAACAAATGCAATGCCACTTCAGATTTGCCTTTCCAAGGAATGAAGAACCCCTGACCCAAGGCAATTACAAATCAATTTAACAACAAGACTTTTCTGCTTCTGTATTGCTCCTTCTGTAAGAGTCTTTGCTATGCACTAAAGGTATAACTGAACTTATGGAGTTATCATGCCTTTAAATTGATGCAACAAAATACAAAGCACAGGGACAAGAAACATCAACAAAAACATAAGGTAACTTGTGCCAACATCAAAGACTGAGAAACCATAAAGCAATTTCAACTTCCTTCTATGCTTTATTCCAGGAAGAATATATGAGTTTAATGCCAAAGTTTTCAAATATTTTGTGTTACAAACGTTTTCAAACTGTGTATCTTCACACACACACACCCCACTGGCACCTTGTGCTTAATCAACATGCCTGATCTTACAGTTTGTCTTAGAGCTACATTGACTCTTTTACATCTGCCAAATGGGGAAACTTCACAATAGTGACTAGAGACTGATGTACAAAAACAGCTGGGTAGGAAGAACAAGGAAATGGACCCCTCCACCCAGAACAATGTCATCAAGCATCTTTTCATAAACAACTGGACTTCATTTTGATAAGTTTAATCACAAGTAGAGAGAAAACAATGCCGATGTATGTGCGTGATTTACACACAATTCACAGTAAATTAAAATTTTATTAAAGCCTTCCATTAGGACTGGGAACCTGACTTATTCAGTAAAGCATTTTCCACACAGCGTGAAAACCCGAGTTCAACCCTTACTCCCCATGTAGGAGGATGGACACATGAGGGTGTGCTGTCCAGTCATGGGGGTGGAGAGAAATTGGAGGGTCCCTGGAGACTTTGTAGAACAGCCAGGATGGCCATATCAGTGAGCAGTTGGCTCAGTAAACAATGTTCTCTCAACCTGTGAAGTGGAGGGCAGCCAGGGAAAACAATTGGCATTACCTTCCAGCCTTCAAGCACCTCCCCAAACGTGTATATATTCACTCATGCACGTACACACATGCTTGTGTGAATACACACAAGCAGGACACACCCCTAGCATTCAAGGAGAGGCATATCAACAAATATTAAATTAAAATATAATTCCTTGACCCACGGGCAAACATGTTGTTATTCCATGGATTTCAGGACAAAAAAAAAAAAAAGTATTATTAAGTGAAGCTAATTCCATCGTTGGTGGAATCCACTTATTTCAAATCTCACTGGAGGTGGACACAATGATGTTTTTAGGCACAATTCCACTTGTGTTCCTTGCAGCTTTCTGCTTAACCAAGCTGCAGAAATACACAAGTTGACTTCAGTAGTTAAAAAGGTGACTATAAATGTTATTTAATAAAAACAAAGTTCCACATTAAAAACAACTTTATGAATTAAAATATGAAAACTAAAACAAAACCCCCATAAAATTACCACCTAGGATAAGAGATACTATTACAGAAAAAGGATCATGTAGTTAAAGTTCATATAAAACTTTACATTAATAAAGTTTAATAAATAAGTTATAGACTGATAGACAGGTAGATGGACAGACAGATGGGCAGACAGACAGACAGATAATAGATATAGTGAGACAGTGAACATTTATATTGTGCAAAAACTAGGGTCCATTAAGAAATGCAGAAAATGTAAGGTGAGTATAAATATAGATGTGAATAAAATAAGCCAATCTTCACGGTGCAGGCCTAAGCCTATCTACTTGAGAGATGGGAAGGGAGAGTCAAACAATAAGGTTAGCTTGGGCTACAGAATGCGGTGAGGGTATCACAGAAATCTTCATGAGATCTCATGTCAAAATAAGTACAAAGAGGGCTAGTGCGACGTGTAAGTGGTCACATCCCCGAGGATCTTAGTTCTGCTCAAACTTCTGAAAAATTTCTTATCAAAATTTCCGAACAACTGCTTTCGTCTTTCTTAAAATATCTTAAAAGCTGTGTGGAAACACAAAGGCCCTGAGACAGCCATGAAAATCCTAAGCAGAAAAGAAAAGACCGGCGGTATCACCACACTTGATTGGAATTAATACTATTGAGTAATAATAACAGAAAATATTGTGGTCATGACTAACAAACAAGCACATAGATAAATTCAACACAACAGAGGAACTACAGATAAGCAGCATGTCTTCAGGCATCTGATTTTTGACAAAGATGACAAAAATACCCAGTGGAGATAAGACAATATATTTACAAAAACATTTTTACTTTCATTAAGAAAAAAAAACATAAAAATAAAAGTATAACTTAAACCTAAACCTAAACATTTGATCTCAACACCAAAATGATGCATACACAATCAACTAATACCTCTGCTGTTTATGTTTTTATAGAAAATACATTTTCTTAAAGATTGTTATTTATTGAAGAATTCTGCAAGAAACCTGTTGACTGACCATCTGCCCAAATTGAGTGTTTAGGTTTGAGAAGAAGTTAGACATTTAAGGAGAGGTCTTTGTAATTAATTCCTGGTTGCTAAGAAACTAAGGGAGAAAAATTATGGTTCTAAATATCATCCTGAACCACATTAATCCTGGCAATTATCTTTGGGGGAGTTTTTTTTTTTCATAGCCAGATAAAATAGAATTTGAATTTGCAAGAATAAAATTGCAATCCCATTTGAATCACTTCTGTACCCAAAGAATTCCCATGGTTCAATATTTTACATAAGTGTGCTTATTTGTACATGTACAAATTTAAAAAGTAATTGTTTTGCCATGTATGTATCAGATGATAAGGATACTGAGGGATTTGATGATCAATATCATGAAAGTGTTCATTAGCATGGACAAGCACTTTGTGGCTTTGTAATTAATGCTCTGAACAAGGCTCCCTTGTCTATCTTTGACCTTAGATTTTGCTTTTTATTTATCCCTTAATCTCCATTGTCAAGGAAAAATCATAATGGCACATATTTTGCTCTCTCTACACCAGTAAAAAAGTTCATGTTTTGTCTCTGGTGCCACCTTTAACAGCATAGATGGTATTGATTTCCTGTGACTTCCAAAATGTGTGTCAATCTTTCAGTTGAATATCTAGGAATGCCCAATGTGTAGGATACAGGATGTCACTGAAGCTTCATGGCAGTGAATTACACTAAGAAAATCCTAAACAAGCCTTAGAGTTCAGCATGGAACAATCAATAAAAATGCTGATGCATTGCACTAGGACATTGTTTACTTTTTAATTCACTTTACTATCCTATTTTTACTAACATGCTAATGGAAGTCAGGTGAAATTTCAATACATGAATGCAGTATGCCTTCATCAAACCCAGGCCACCTTTACTCGGCCATCTCATAAGTTATTCTTTTTAATGACTGAAACGATCTAAATTAAGGGTGGGGAGATTGTTATTATAGAAAACAAAAGTTCTTAATAACCTTATGCATTTTCCAGTACTTCCTCATGCTAAAGGAGAAAAATTATCAATGATTTAGTGTCGTCAAGAGAATATTTAACAACAGCTGTATTGAGATTTGGAGTCAGCCTTTCATAAACCCTAGGATCTGCAACTCTGTGAGCCTGAATCAGAACAAAAGGCAGCTGTGAGATCCACCCACTGAGACTTCATTGCCTACACCTTCAAGACCAATAACCCTGAAGATGCCTTGTCTCCCCATCTGCTGTGCTTTAACAACTAAAACATAGACTCGCAAAACCCACACGTGCATTTATAGTGACTGTCAACTTCATCTGACTCCCTGGATGATCATAATGCGGGCAGAAAAACTTCTACATATCTAGATTCAATGATTACATCCTCTTCGTGGGTTAAATCTATAACTGCTTTTATAGTCCACATTTCAAAAATACGAGAAAAAAGGTTGAGACACACCAGGCTATGCAGTGAAGCAATTTTGATCTCTGTCTCAGTTCATCTTCTCCTTCTTGCATCCTAAAACATTCCTAGCTTTAAATAATTCCTAAAGATTAATAAATTTCTCTCTAAAATCATGTGTATTTTAAAAGAAAAAAAAACAAATAATTAAAGGGTCAGCATCCCTAAATATTCTTGTCCCTAATTAGTGAATAAAAATTAAATCTCCCAGCTGCCCGTCCCAGCACCTTGGGGGTCAGTAAGAAGTCTTCATTCCTTCCCACCATCATCCATCAAGTTTGGACAGATTTTTCTTATAAGCAGTACCCAAGCCCATGATTTCTTCTGTTTCCCTATTAATCTGCCCTAACTCCAATTTTCATTTTCATCTGCCTAAAAGAATGCAGCCATCCAGCTTCAGTTGCGTCTCTGTAATTCATTTTCCACACAATGCCAGAGGGAGTGCTCCAATAAATAGATCCGATCCTGACACTCTGCTGCAAATCCTTCATTGCTCCAAAGATAAAGTTAAAATGCTCCCACTTTGCAGAAGGAGCATCATCTATGCTCATTCAGCATCCTGTGCTGAGCCTTCTCTATCTCAGGTTGCCCAGGGCACTTTCTGGTCTGTATCCAAATGGATCATTTTTTCCATCAGAGATTTCATAAAGACTAGAGAAACTATGCACTTTTGCCTACAGCTCTGCTTACCCACAAGAGACACAGACCAACACCACCTTAATGCCTGAAAGTGCAAAGAGAGTTGGTGTGTGTGTGTGTGTGTGTGTCTGTCTGTCTGTCTGTGTAGTGTGTGTGTATGTGTGTGGTGTGTGTGTGTGTGTGTGATGTATGTGCATGTGTAGAGTAGTGTGTCTGTGTATGTAATGTGTGGACATGTGTGCTTGTGTAGGATGGTGTGTGTGACAGTGGTGTGTGTGTGTGTGGTGTAATATGTGTGTGCATATGTGGTGTATGGTATGTTGTGTGTCTGTGTGTCTGTGGTATGTGTGTTCATGTCTGTGTGTCTATGTAATGTGTGGCGTGTGTGTGTGTAGTATGGTGTATGGTAGTGGTGGTGGTGGTGGTGTGTGAGTGTGTTGTATGACGTGTGTGCATGTGTGTGGTATGGTATATGTCTGTATGTGCATGTGTGTTGTGGTGTGTGTGCATGGGTGTGTGTGGTGTGTTTACATGTATGTGTGTATAGTATGGTGTGTGTCTGTGTGTCTGTGTGGTGTGTGTGTGCATGTGTCATGTTTATGTCTATGTGGTATATGTGCATGTGTGGCATGTTGTGTGTTTGAGAGGAAGGGAGAGAATCTATAGTGTGTGTGTGTGTGTGTGTGTGTGTGTGTGTGTGTATTCCAATTTTTTCTCACCATAGATCAGAGAAACCTAGCATACTATTTTTCCTTTCCTTAAGTGGAGACCTTTCAATTTACAGCTTTTCTTCCCAGCACTGCTGCTTCTATGCTGTGAGGACATTATTGAATAAAATAAAGCTTAGTCAAGCACAATTGCCTCGAACATTCCCCCTGACAACCAAGAAGGCTTCTAAGTGAGTAATGAGTGGGTAGCCACATGTGTGTCTGTGGTGTGTGCATGTGTACATGGATGCACCGGACAGAGCAACTGCTCACAGCTCCAGAAGAAAATAACGGAGTGATGGTACAAGCCGTCATTTTGAAGTTTAAAGCTTATTAATTACTTATTTCTGGAATTTTTATTTACTATTTAGATTACACTTAAACATAGGAATTGGAAACTTTGGATGATAGGGGAATTATACTCTATTTAACTATTCAACTTTAGACTTTAAAGGAATGTTTATAAAATATTATATACACGTTAATTATTAATATTAATGTGATGTTGGATACAACTGAACTAATCTTGTACACTGTAATTCCCAGGAGAAATATCCTAGGAATGGTTGTCTTCTCTGTCCACACTAACCAGGGACTTGGGTGAAGGATTTTATTGTTTTATTTCATCTAATTTGCTCTCCCCAGATTGACTTCCTATAATTCTCTGTTTTCCATTTAAAAATATCACTTTTTAACACAGATGGCAAAAGCTTTGCTGGTCAACAAACACGTAGTTGAATGAACATAAGTGTGACTCCATAAATCAAATCAAACTAAGATTAATAATACCATGTATCAGAATACTATATTTTAAGCTAATTAGAATAAAATTCCAATAAAATTAAAGACTACATCGTCTCTAAACTATGCACAAATTTTAAGGAAATATATGTTAGTCCTCTGCTAGTAGCTCATTGCCTTCCTTTGCTATCATCTCTTTTTATTTTTCACTCATATTTTTGACATGTATCAAATCCCAACTTATGAGGAACATGATGGTTCCTACTCTTCTATACTAAGTACAATGGAAGTGATCAGGGTCGTTCTCTTTTCTCATACTTTTTCCCAAAAGAAAGAAAGCTTATACTTCATTACTCTCACTTTGAGTTCCAATATCAAGAATTCAATATCCAGAAATTATTTTAAAAGTCACTCTCCAAACAAACATTAAACGAAACACATGAATAAAATAGATAACAGCATTCCTTTGATTGAGTGTTGCAGAATATGAAGGATGATGGCCAAGCTATATTTCATGCAAGAAACATCAAACATGTCTGTGCTCTATGAAACACTCTGATCCCATTAAAAACCAAGGCCAAGAAAGCAGCTAATGCCAGCTTCAGTTTTCTTTTGTTTCAGTTTAGTTTAACCTTTCAAAAATTTTTCACAGACCTTTAACATTCTATTACAATGCCATCTTGTGGAAAACACAGAGGCAGAGCAAAATACTCATTAGTGCTTGGATACAATAACTAGCAAAGCACCATAGAACACCGCCCACATATGGCAAATCAATGCACCACTGGGCAATGTTCATATTGCCCAAATTTTCTAATTCTGCAAGGTAAAAATCACTCTAGAGTGCACAACTGTCTTCCATATCATTGGGATCCAGCCAACTACATTATCTTAGGAAATGGTCATAAATGTACCAGCTTGTCAAAATCACACTGAAAAAGAAAAAAAAATATGAAACAATGTCTAGCGTTTCAATTTTATTCATTGTTTGAAAATTACTGTCCATTAGCCAGCTACAGACCTCTTCTCAAAGTGAAGGTCTCTAGAAGGCTCAAGGTATCTTACTATTTACCAGATGTTTACTAGTAAGGTGAACATATTCAGACATGCTGAGATAATTATAGATGATCCCCATGAATCACAACCACATTGTACCTAATAATAATACATTTATTCATTAGGATTGGTCTTTCTCAAGAATGCGTAAAAGGACTGTCTAAGTTTACCCATGTTTGAAAGGTGAGCAAATAATACAATGGCTATGGAGGACTTCCTATCCTATCCATCTTATAACATGTATGCAAGAACAAGCAGCTCGGTGTTTGATGCAGGGTGGGATGAGTAGGTAGCGCAAGCAACTACTTAGCACAATACAAGACCTTCTCTCAGCAACCAGCTAGTACTCACGTCTCAGTTGACTGAGTTTTCATCATGTTGGGAAACGAAGATGAGAAGCTTAGAAAGGAAATATTCCTTAAATATTAATGTAAATATTATTTAAAAAATAAAGTTAGAAAAAATAATAAAACTTGCTTTAAATATGTCTTTAAACATCCCAATTCTACACTTGTCCATTAAAAAAAAAAAAAAAAACATTGACAAGAATTTTATTTCTTTTAAAGTTAAGGGTAGGAATGTAGATCCGTGGGTGTATGCCTAGGATGCATGAGCCTTGGATCAATCTCAAACACTCATAAAAGTCAGTGTGATAGCCTAGTACTCTGAAAGCAAAAGCAGAAAGATAAAAAAAATCAAGGTCATCCTTAGATAAAAGTTCAAATCCAACCTGGGATACATGAGCTACTGGCTCTAAATTAACTTATTAATCAATTAATTTATTTGAAAAGCAAAAGATGACAATCAAAATTTATTTGCTTTCTAAAAAATTTTTAAACCCTTTATGTTAAGGAGCCTACCACAAAGGACTTCTCAAAGACTCTGCCCAGCAAGGTATTAAAGCAGATGCTGAGACCCATAACCAAACTTTGGGCAGAGTGCAGGGAATCTTATGAAAGAAGGGAGAGATAGAAAGACAAGGAGGGGACTGAACTCAACAAGGAGAGCAACAGAACCCAAAAAATCTGGGCATAGGGGTCTTTTCTAGACTGATGCTCTAACCAAGGATCATGCATGGAGATAACCTAGAACACCTACTCATATGTAGCCCATGGCAGCTCAGTGTCCCAGTGGGTTCCTAGTAAGGGGAACAGAGGCTGTCTCTGGCATGAACTCAATGGCTGGCTCTTTGATCGCCTCACCCTGAAGAGGGGCACAGCCTTACCAGCCCACAGAGGAAGATAGTGCAGACAGTCCTGATGAGATCTGATAGGCTAGGGACAGATGAAAGGGGAAGAGGACCTCCCCTATCAGTGGACTGGGGAAGGGGCATGGCAGGAGAAGAGGGAGGAAGTGGGCAGATTGGGAGGGTATGAGGGAGAGAGGGCTACAGCTGGGATAAAAAGTGAATAAATTGTAATAAATAAAAAAATAATAAATAATAAAGAAATTAAAATAGAATCACTATCATGGCTTGATCATTTTACTTTCTTTTTAGTGGATAAATGTTCAGAAGACTATTTTCTTATATCATTTTCTGGAAAAAGTAATAAAGCTAAAATGAGCAGATTTCTATTATAAGATGAGCAAGTGACTTTATCTAAATGGTATGTGCAAATTATCACTAACTGGTTTACATGACTGTATTATCTTCTTGTTCAATTATGCAAAACCCTTCACTTTGGCTTACAGAATGTGCCAGTCATACAGATCTGCCATACAATAAAACAATGGGGGCTTGAAAAGGCAGAAGTAAATTTCCCTTGAAATTGAAAGATTCTAGGAAACTAGCTGGTAGTCACTTCTTAAGGTTTTCTCAGGTCCAAATCTCTCTACTATCCTCAGAGCCATTTATGGAGGACAGCCCTTTATAATACCAGGACCAGTAACAAGATGAGAAGGTGTTCTTTTCTTGTTCTTGTTTTGCTTTTTTAATTAATTAATTAATATTACAGTTTATTCACTTTGTATCCCAGCTGTAGCTCCCTCATCTCCTAGCTGTCCCATCTACCCTCCTTCTTCTCCCCCATATGGTCCTCCCTTAGTCCACTGATAGGGAGGTCCTATCAGCTCTCATCAAGATTGTCTGCATTGTCTTCCTCTATGGCCTGAGAAGGCTGCATGCCCCCCCCCCCAGGTAGAGGTGATCAAAGAGCTAGCCACTGAGTTCATGTCAGAGACAGCCCTGATGCCCTTACTAGGAAACCCATTTGGAAACCGAGCAGTCTATGGGCTTCATCTGAGCAGAGAGTATAGGTCCCCTCCATGCATGGTCCTTGGTTGGAGTATAGGTCTCTGCAGGCCTTCCTGGGCCCAGATTTTTTGACTCTGTTGGTCTCCTGTGGAGCTCCTATACCCTCCAGGTCCTTAAGACACATATGGTATACATTTATTTATAAGTGGGTATTAGCCACATAATATAGGATAAAGATAATAAAATCTATAGTCCTAAAGAAGCTAAACAAGGAGGACACTAGGGAAGAGGCTGAAATCTCATTCAGACGGGAAAACAATATAGACATCAGAAGTAGAAAAATACAGGGAAAGGACAGGGGCCTACTACAGGGAGCCTCTGAAAGACTCTGCCTATCAGGTTATTGAAAAAGATGCTGAGACTCATAGCCAAACTTTGGGCATAGTGCAAGAAGGTGATTCTTTGAAAAAATGATAATAATAACAAAGGAAACCCTAAATTTCATACACATGCCTGTCTTTATCTCATGGGTATGAAACTAAGAATTTGGTCATTGAGAACAAGTGAGAATGAGAAAAACAATCAAGCTGTGTGCACTTTCCTTCAAGAAAACCCAGTGAGAACTGGGTAACAACCAGCTATCTCTTTCTGAAGAAACCAGATAATAGAATATCCAGATGAAGGTGGGTGGGGACCAAGAGTGATTGGGTTTGTTTGTTTGTTTGTTGTTTTTTGCCTCCTTTGTGCTGGAGAAAGACACCAGCTTGCATGTTTGTCACGCCTCATCTCAATTAGACACTGAATGTCCTGCATAATAAATAATCTCCAGGATCATATCAGTCAATAACACACTAAGACCCAGACTCACACAATTCGAGATCATTTTCACCTAAGTAACTGATTCAAGGATCCATGATCCTATGTTATTATAGAGAAAATTGCACTGTGTTTTTTTCTCTCTACAGGTAATGAGGTATAATAGTTAGAAATGCATTTAGAAGCCTGATTTCCAATCCTTCTTTGTTGTTTCATCAAGAATATAAATTGGTTGAGTTAATATCTCTCTATCTCAGTTTCATCATCTACAGAAGTGGAGATAACAAACATGCATGCACAGAGCTGGGGTCAAGATTAAATGAGTTAACAAATGGAAGGCACGTAAGTAGGTCCTTGATCAGGGTAAAAAACTTTAGATCAGTGTCTACCAACTGCAGATTTTGGTTGTAGAAAGAGTGCAGTAAAATTGGAAATATGCAGGTATGCCCACAAGTACAAAAAGGTGCCGCAGGAAGCGGTTTTGTTATCCTCAGTCTATAACTGATTCTCCTTTGTGATGAGTGAAGTATTGTAAAATCTTATTGACAACGGAATTCAAGAACAATTAAGAAACAAACAGCAGATTGAAACAGATGCTGAGACTCACAGCCAATATTTTGTGAAGCGTAGGAGTATTGTGGGAAAGTGTAGGGAAGGATAGAAGGACCTGGAGGGAACAGAAGCTCCATAAGAAGACCATCAGAGCCAACTAACGAAGGCCCAGAGGAGCTTGTGAACACTCAAGCACCAGCCTAAGACCATGCATGGACTGGATCAAGGGCCCCTATACAGATGTAACCAAGGGGCAGGCAACTCAGGTTTCATATGGGTTCCCTAGTAAGGGTAGCACTTTTTGATCACTTCCTCTTGGCAGGGTTGCCTTGTCAGACCTTATGGGAAGAAGTGTTCAGTCCTGATGTGACTAGATGAACGGGGGTGGGCAGCAGCATCTCCCTTTCTGAAAAAGAGGGTCAAGGTGATGGGGCAGCGGGGAGGGAAGCCTGGGACTCAGAGGAGAGGAGGGACATAAAGTAAATTAATTAATTAATTAGTTATCTAATTAAATAAATAATTTTAAAAAGAAAGAAGAAAGGGTGTTGGGTAGAAGGATACAAGTATAAATGTGAGAGAACAATAGAATTGTATAAACAGATTGAAAACATGTTACAAAAGAGCTATCAGGTATTTTTTTTTTTCAATGGTAAAGACAGAAAGAATCAGGTAAATTTGGGAAGTGGAAAAACAAGGCTAGTAATCTATGAAAATACAACTGAATGGTGATTATCCAAAGTACATCATGAATGAGCACTTTCACTGACTGCATTCGGATAGGCTATTATTGAAGTCCTGCAAGCAACTTGAGATGACTCTCATGTGGAACTTTGCTGGATGACACCAGTAGATCTTGGTTTCAAAAGGAATAGTCCTATACTTCATTTTTACACAATAGCATTTTCTGCAGGAGAAAGTGAAATTCAGTGTCTGACCTTCATTTCTATCATTTGGAATTATATATGATAATGCATGTTCTTCTCTATAAGTTCATAAATCAAATGCATGTTCTTCTCAATAAATTCATAGATCATTGTCAGCTAGTCATGAGACTTATAGTGCTCAGTTTATCTTATCCGTTTGTCATTACAGAATACAGATCTGAAAGCTTGAAAGATGGCTTAGTGTTTAAGAGTACTTGCTGCTCTTACATAGGACCTACATTCAGTACCCAGCTCCCACTGGAACCTCACAACTCTTTTTAACTTCAGTTCCAGGATATCTGTAACTTGTTTCTAATCACCATGAGCACCAGGTACATGCAAATAAACATTCATACACACAAATACAATATTTTCAAATGAATAAGTCAATCAATCTAAGCTATACCTATGCAGAGGATTCTGAATATCAACAGATTCCAATGTCCTTATTTTTGAGAGGTGGAATGCTGCAAATTCATGGCCAAAGTTATATTGAATGATTTTTATTGACATTAACACCTATTTTTTGCCCACCTCTGGATCCAGTATCTTTTATGTCTATTAAGTAAAACCTGTAGAAAGTATTCTTATGATATCACTAGCTTCTACTAGCTCAAAAGCTAAGACTATTACTCCAGGTCTGAAAACTACAGCTAAGATAACTACTTTTCAGCAAACAATATACCTGATATTGACAATAATGTACTTGGTAAATGCCTTGACTTATGATTTTCATTTTATGACTATAAAAAGCACATGTAAGTATTTCCATCGAGGAACATGTTATTCATAATTTGTCAACCATATTTCTGAGTCATGGTCAGTCATATGTGGCTCAAAATGAACTCTTATTCCTTTTATAGTGAAAGCTGTCTTTTGTGTTATCAATTTTAATAGCAAAAGTTTAATAACTCCATGTATAGCAAAACTATAGATGTTTAAAATTATTACTGTTACGTTTCTAGTTAAGTAAATATCATGACAAATTCTCATATTCTTAAAGATCTACCTAATGTTTTACTCCTTTATTGTTTGTTTTGTTTTGAGGTGCTAGAGCTGAAGTCCAGAGCCTCTACTATATTATACAAAAGTTCTCCAACTGAGCTACATTCCTAGCCCCATGTTTTTAGGAATTATATTTTGTTTTTAGCTCACATTATTTATTTAGCTAACTCAGATTGATTGTGTTGAGCTAACAATGAAATTCCTTGCTGTGAGAAGAAGACAAAGATATGAATGAGGAAATGAGTCTTATGAATATGCTTGATGCCCTGCCTGGGTCACATTCATATGCTAGAAATAAAGTAACAAATAAATATGCAAATTTTATGTAAATTTACAAACCAGACATTTTGAATGAAAAGGTCAAATGTCCTATAGCAATGTACTGGTCTCTTAAGTCCAACTTCTTTTTTTTTTTTTACATTTCTCTAGACATTTTGAGACTAAACTATGTGCAATTTCTTATACACAGAGCAATGTAAACAGAGCTTGTTCTTTATGCAGTGAAGGACAGTCCCTACATCAGGGTTTCCACACACTCCTGTATCTAATTGTGAATCACTAAATCCAGTTACCATTCAACAAATATTTGCCAGCATCTATTGTGTGCAGAGTACTATTTTAGACAGAGGCAAAACAATGGAAAGACAAACAATGTTACCATTTTCATCAAGCTCAGTATTTGACTTTCTTTCATTGGGAATTACAAATATTCTTTAATGACCTAGAATTTACTTATGAAGGAAGTGACCTCAGCATCCTCTGCCACATTACATGTCTCATGCAAACACTGCTATATGAAATGTTCTCCAGGAGAATAGACATTGTAAAACATGAAGTTAGAGGACTAAGGAAGAAAGGCTGTTTAAATGAGAAGAAACTGAAAAATACTAAGTCATGGAAGTTACACAGCACTCAGGGGAAGGGACAAGGCACATGCAGAGAGCCACTAACCAACAAATGCAGGTTTCCTAACCTACATACATACATACTTTCAACAAACCCATAGACCTCATACCATCACAAAAAGTAGGGACTTCATAGTCCGAAGCAAACAGAAACTGAAAAGTAAATCTTTGCAGATCCCTAGAACATCAAAAAACCCTAGGAATACAAATGTTTAGAAAAACGCAAGCATTGGGTACTGGCAATATCTTAGTAACCAAAGTTTTCCTTATGTATATCTAAAGGCATGTGTGCAAATGGTGCGTCTGCATGTGCACATAAATATACATTCAATTCTTCGACATCATTGAGGATAAAGCTCTAAAGAGAAAGCTACCAAATATACTTTATTTCCTTTCTATTCTTCTCTGCCTTTTCCGAGCCAAATTCTAGAAAGTGTGAACTGTTGGCTGGTTTCTCAGGAAAAGATTTTCTCAAAAACAGATTGGGAATGTGCGCTAAAGTCAAAACCTGGATGTCTCCCAATAGGTCCATGTCTTAAAGGTTGGGTCCCAAGTTTGGAACAGAGGAATCTTACAGAGATAGGGCTGGGTGAGTAATCCTTGAGGTAGGACACTTTTTGGGAATCCTGGGCCTCCCTGGTCTTTCCCCTTTTCTGAATGATGCACTGGTTATTAGGTGACTTTGCTCTGGCCCTGGTTCTACACTGTGATGTGCTGATCTTTATATGCTCAAAGGCAATGGAGCCGGTTAACCACGGATTGAAACCTACACACAAGTGTCAAGCGTACAGCCCAACCCATGGGCACAAGCACCCTAAGATGGCTAACAGTGTGGCCCAGAACATTTGGACATACTTCATAGAACAATATCAAAAGTTTAGGTACCCTGTGGGTGAGCCAAAACAGTTCTTTTCCTTTTATGTATGATTGTCTCATGTATTTATCACAACATCAGAAAACTAACGCAGCAAGTGACCAGCCTTTTAGTACTGGGGCTAGGATTTTCTAAATACCATGGTTATGTTACAGGTAAAACTCTTGTCACTTAGATTACTCCATCAGTGATGATTTAAAAAAAATATAACTGCATATCTAAATGAATTCAGTAACTGATAATGGGAGATTTGTCACAATAAGCAAACACTAACGATTAAGAACCACTAGAGAATAGAACTGGTGGCCTGTAAGCAATAGCAATGTGTGCGTGATACAAAATAATTATTTTCATCAAGATTTATAAGCAAGTGATTGGGAAGGTGAATTTAAAGTGCATTTGGAAGCCTGTTGAGAGGTAATACTTTAGTGTTAATATTTCAATGTTTAAATAAACTCAATAGGACGATTTTCATAAGAGCAAGGTACAAGGTGGTGAAATCATGAGACACTGATAAAATGCCTAAATGCCATGGGCAGAAAGAAAATATGACAACATTTCATGCACGAAGACCGAATTGTATGTAAAAGAAAACATTATCTAATTCATGAATGATTTCTCCTCTGCAATGACAAATGTGAAAATTTAGTGGGAAAACATCTAGAGACTGTAGAAATGCAAAATTTAAATTCAGGTAGCCTGATAAACTGTGAATCCTCTTGATGTATTAAATAATACCTTTGGGGGTATGAAGAAACTAAGAAGAATATTTACTGCATACCCCTAAATTAGAACTAAGCAGCCTAATGACCAGGAAGGTAAAGTAGCGAGTAAATAATCATCAATAACTTGTGCAGTATTTACTAATGCATAATTCCAAGTAGAAGGCAGCATACATAACAAAAACACTTACAGAAGGTAGTACACAAGAAGGTAGATTTCATGATGAAATTAATGCTTTAAGTATAATATTTTTTCATTTAGTCTTCACAACAAGCTACCATACTGACCTCAAGACTAAAAGTTGTAGATGGAAAACAAGCCAAAACCAGTATAGAGATATTTCTGGTGTGTGGAATGACCAGTGCAAACAGTTCGAGTGTTTGTGTGTAGTTTAGTACAAACATGTGTGCATGAGCACACACAGAGGTCAGTAGAAGATGCTGGATGCCTGCTACCCTTGTTCCTTTATTTCCTTGAGGCAAGATCTCTTAATGAACCTGGAATCAAGCCCAATCTCTCTTCTTATCCTTGGTCACAACAGTGCATAGTAAGTGAAAGTCACTCCTAGATTTTCACCTAGATGCTGGGGATATGAGGTCTGGTCTCCTCTCTGTGCAGCAAGCACTCTTTCCCTCTGAGCCATCATCCTAGGTCATTCTTTTTGAGGTCTTTTAAGCAAAAATCTATGATCACATTTCAATAAATTTAGATAACGTTAAGTAATCTGAACCTACTTCAAATTAAATACTATCTTATATAACTTATATAACTCCTGCATGAAAGAGAAAAACAAAATCTTCAGAAAATTATTTCCATGACATACCTAAGTAGCCAAATTTCTTTTTGCTTAATATGTTTATATAATCTATGTATATCTTACTATATCCTTTACATCATATTTAAGATATTTAGAATGCCTAATATGATATAAATGTGTGCTGCATGAGACAAGAAATGTCTAGACTACTCCAAGAGAGATGATTTTTAAATTTCACAGTAAACATGTATATGTTTCTATGTACATGTATGTGGAGAGGGGGGAGAAATTGTTCAGTAACATGGACTGGGAGCTAAGTCAAATAAACAAACAGTCATGACAAGAACCACTAGAGATGAGAACTCTATATACATATAGAGCATACACAACATTCTTCAATTATTTTTAACCCAAGGTTGGTTGAATATGCATATATGAACTGTGAAGATACAGAGAACCAACTACAAAGACTATTATATCACCTGAAAATGTATGAAGCAAGAGCTGTACTTAGGCAAATATAGTATGTCCATCCTTTATTATAAAAGATGGCAGTATAAAAGACAAGACTCAGAAGAAAATCAGTGATATAAACAGAAATTACTAAAACTGTTAAAAGATAAAATTCACATAAAACATAGTTTAAAACATTCTAAACTAGAGAGAATAAATAAGTTAAAGATTAAAATTTCTGTGATGATTTCAGCAAAACAAATAAACTCCTGAGATAGAAAGTAGAGTGTAAGCATTTGTGACTAACACGAAAAAACAACCAGTTATAAAAGGAAAATTTATCACTGGATCAATGGCAACATATCTTAAATGAGAATGACAGAAAACAATGTGGAATGAAATATTAAATTCCAAAAAAAAACTTTTATAAGCTAACAATCAGAAAACAAGAACTATATTAATTATTAATTTATACTTTGGAAAGATGATCAAAGATCTGTGTTCCAAAGAAGAAAAAATTTATTCTGTACCTTAGCTTTAAATAATGAATATTTTCACTGTAATGTAAAATATTCAACAAGATAAAAGCACATTGAAAGTTAATTTAATTCTAAGAAGACTACAAGCAGAACTTTCATCCCAAACCCTAACAAATTTCAAACAAGAAAAGATTAATTTTAATTATTTTGCTGCAAATTTTTAAGTAAAGTACTAATAAATAAAATTCGTTCCTGTGTTCAGAAAACGTTTAATATCAAATAGCCCAAGAAAGATTCTTGCAAATAATATTAGTTATTGGACAAACAGAGGTATGAGTTATTTTATCAGTGGAAATTTGATAAATATTTTTCTCAATAAACAGAGGGAGAAATTATATAATCATAGTATTATTATGAAAAAGTCATCTGGCACACTTCATTTCCTTCTAAAAATGTTGTTAATCACTGAAAAAATAAGATATTGTTGACCAATAATGATCATTTGAAAATCAGTGGTTATTGTTACCACAGATATTGAAACACTAAAGCAGTTACATTTATAATTTGGAACATCATGATGTTGCATGCATTTGACAACAATGAGTAGAAATGTCTAGTCAAATATAATTAGATAAAAATTAAGTTACTTGTGTAAACAACAGGAAAATATATGAAACTTCATATGACATTATAAGATCACAAAAAAATGTGTGTGACAAAATTATAAGATGACTATAAAAACTCCAAAATTACAAAGTTTAAATGAAATATAGTAATTTAATAAGTTCAGCATACAGGAATTTAAAGAAATCAATGTTTATTCTCTCTTTTCAATTCAAAGTAATATAGGAAGGAAGTGAGAAAAGAATTTTCCAGAACAGCGGTAATATAATCTGTAGAAACAGGCTTAAGAGCAGAGCTGGACTGCATCAACATGATGAAAACAACAAAGTGAAAAAAGGCTCTCCAAGAGAGCTCCCGCAGAATGGAGGTGTGGTTGCTTTTCTATGTGATTCACATAATCGAAATATGTATTTTCCAAAGTGATTTATAAATTTCACGAATCTTAGTCAAAATACCAATAAATCTTAATTGAAAAAAACCTGGAACATTGCCAAAAAAAAAAAAGGCATTATTGGTGGTTAGAGATATTTGCTTTACAGCCTGATCCCAGCCACCTTCCTCATCTCCTTTTAGTCCCCCCTTCATGCCCCCTTCCCCCCATTCCAGATTTCCTTCTACTCAGAGAACAGGAGGCTCCCAAGAGGTACCAATCCATCCTTGCACCTCAAGTCACAGCAGGACTAAGCATATCCTCTCCCTCTAAGGCTAGAAAAATCAGCCCAGCTACGGAAAAGGGATCCAAAGGCAGGCAACAGAGTCAGAGACAGCCTTTGCTCCAATTGTTAGGGATCACACACTATGACCAAGATTCACATCTGCTGCAAATGGTCCATCCCAGGTGTGCTTTTTGGTTAGTGGTTCAGTCTTTGTGCGCCCCCATGGGTCAGGTTAGTGAACTTAGTAGGTCTTATTGTGGTGTCCTTAGACTCTGGGTTCCTCAATCCTCTCCCCCCAAAACAAAAAGTTACAAGACAATATAAGAATTGAATGAAAAACATGTGCCATTGCATGTTCAAAAATAAGTTTATTATAAAAATAGGAAATAAACAAAATATGAAAGAGACATTTTAAAATTATCAAATAATGTCAAAATATGACATAAATTTTGACTGATACCTTGTGGTAAGAGGAAATTTTAAAACAAATATTAATGTGATGTCTTTTCAGGAAGACTTAAAAACCTTTTTGAAAAGCAAATAAGATGTCTCAGAGGGACCCAGTGCATTGTGCACTGGACACAGCATGTGCTCCCAAATCTAGAAATCTGAGTTTGAGCTTTGCAGGCTGTAAGGAGAGAACTGATTCCCACAGGCTGTCCTCTGCACTCCACACAGGTTGTGTCCAGCGCACACATGCAACCTTAAATAAATAAATATTTATCCTATGTTATAGATCCACTTATAAGTGAGTATATACCATGAATGTCTTTTTGCTTCTGGGATACCTCACAAAGGATGATCTTTTCTAGTTCCATCTATTTGCCTGCAAATTTCATGATTTCCTTGTTTTTAATTACTGAATAGTATTCCATTGTGTAAATGTACTACAATTTCTGTATCCATTCCTCAGTTGAGGGACATCTAGGTTGCTTCCAGATTCTGGCTATTACAAATAAAGCTGATACAAACATATATGAGTAAATGTCCTTGTTGAGCATATCTCATATATATGCCTAGGAGTGGTACAGTTGCATCTTGAGGTAGCACTAGTCCTAATTTTCTAAGAAAGCCAGACTGATTTCTAAATTGGCTGTACAAGTTGACATTGGAGCACCCTAGGAAAGATGTTTAACCCTTATTCAGAAGGGCAAACAGTAAAGACATCTGAAGCAGAAGAGAGAGAACAGGATAAGAGATGACTACAGAGGACTTCTGAAAGACTCTGTCTAGCAGGGTATCAAAGCAGATGCTGAGACTCATAGCCAAACTTCAGGCTGAGTGTAGGAAACCTGACGGAAGAAGGGGGAGAGAGAAAGACCTGGAGGTGACAGGGGCTCCACAAGGAAACCAACAGAGGTCCTCCCCATCAGCGGACTAGAGATAGGTCATGGGGGAGAAGAGAGAGGAAGGGTGGGGCTGAGAGGCGACAAGGGAGGGGGCACAGCTGTAATACAAAGTGAATAAGTTTATATTATATAAATAATAAATAAAGTGTTAAAAATACATAAATATAATAAAAGTTTAAAAAATATCACCTCATGGGGAACAGATACTGCGGCAATAATGTGTCCAGACCAAAATTTTTATTTATTATAATGATAGAAAACTAACCTCAGTAGTAAGTATTTCATAATGATTTTCATTACAAACTCTCAAACTGAAACATTATCTCAATAGGTATCAATTAAGGTGTGGCATTAAATTAAAAAAAAAACAATAACAGCTTCTTACACATCTTATTTTTTTAAAAGATTCTCACCTTCCAAGATTAGAAGCAAACCAGACCCGGTAAGAATGTAGACACAGTTACAAGACAATGAGTTGCAAAATTATTTAACTGTGATGATTTATTTTTACCAATTTGGTACAAACCTAGACATGTCTGGAAAGAAGGACTCTTAATTGAGAAACTTTCTTCATAAAATTTACCTGTACACAACTCTGCCGATTATTGCCTTGATTGGTGATTGCATGGGAGGACCCTGCTCTCTCAGGGATCATCACCCTGGGCTGATAATCATGGGTCATGAGCATGAGAAAGCAGGCTGAGCAGGCTAAAGAAAGCAAATCAATAAGCAGCACTCATCTGTGGCCCTTGCCTCAGTTGTTACCTGCTGGTTTTTATCTTGAGCTTCTTCCCTGAATTCCTGGAGTATCACCTGAGAGTTGAAACCTGAAATAAATCTCCTGCTCCAGCTGTTTATAGTCACAGTGCTTTAACTCAGTAACACAAACCCTCATTATGACATCCACCAACTTACACACCCATTTTATTTAGATATCACTTTCAAAGAAAAATTAAATTTTAATAAAGAAAAATGAGTAGACCTACAGATTTAAAAATAAATGTTGTTAGATAAATTAAAACATTGAACAAAATAACAGAGTAAAACATGATGCTATAAGCAGCTGCTATACAAGTAGCAGATAAATGCTTAAGCGCTCATGAGGGGCAGATATAGAGACATGAGACACAGTAAAATGACAATTTAAGAAGTTTACTTTGGTGTTAGACTGGAACAAAATATGACAAATTCAACATGATAAGCAAATGGTTTTGTTTCCACAGACTGATGTGGTCGTACCTACCAGATTTCCGAGGTAATAAAACTTTCAATGAAAGCACAAAGTTGATCTACTCACAGACATTCAAGATCAAACATTCTAGAAACAAATTAAAGATATCTGATAGCATGATCTCAGATCATTTGGATATTTTGCATCTACCCTCAGTATTCTCTTTAAAATATTTTTATTTCATGCTTTTCTTTCAGTGTGCATGTGTGCGCCTCTCATCTGTATGTGTACCTTGTACATGCAGTGGCTATGAGGACCATAAGAATCCATTGCAATTAGGGAGTTGTAAACCATGACTGCGGGTGGTGAGGACCAAGCCTAGGTCTCTGCAAGTGCCTTTTCTTCTGAGCCATCTCTCCACCACATGTCAGTTTTATCTGAATCATATTCAACCTCAGGGGCCTTATCAGTTTATCAGAGTTACTTTCGAGGCTAGTTGGGTGGCTCAAATAAATAAATATGTCTGTGTATGTTATCACACGCACACACACACACACATATAAATACATATATGACTTAGAAAATGCCAATACACATAAATACTGGTATATAAACTATTACTATTTTTTGGTATTAGTCAACCAACGTCCATACACTAATTTTCTACTGGATGTCAGATTAGCATTGAATTATATTAGTATTTGAAAAAAATATATTATAGTAATATTTATAACCTTAACACAAGTTAGTCCAGGGAGATAACAGAGAAAGGAGCAATGCCTGAGAAAGGATACCTGGTAGTTGGAATGAGAATGTTTAAATATGTGTTTCCCATTAATGGAAGTGTTTGGGAAAGATTGGGAGGTATATCCCTGTTGCAGTAGGTATGCCACTGGGGATGGGTTTTGAGGTTTCAAATGCTCAGGCCATTCTCAATATTGTAATGCTCCCTGCCTTAAATGATCATGGACTCAACACTATGCACCCATGAGTCCTAAACCAAATGCTTTCTTTTACACTTTCTTTTACGAATGTTCTTGTAATGGTGTGATGGCAACAGACAAGTAAGACAGAAATGCAGTTAACAAAACCCTCTTTAAGACAATATAGACATGGGAAGATGGGGAATATGATAAGAGCCAATCACAGAGGGCTTCTGAAAGTCTCTAGCCCGCAAGGTATTGAAGCAGATGCTGAGGCTCATAGCCAGACTTTGGGCAGAGTGCAGGGACTATTATGGAAGAAGGGGGAGATAGAAAGACCTGGAGGTGACAGGAGCTCCACAAGGAGACCAACCAAAAACTCTGGGCACAGCAGGGCTTGCAGAGACCAATTCTCCAACCAAAGACCATGCATGGAGAGGACCTAGACCCCCTGCTCAGATGTAGCCTATGGGCAGCTCAGTCTCCATATGGGTTCCCTAGTAAGGGGAGCAGGGGCTGTCACTGACATAGACTTAGTGGCTGGCCCTTTGATCACTTCTCCTTGAGGTGTGCAGACTTGAGAGGCCACAGAGTAAGGCAATGCAGCCAATCCTGATGAGACCTGATAGGCTAGGGTCAGATAGAAGGGAAAGAGGACCTCCCATCAGTTGACTAGGGGAGGGACATAGGGGAGAAAGAGGGAGGAAGGGTGGGAAAGGGAGAGGATGAGGGAGGGGGCTACAGCCAGGTCACAAAGTGAATAAATTGTAATAAATAAATAATAATAATTTTTTAAAAAGAAACAAAAAAGACAGAGCTACAAAGGTAAACTGTGAAAAGCCGAGGAAAAGTTCTTACAGAAACGCTAAGTCATAAGAGAATACAACATGATAATGTGAAGGGAATTCAAAGCACTCCTATAAGAGTTGAAGCTAAGTTACGAACCAGTGGAGAAGAATGAGGTAAAATGAATCAACTGCTCAGTGGAGTAAGTGCCAGCATATAGGGAAAATACTAAGGCTCTGATAATGTGAACATGATCCTGAAGACTTTGACATCAAGGACATACAGCCCCTATTCTTCAAGTCCAGGATAGCCTGAAGGTCCTGGTTCAAGGGTCAAAGACGGCCACTCAAATGTCTTTTTGGATATTCAGAGCCAGAAGAAATAAAATCAAAGCAGCAATGGAGAAAACCTCTTTCAACACTTGCTGTCTAATTTAATGTCAGTGTTTTGGGAACCCAAACAATCTTCAGTAATTTTGCAATGTCTACGCTATCCACTGTTTCTAGTGCTAATACAATTCCATGTTTATCTGGCTCCGGTACCTGGAAGCCACATGCACACATTCTTTGAAATTTTCATTTAGGCATCAGATCTGAGGCTGGCAGAGACATGTCTATGGGTCATAGACACTTTTAGAGATTCTAAATATGTCTGAGGAGAAAGTTGTTTATATGCAGATAGATAGTTTAATAAATACTGGAGATTGTCATAGCTAAAATATTAAATAAAATATCATCCTAATAAATTAGGTAAGTACTGAAAAATATAAAATTTTAACAGCATTGGAAATTGTTAGTTTTGTTTAAAAATAACAAAGACTAATCCTGGAAATTGTTATTTGAATGCATTATAGCACTTCTTCAATTTAGAATCAAACACAAGGGAATGGCATGTATCCTTAAAAAAAGAAGAAGAATATATCCCCCACATGAGGCATAAAAACTTAATTTTGGTGTCAATTTTTATTTCTTAGGCAGTCAAATACTAAAGAAAGTCAAATACTGAGAGACAAAGACCAAATATGTTAGCCAGCTTTCTCTCACTATAACACAGAGACAAGATAATTAACTCATTTTTAAAAAGTAGGGTGGGGGTTGCTTGGAAACAGAATTTTGGAGGTTCCAGGCCATGGTTTCCTGCCTTTCTTGCTTCCGAGCTTATGAAGCAGCATTGAGTCATGACAGAGAACACAGGACAGTGAAAAATTACGTTAGGAGGCAGCACATGAAAAAAAAAATAAAAGAGACTCAGTCCACACACTCCTCTTCAGGGCTGCTCTGTAGTGATAGAAAGGCTGCCACTCAATCCCACCTCTTAAAGACTCTACCATCTCTCACCAGGATTAGAACTTGGCCTAAATCACAAGGCATGATGTGAACAGGATAAGCTGCCTGTTGAGACCTTGTTTGTCTCAAACAAAAAGAAAGAAACAAACAAAGAAAGAAGCAAAACTCTACTGCAGAGTATATAATGAAGTCAGTGGTACAAAAAATTACACGGACCATTTAAAACCAATTAAATATGAATGTACATATGCTAGTGTAAAACTCAACTGAAGACATGACAAATTATAAAACAACACTCACTTAAGGCATTTTTGTCTTTGGTGGTCGTTTTCTACCTGTTATTCTTTCTTTTCTGGTGTCTCCTTTTCATTCTGTTCCTATTGAGATTGTCACAAGAAAATTAGAAAATGACCCAGAACATACCTTCTTTGTCAGAACATAATCTTCTTTGTCAACAACAGGACATCCAAGGTTTGCATTCTACTCAACTGTTTTCCCTGCTTTTGATATCTGTGTCTTACCTGCTAAAGATGCTTATACAACAAGCAAAAATTAACTTATTCCCTTTATAAAATCAAATACTTGCAATTCACACAAAGTTAACATAGCTCTCTGCTAAAATTAAACTCAGGAAATGGCACTCTAACAAGACTCTGGATTAGGATGAGAATGAAGACCAAAGGTACAGAGTATGGCTAAAGGTGGCACACAGGATGAGGCTAGGTATCTAGTGTGAGTTCTAAAAGTAATATTCCTGTAAGAAATGGGTTCATGGGACCAAGATAAAGACATCTTTATTGCATTTAGAAATTTACACTAGACCTGTCTGACCTTGAAAGCAAGAAGGCAAAGGCCTGCTTTTGGTTTCTAGAGCTTGGCATGATGAGGCCATGCATTTCACACACTCTAGACAAGTAGACATTTATGATACAGTCTGCATGAATGTCAGCCTTGTGACACCGAAGCTGTGAGTAAGAGATTCTGCAGATTGATTTAGCAAGGAAACATTATCAATCTTGTTTTTTCATAGTTGTGCCTTGCCATTGCTAATTCTACCCTGAAGCGATAATAAAGATGCAGATTTTAAATGTATCTATTAAAATACCTATGAGTGGTATAAAATACCCATGATTTCTACCAATATAATGCAAGTAACGCAAGAAAAAAATTAAAAAAAGGAATAGGTCATAAGTTACCATTATCAAAGGAAAAAACTTTTTATTGAATCTCGATAATTGTGTTTATGTCACTTTTTATATAACAAAAGTTTTATTAACATTAAATGTATGTATGTTAAATTCTGTATTTATATATGAAAAGTTGCAAATAGTCATTTGTACATTGCATGTCCCTTGTCCAATCATTACTCAAGCAATAAGAGCAGGATATAGAGTTGTCTAGAGAAACCTCTATTTTCCACCTACCTAAAACAAGTTGTTGAAAGCAGAGTAATCCATTCAGTGAACAATAGTGATGTTCTCACTACACTGAGAGGCTCATGGGTTGAAATGTGCTGAAGGACTATCTTCTACCCAGACCACCTAAGGAAGGGTGGTTCCTCCTTGACAGATGACAGACTAAATATGCAAATCAGTCCTCTGAGTATCACCAGCCTGCCTCTTGGTATTACCATGCCAACTAAGTCTGACCAGGTAGGGAAGGAATGTTAAAGTAGTCCCCTAATACCTGTATTTGGTTAGAATAACAAAATAGAATGGAAAGATGGAGACATTAACCAGACTGAATTTGCTATGAAGGTTATTTACAAAATGTGAAATATCCACTGTAAATGAATGTATCATCCTTAATAGTCCCAGAGGGCCCGACCACCCTTTCAAATAGGTTTTTTTTTCTCTGTTCTATTTATTTTTTATGACACTTATCTAAGGCTAGATGACAAGTTCTCTTTTAATTTCTTTCCTATTAAAGAAAATATTAATATTTAAAATATTGTATCTTGGAGGCAATAATCTTGAAAGAACACTCTCTTAATTTTTTTCTATCTTACATTCTATTTAGAGTACACGCTCAGACAAAACGCTGATTTTGCACATTTTAGTAGATGAGGTCAAACATCATTTGGGGGTGTCTTAAAAGTGTCCAGCAAGCAAATTATAAATACAGGGCCAAATTTTTTCATGAGAAAACTTTGCAACTTCATGCCAGCTTTTCTACATGAAGAAAATAAGCTGTGGAAAGAGAACACTCTCTTTTAAAAGAGGAATTGCTTACATTTGTATCAACAATGTGCTTCCTTTAATGATAGAAGTTGTGAATATTGTCATTGTGAAGACTGCATTCTTCTCATTTTTTAGTATGCCTTGACAAGCAATTTTTCAAATGTTAGAGCAAAGCTACTATGTGGCTGTAAGCCTTTATCTGCTATTCTTTTGAGGATTAAAGGAAAAATCTCATCACATGAAGGAGCAACAGCAGGCCAGCCAGTCAAAAGTATTTCATTCCTACAAGTTTGTAATGTATTTCTATTAACTGCATTTTACATAGACAGCAGAGTTCTGTCCCACTATCTTTCATAGCATAGTGAAATTAAAGTGAAAATAAAAAATAAAAAAAAATTAAAAAGAGGGAGGAAAAATGAGAAAAGGGAGAAGAAATTTGTAAAAGGGTAAAACTAACATTTTGTTTAAATTGCATTTCATATGTGTACATGCATGCACACTTGACATCACACATGTGGAGGTTAGAAGCCAACCTGCAGGACAGTCAGTTTTCTGTCATTTGCCGTGTGGGAGTTGAATCCAGGTTAGCAACCTTGACAGCAAGTGACTTTCCCTTTAAGCCATCTCACTAGCTCTGTGGTACTGAGCACAGTATTGATCATCATTAAGAAAAAATAGGAAGTTTATGCCAGGATCTCACAAGAAACATTGGTCCTGACAACTACCCGCGAATGAATACAGCCTTGTGGGAATCTGGGTGTTCAGTGAAGAAGTGTCATACCGTCTGAAGAAGAGCAGCAGCAAATGTGAGAATAGAGATTGTTTTGTTTTGTTTATTGGTTGGTTGGTTTTTGAGACAGTTTCGCCGTTTAGGCAGGCTTGACTGTCCTGGAACTTCCTCTGTCGACTAGGTTCACCTCAGTCTCAGAGATGACCTTCGTCTGCTGCCTGAGTCATGTGCCACCACCAAAGAGAGTTTGTTAACAAGGGTGGTAAGCTACAGCATGGTAATACTCTGCAGAGTGACCAGCTTAGTGTCAGAAAGTGTTCCTCAGACCCATTGCCTGCCCACAGGCAAGTGAAGGCAGTGATGGAGCACCTGCTCTCCCAGGCCACAGGACATTGCCCACACACTGCTCACTCTTACCACTCATAACACTGAGTTAGAAAAGAGTGAGAGCAAAGAACAAAAAAAAAACAAAAAAAAAAAAAAAACATCAATTCCTTTTCAGAATCCATTAGGAAATCTAACCACAGTCACTCAGGATCAACTTAACACAGATTCTGACCCCCATCTAACCCACAGACAACCTCAGTGCTCCATAGAAATCATCTCTTACTCTTCCGATACTGTCCCCAGAAGGCAGGCAAAAACTTTTATAGAAAGCACACAAACACTGCAATCAGCCCTCTTGATTCTTCTTGAGAGAAAGCACATAAACTTGAACATTTGAGATGGTTTTGATGTAAGGAAAACAAGCTTGAGACTCTTGACACCTATCCAGGACTTTTTGGATCAAAAGGATGTAAAACAGTTCAAGGAAATCCCTTCCCCAGGAAAAACAACAGGAAGTGAAGCAGGTATATCCATAGACCAGGTCTTCGTTTCTCCAAATCTCCAGCTTGACTTTCTTCTCTGCCCCCCTCCCACACTTCACTGTGGGTTTATTAAGATTTTTATATTGAGTCATGAACTTATTACAGGATTATAAGCTCTAATACTTTTTTGTCTGTCTGTCTTCTGTTTGGTTGTTTTTGAGACAGGGTTTTTCTGTGTAGTCTTGGGGGTACTGGACTCGCTTTGTAGACCAGGCTGGCCTTAAATTCAAACAGATCTGTCTGCCTCTGCCTCCCTGAGTGCTATGATTACAGACGTGTGCCACTGCACCTGGCCGTAGTTTGACTTTCAAGGGGAGGTGTTTCCGCCAAAGCCTGTCGGTGACTACTGTAGAAGATGACACTTTAAATGCAAAAGCAGCCAAATAAGATTAAAAATAAGAATGAAAAAATTAAAAACAAAATATTGGCTTTCAAAGGAATACAGTAAGTTTCCATTAATTGGCTTCAAATAAATAGAGACCTGCTACCTCCCTGAAAAATAGTTCAATGTAATCACTTTAAAGAACCTGAGCAAGCGACAAGACAGATATAAAATGATCAATAAAATTCAAAAAATAATAAACAGCGTACACAGTATAATAAAAGACATAAATCATAAAAGAGGAAGAATAGTACAATGAATGAGACAAAAATATACCTGAACGTCAACAACAGAATTGACTAATTAAAAGAAATAACATGGAATTCAACAACAAGTAATTAAAAGTAGTCAATAAAAGCAGAAAATAAAATATTAAAAAATAAGATAGAACCCTGCAATATTTACTTGACAGCATCAAAAATGATAACAATAACACATTAGTTTAAGAAGATTGACAATCAAGGTAGTTTATTTACATAAATAATGATTCAAGGTCCTAGAAGAATTACAAACATCTCAACATATAAAATATACAAATATCCCCAAAGAGATTAAATTTAGAGAATAATTTACAGAGGCATTATAATCAAATTTTCAAAAATCAAATACAAAGGAAACTTTGGCAACAGCAAAAGAGAAACTCACCACATAAAGGGGCTTCTCAAGAGCTGTCAGCACACACTAGCAGAAACAGAGATAAGGGTCTGATATATTCAAAGCACTAAAGGGAGAATATTGCTAACCAAAAGTCCTTCACCTGGCAAAACTTCCCTTCAGACCTAGAGAACAGAGATAACACCTGAAACACAGTAGAAAGGCAAACATTTGACTCTTCCCTAGCCAACAGGTTCAATAAATATTTGTGGACCAGTTTCACATGGAAGAAACAAGAGGAGAGATGGGTGAGTTCAGGGCAGCTAAAGAACACCCATATGCAGAGAAGGGGTGCTGGGCTGGATCTGGTGTAGGCTCTAATTATGTTCCAAGAAATCCCTATCATCCCATGCATCCCTGTAAAGAGAGGCAAGTTTGGACATAACAAGAATATGACCTTAGTTCTAAGGTTCTCTTTGGATTAGTTCTTAATTCACTATCTCTGGGAAGAGATGGTATTTAACATATATTAATCTGTTAAGGGCAAAATTTTAAAAGTAGCAGTTTACATAAACATGGAAGCAACCTGGAGCTTTATCAGCAGGATGACAAGAGTTTGCCTGTCTATCTGTCTGTATGTCTGTCTGTTTTCAATGCAGCCTTATCTCTCTGGAGGAAGTTGATGACATTCTTCCAATGGCTACTTGATGAGGTTTTACAGTAACATTCACTTAGAAGCTGGGGGGGGGAGACTATTAGCCTACCAACAGCTGAACAAACAAACATCAACTCTACCTGTGCCATCTCCCCAGGTTTAAACCTCCCAGCCTATTAATCCTTCCCAAAATAACATTGTCCACACATCGAGTACCATACTTTTACAGCTTCCACCCATTGCACAGATTTCACACCTCTTGGCTATACAACCAAGGGAATTAAGTAACAAATCCCTATAGATGACAGAAAACAAGTCCTGGAGTACTGAGAATATGGTATTGCCACTACAAATGATTTTTTAAAAGATGGCTTTAAACAGACACAAAGCACTACCAGATCTATCCTCTCTTAAAGAAGTATAGAAAAGAGACGCGAAGTCCTGTTTTCATTTTCTTACAGGAGTGGTATAGCACAGACTTCTACAGAGAAGCCTGGCATTTAACAACAACAATAAAAATATACTGAACAGCAAGATAGATCCCTGAGGTTTTTCACAAGTCTTTCCTTTATCTCAACCAAGTAATGAATACAATTTTACTAATTCTTTGGAGTTCCCAAGTGTCATAAAATCTATAGTCTATGCAAAGAATTGTTTCCTTAACACTTTAGCTATTGTATTTGATGAAGGTTTTCATTACTGTGTGACAATATAATTCAGACAATAAGCAGCAGAGTATAAAGCGTTCCCATTTATGTCAAGTACTCTTCTCGAAGAGTAGTGAAGGTTTAATCTGAGTGTGGGCAATTGCCACACAGCCTCTAACTAGTTTAGCAACAGTGATTGGGGGATGGACACTTGTACTCAGCTTTCATGTAAAAACTGAGAAACCACATCATCATACCCCTCAACATTTCCAGCTATGTCGAAAATGCCTGCGACCCCCCCCCCAAATGTCAGTGTTCTGGGCTCATTGTAGTAGAGCAAAACATAAAGAAACAGATGTTTTCTAAGTAAAATAGCAACTTACTTCAGAAGCCAGCCCATATGGAATGAAGAAATATGGCTTACTCAACAAGTGGATTCAAACTGTATGCATAACGGTGATCAAGATAACAATGAAAGAACAAAGTTTTTCAGGAAAGAAATAAAACTAAGATATTGAATGTAAACCATACAGCCTAAGAAAATTATACCTATGAAAAATTTAGCAGATCAAACACTAGGAAGGATTAGTAGTATAGAAGGCAGGTTGCTGCAAGTGAATCTGAAGAGCAAAATTTTATGGAAAAAAAAATTGAAAATAGCTTAAGAGACAGAAGAGACACCACCCATCATATCAATATAAGCTTCACTGACACCCAAAGGGGAAGAGGACAGAAGAGAGCTGACAGTGCATTCAATAAACACAGTTGAGAATAAAATCTGCAGCCAATACTAGGAAGTGAAATGAACAAGCAATAGATTCAATCTTAAGAGATCTGAAGTGACATGTCATAATCAAATTGTCTGAAGCTAAAGAAAAGGAGGGATTGGGGTTTTGTTGGTGGTGGTTTTTTGTTTGTTTGTTTGGTTGGTTGGTTGGTTGGTTGGTTGGTTTTGTGTGTGCATTTTTTTGTGTGTGTGTTTTATTTTTCCCAGCCTGAGAATGGGGGAGCAGGCACCACCAAAAAAACCTCAAAGGATGATTAGTGGGTTTTCAGCCAAATCCAGTCTAGGAGGTTGATACACTCAATGATACAATCAAACTTGTCAAAAAAATTTTTTTAAACTGCCAGCCAGGCACACTATAATCAATGACCTCATTCTTCTACACTGAAGGAGGAATAGCACCTCTCCAGACAATCTCAGAGTTTCTTAACATAAAACTGAATGTACAAGAAACACTAAAGACAGTACCTCCAAGCTCAAGGAAGGTGATACTAACCTACTGTGATGATTAGAAAGTTCATTGACACAAGAGAATATATTGTCACGTCAAAAACACTCTAATACTGTAATGGTAGACAATAAATTAAAAAAATCTCTAACAAAAACATGTGAAAAGGCAAAGCTACTACATCTAAATGTTTAGTGATTTGCTAAGGGATAGAAATAATATTAGGATATAATTTATGTCCTCAAAATATAAATCAAGTAGATTATACAAGTGTGGTATTTATATATTCAGTCACAGCGCAGTTGTGGTTAAGTATAGGATGCTACTTAAGATTCAGAGTAACCTCGGAAAAAAGCCATTAGTAGAACAAAATAATAGCATTAGTAGCAGTAATAATACTACAAAGACTTCAAACACACCAGTTCAAAATTTTTTTGTGTTCTTCAATATTTTTCTTCAATATTTTTTGTTTTATCTTTAATTCTTACAATATTTTTTCTTTTTTACTTTATTTTTATTTTATTTCATTTTAAAATTATTTTATTGTTATTTATTATAGTTTATTCACTTTGCATCACCCCTGTAACTCCCTCTTCCTCTCCCAATCCCACCACGCCTCCATCTTCCCTACCCGTGCCCCTCCCCCAGACCACTAATAAGGGAGAAACTCCTGCCCTTCACTCTGGTCTATCAGGTCTCATCAGGAGTGGCTGCACTGTCTTCCTCTGTGGCCTGGTAAGGCTGCTCCCCACTCAGTGGGAGGTGATCAAAGAGCAGGCCAATCAGTTCCTGTCAGAGACAGTCCCTGACCCCATTACTATGGAACCCACTTGGACACTGAACTGCCAAGGGTTGCTGCTGTGCAGGGGTACCAGGCCATCTCCATGAGTGGTCATTGGCTAGAGTATCAGTCTCAGAAAAGATCCCTGTGCCCAGATTTTTGGATGTGTTGCTCTCCTTGTGGAGCTTCTAACCTCTCCAGGTCCTACTATCTCCCACTTCTTTCTTAAGATTCCCTGTACTCTGTTCAAATTTTGGCTATGAGTCTCAGCATCTGCTTTGATACCCTGCAGGATAGAGCCTTTCAGAGGCCCTCTGTTGTAGACTTCTGTCCTGCTCCCTCTTTAACCCCTCCTCCGATGTTCATCCTCTTTGCCTTTCTGAATGGGGATTGAGCCAGAGTCCTCCTTCTTGATTAGCTTCCTTAGATGTACAGATTTTAGTATGTTTATCCTATATTATATGTATAATATCCACTTATCTGTGAGTATATACCCTGTGTGTCTTTTTTTTTCTGGGATACCTCACTCAGGATGATCTTTTCCAGGACCAACCATTTACCTACAAATTTCTTTTTCTTTCTTCTTTCTTTCTTTCTTTCTTTCTTTTTTTTAATCGCTGAGTAATATTCCATTGTGTAGATGTACCACAATTTCTGAAACCATTCCTTAAATGAGGGGCATCTCAGCTCTTTCCAGCTTCTGGCTTTTACATATAAATCTGCTATGAACATGGTTTGGCAGATGTTCTTGTTGTGTACTTGAGCATTTTTTGGATATATAACTAGCAGTGGTGTAGCTGGATCTTGAGGAAGCGCTATTCCTAATTGTCTGAGAAAGTGCCACCTTGATTTCAAAAGTAGTTGTACAAGTTTACATTCCCACCAGCAATAGAGGAGGGTTCCCCTTTCTCCACATCCCCTCTGGCATATGTTGTCACTTGAGATATTGATCTTAGCCATTCTAATGGGTATAAGGTGAAATATCAGGGTTTTGATTTACGTTTCCCTGATGACTAAGGATGTCTAGCAATTTCTTTAAGTGTTTCTCTCCCAACGATATCCCTCTATTGAGAATTCTCTGTTTAGCGCTCTACCCCATTTTTAATTGGATTGCTTGATTTGTTGCTGTTTAACTTCTTGAGTTCTTTATATATACTGGATATTAGCCCTCTGTCAGATATAGGGTTGGTGAAGATCCTTTTCCAATCTGTAGGCTGTCGTTTTGTTTTGATGACAATTTCCTTTGCTTTACAGAAGCTTTTCAGTTTCATGAGGTCCCATTTATTGATTGTTGCTCTTAGAGCATGTGCTATTGGTGTTCTGTTCAGGAAGTTGTCTCCTGTACCAATGAGTTCTAGGGTCTTCCCCACTTTTTCTTCTAACCGATTTAATGTATCTGGTTTCTTTTATTACTTGTACTTTATTCACTTTGTATCCCCCATAAGCCCCTCCCTCCTCCCCTCCCGATCCCACCCTCCTACCCTGTTCTTCACTCATGCCCCTCCGCAAGTCCACTGATAGAGGAGGTCCTCTTCTCCTTCCTTCTGATCTTAATCTATCAGATTACATCAGGAATGGCTGCATTGTCATCTTCTATGGCCTGGTAAGGCTGCTCCCCACTCAGGGGGAGGTGATCAAAGAGCAGGCCAATCACATTATGTCAGAGGCAGTCCCTCTTCCCATTAATATGTAACCCACATGGACACTAAACTGCCATGGGCTACATCTCTGCAGGTGTTCTAGGTTATCTCTATGTCTGCTACTTGGTTGGAGTATAAATCTCTGGGAAGAACCCTGTGTTCAAATTTTCTGGTTCTCTTGCTCTCCTTGTGGGGTTCCTTACGTATCAACCTCTTACTATTTCCCGCTTCTTACATAAGATTCCATGCACACTGCCCAAAAGTTGGCCATAAGTCTCAGCGTCTGCTTTGATAGTCTGCAGGGCAAAGGCTTTCAGATGCCCTCTGTGACAGGTTCCTAGGTTGTTAAATGTTTTCTTCTTCTTCTGATGTCCATCCTCTTTGCCTTTCAGGATGGGAATTGAGCGTTTTAGTCAGGGTCCTCTCTCTTGATTAGTTTCTTTAGATGTACAGATTTTAGTAGGTTTATCCTATGTTATATGTTTATATGAGTAAGTATATGCCATGTGTGTCTTTCTGCTTCTGGGACAGCTCACTCAGGATGATCCTTTCTAGGTCCCACCATTTACCTGCAAATTTCATGATTTCCTTATTTTTCATTGTTGAGTAATGCTCCATTGTGAAGATGTACCACAATTTCTGCATCCATTCTTCAGTTGAGGGGCATCTGGGCTGTTTCCAGCTTCTGGCTATTACAAATAAATCTGCTACAAACATACTTATCACCCTGCACAAAACTAAAGTCCAAGTGGATCAAAGACCTCAACATAAAACCAGACACATTAAATCGGTTAGAAAAAAAAGTGGGGAATACCCTTGAACTCATTGGCACAGCAGACAACTTCCTGAACAGAACACCAACAGCACAGGCTCTAAGAGCAACAATCAATAAATGGGACCTCATGAAACTGAAAAGCTTCTGTAAAGCAAAGGACACTGTCATCAAAACAAAATGCCTGCCTACAGATTGGCAAAGAATTTTCACCAACCCTTTATCTGACAGAGGACTAATATCCAGTATATATAAAGAACTAAAAAGGTGAAAAGCAGCAAAATGAGTAATCCACTTAAAAAATGGGGAACAGAGCTAAACAGAGAACTCTCTGAAGAGGAATATCAAATAGCAGAGAAACACTTAAAGAAATGCTCAATCTCATTGGCCATTAGGGAAATGCAAATCAAAACGACCCTGAGATTTCACCTTACACCCATCAGAATGGCCAAGATGAAAACTCAAGTAACACCACATGCTGGAGAGGTTGTGACAAAAGGGGAACCCTCCTCCACTGCTGGTGGGAATGTAAACTTGTACAACCACTCTGGAAATCAATCTAGTGCTTTCTCAGACAACTAGAAATAGAGCTTCCTCAAGATCCAGTTTTACCACACCTAAGCATATATCTAAAGGAGGCTCAAGTACACAATGAATCTGATTTTATGTTGAAGTCTTTGATCCACTTGGACTTTAGTTTTGTGCAGGGTGATAAGTATGGATCTATTTGCATTTTTCTACATGTAGACACCCAGTTAGACCAGCATCATTTGTTGAAGATGCTATCTTTTTTCCATTGTATAGTTTTGGCATCTTTGTCAAAATTCAGGTGTCCATAAGTGTGTGGGCTTTTCTGGGTCTTCTATCTGATTACATTGATCCACTATTCTGTTTCTATGCCACTACCATGCAGTTTTTATTACTGTTGCTCTATAGCACAACTTGAGATAAGGGATGGAGATACTTCCAGAAGATCTTTTACTGCAGAGAATTGTTTTAACAATTCTGGGTTTCTTGTTATTCCATATGAAGTTGAGAATTTTTCTATAAAGGTCTGTAAAGAATTCTGTTGGTAATTTGGTGGAATTGCTTTGAATCTGTAGATTGCATTTGGTAAGATAACCTTTTTTACTATGTTAATCCTTCCAAGCCATGAGCATTTAAGATCTTTTGATCTTCTGATATCTTCTTCTAATTCTTTCTTCAAAGAATTGATTTTTTTTTTTTCATACAAGTCTTTGACTTGCTTGGTTACGGTCACTCCAAGGTACTCTATGTCCTTTGTGGCTATTGTGAAAGTGTTGTTTCCCTAATTTCTTTCTCAGCCCTTTTGTCCTTTGTATACAGGAAGGCTACTGATTTTTTTTTTTTTTGAGTTAATTTTGTATCCAGCCACTTTCTGAAGGTGTTTATCAGCTGTAGGAGTTTCCTGGTAGAATTTTTTAGGTCACTCGGGTATACTATCATATCATCTGCAAATAGTGATAATTTAACTTCTTTTTTTTTCCAATTTGTATTACCTTGATCTCCTTTGTCTTATTACTCTAGCAAAGATTTCAAGAACTATGTTGAAGAAATATGGAGAGTGTGGGCAGCCTTGCCTTGTCCCTAATTTCAGTGGAACTGCTTTAAGTTTCTCTCCATTGAGATTGATGTTGGCTATAGGTTTGCTGTATATTGTCTTTACTATGTTTAGGTAGGTGCCTTGTATCCCTGATCTCTCCAATACTTTAAACATGAATGGATGTTGGATTTTGTCAAATGCTTTTTCAGCATCTAAGGAGATTCAGGTGATTTTTTTTAAGTTTGTTTATATGGTGGACCACACTAATGGACTTTCACATATTGAACCACCCTTGCATACCTGGGAGGAAGCCTACTTGGTCATAATGGATGATATCTTTGATCTCTTCTTGTATTCGGTTTGCAAGTATTTTGTTGAGTACTCGCATCCATGTTCATAAGGGAGATTGGCCTAAAATTCTCTGTCTTTGTTGAGTCTTTGTGAGGTTTAGGTACTAAAGTGACTGTGGCTTCATAGAATGAGTTTGGTAGTGTTCCTTCTGTTTCTATTTTGTGAAATAATTTGAAGAGAATTGGAGTTAGCTCTTCTATGAAGGTCTGGTAGAATTCTATACTGAAACCATCTGGCCATGGGCTTTTTTTTTCATGGGAGACCTTTGATTACAGCTTTTATTTCCATAGGAGATATAGGACTATTTAATTGATTTACCTGGTCCTGATTCAGCTTTGGTAAGTGGAATCAATCAAGAAAATTTTCCATTTTATTTAGATTTTCAACTTTTGTGGTGTATAGACTTTTGAATTAATTCCTAATGTGTCTGTTTCCTCAGTGTCTGTTGTTATGTCCCCCTTTTCATTTCTGATTTAGTTAATTTGGATATGTCTCTCTACTTTTTAGTTAGCTTGGCTCAGGGTTTGTCTATCTTGTTGATTTTCTCAAAGAACCAGCTCTTGGTTTCATTGATTCTTTGAATTGTTTTGTTTCTAATTGATTGACTTCAGCCCTGAGTTTGATTATTTCCAGCTTTCTACTCCTCTTTGGTGTGTCTGCTTCTTCTTTTTCTAGGGTTTTTAAGTGGGCCATTAAGTTGCTTGAATGAGCTGTGTTGAATTCCTTCTTGAAGACACTTAGTGCTATGAACTTTCCTCTTAGTACTGCTTTCATTATGTCTCATAAGTTGGGTGTTGGCTTTCATTTTCATTAAATTCTAGGAAGACTTTAATATCTTTCTTTATTTCTTCCCTGACCCAGCTGTCATTTAGTAGCAAGTTGTTTATTTTTTCATGTGTGTGTAGGATTTTTGCTATTTCTGCTGTTGTTGAGGTCCAGCTTTAGTCCATGGTGATCAGATAGGATACAAGGGATTATGTCAATCTTCTTGTATCTGTTGAGGCTCACCAACTATATGGTCTATGTTGGAGAAGGTTCCATGAGGTACTGAGAAGAAGGTAATTTTTTGTTTGTTTGTTTGGGTGAAAGGTTCTGTAGCTGTCTGTTAGGTCCATTTTGTTAATGACCTCTGTTAGAGTTATTGTTTCTTTGTTTATTTGTTTTGTTGACCTGTCCTTTGTTGAGAGTGGGGTGTTGAAGTCTCCCACTATTAATGTGTGGGAATCTATGTGTGGTTTAAGTTTTATTAATGTTTCTTTTACAAATGTGGGTGCCCTTGAATTTGGGGTATAGATGTTCAGGATTGTGATGTCTTCTTGTTGAAATTTTCCCTTGGTATGAAGTGTCCTTCCCCATCTCTTTTGATTAATTTTGGTTGAAAGTCTATTTTATCAGCTATTAGAATGGCTACTCCTGCTTGCTTCTTGGGTCCATTTGCTTGGAAAACCGTCTTCCAGCCCTTTACTCTCAGGTAATGTCTATCTTTGTGACTTAGGTGTGTTTCTTGTATGCAACAGATTTTTGGGTCTTGTTTACACATCCATGCTGTCAGTATTGGTCTTTTTATTGGAGGGTTGAGTCCATTGATGTTGAGAGAAATTAATGACTAGTGGCTGCTAGATCCTTTGATTTTGATGTTGGCTGTGGTAGTGTGTTTCTGTGCTTGGCTTCTTTTTGTTTTACTGTAGTGAGGTTATTTATTTTCTATGTTTTCTTGAAAGTAGTTAGTTTTCTTGGGTTGTATTTTTCCTTCTAGTATGTTCTGTCACACTGGATTTGTGTGTAGGTATTGTTGAAATTTGTTTTTGTCCTTGAAAACCTTGTTTTCTCTGTCTATAAGGACTGAGAGTTTTGCTGGGTATAGTAGCCTGGGCTGACATGTGTGTTCTATTAGGGTCTGCATGATATCTGTCCAGGCCCTTCTACCTTCTAGCTTTCATAGTCTTTTTAAGAAGTCAGGTGTGATTCTGATGGGTTTGCCATTATATGTTCCTTGGCCTTTTCCCCTTGCAACTTTTAGTATTTTTTCTTTGTTCTGTATACTTATTGTTTTGATCATTTTGTGGTGGGAAGATTTTCTTTTCTGGTCTAATTTATTAGGTGTCCTGTAGGCCTCTTGTGTGCTCATAGGCCTCTCCTTTAAGTTGGGGAAATTTTCTTCTTTGATTTTGTTGAAAATATTTTCTGGGCCTTGGTGATGGTAATCTACTTTTTCCTCTATTCCTATTATTTTTACGTTTTGTCTTTTCATGTTGTCTTGGATTTCTTGGATGGTTTGTGTCAGGAATTTTTTGGATTTATTATTTTCTTTGACAGAAACATCCATTTCTTCCATTGTATCTTCCATACTTGAGATTCTTTCTTCCATCTCTTGTAGTCTGTTGGTTATGCTTACCTCTGTAGTTTCTGTTTTCTTCCCTAAGTTCTCCCTCTCCATTATTTCCTCCGTTTGTGTTTTCTTTAATTTTTTCAATTCTATCTTCAGATCTTGAACTGTTTTGTTGATTTCCTTTATCTTTCTGATTATATTTTTCTGTTTTTCCTTCAATTCCTTCAACTGTTTGAACATTCCTATGTTTCTTTTATTTCTTTCAGCGATTTAACCATTTCCTCTCTGAAATCTACAAACTGTTTACAGGCTACATCTTCCAGTTTTTCTCTATAGATTGCCATAATCTGTTTGATTTTATCTTCCTCTAATTCTTTATGTATTTTATTTGTTTTCTCAATTAACCTCTTTATAAGCATAGATGTAAGGTCATGTTCTTGAATTTCACTTATGTTAGGGTGTCCAGGGCTACTTGTTCTTGGAAACCTGGTTCTGCGGGTGCCATACTGCTTTGCCTTTAGTTGTTTGTGCTTTTACCCTGGCATCTACCCATCTATCTGTCTCAGATGTTGTCTGTTAATTTCTGGTGCCTGCTGGAGTCCTGGGGTGGGAGAATCTCCTTGGCAGGGTTCTGAAGGCGATCTCCTTAGCTTTTTGAGTATGCTCAACTGAATGGTGGTGCTTCTCAGGAATTGTCACAGTTCACCTCAGGCATATGTACCTGTGTGGTTACTGTTGTGTTCAGGAACGCTCTCCTCTCATCCAGAGAAGTCCTGGAGATGGCTGTCCTGCTGCTGGGTTTTTTACTCTGAATTCAGTGGGCTGCTGCTGCTGCTGCTGTGAAGCTGTGCTTGCTGGGCAAAGCCCTTGTGAAGAACCACAGAGTCCCATGGTTTTGTCAGCTTAGCTAGAGATAACTGGTCTCACTTTGGAGCAGTATCTGAGGGCTGCACCAGTGGCTCTCAGGCTTTTTTAGGTCTGAGGTTGGAGTGGTGTGTCCCAGTACCCTAGTCGTAATCAGTGGCAGGTGAGCACAGCACTCGTGTGTGCAGTAGAAGGCCAGAGCCTAGGGTCTGTGGAAACCCGGAAACTTTTCTGGAGCTAGGTGTCCTGAGGATTGGAACTGATGTTTTCACCGAGTCTGTGGTGTTTGGGGGTCTGCAGGTCTGTCTGGGATGGTGAGTAGAGCAAGCAGGCACAGGTGCATGACTCTGCCTTGCTGGTGACAGGGAGAGTGGGTGCCCGGGCACCAGGGCGCCTGGGCACCAGGGCGCCTGGGCGGCTGGGCACTTGCAGTAACCAGGGGACTTTTCCTGAGAATCTTTTTGGGGGTAGGGGCGAGGGGATGTAGGCTGAGGTCAGGCATGCTCTTCCCCTCACTGAGGGCCTCCACCTGACAGAGAAACTCAGTCTCTGGTGCCCTGGGGCCCTCAGTTGTGTCTGGGATGGTAAGGTGGGCACGCTGGCAAGACTCTGTGCTGGTGGCTAAGCACCCTACTCTGGGCTGGCTGCTGGGCACCTGTGGAACCCTGGGTCTTTTCCAGGGATTGTCTGGGTGACCTAAGGTTGGTCCCGATTGCTTCCTGCAATGTGGGGTTTTCTCTCGACCGGAAATCCCAGGCTCTGGTGTTGTGGTCCCCACAGTCCAGTATGGGACAGAGATCAGAGCATGCCAGCTGTGTGTGGCTCTGGGCTGGCGCCTGAGCACCTGACAGGACCAGGGAACTGTTCCTCAGTTTAGCTGGGTGACCTGAAGGTGATTGATTCCCACACTGAGGGGTTTCCTGTCACCTGGGAAACAATTTCTGGTATTTTAGGGCCCAGAGTTCTGTCTGCTGGTCACTGTGTAGATCCTGCTGTGTGCTGCTGGTCGGAAGGAGTGTCCTCCCAGTGCTGCCATCTTGGATCCCCCCTCTTCAATGTTTTAAAGTTTTTATCATATAAGTCTTTCACTTGCTTGGTTAGAGTTACCCCAAGATATTTTAAATTATTTGAGGTTATTGTGAAAGATATTGTTTCCCTGATTTCTTTCTCAGTCCATTTGTCATTTATATATAGAAGAGTTACTGATGTTTAAGTTAATTTTTTTATGCAGCTACCTTGCTGAAAGTGTTCATCAGCTGTAGTTATTTCCAGCTGTAATTTTTAGGGTCATTTACATATACTGTCATATCATCTGAAAATACAGACACTGTGACTTTTTTCCTTTCTAATTTGTACCCCTTTGGTCTCCTTCAATTGTGTTATTGCTGTAGCTAAGATTTCAAATACTGTGTTGAAAAATTATGGTGAGAGTGGATAATCTTGTTTCTGATTTTGGTGGAATTATTTTGGGTTTCTCTTCATTTAAGTTGATGTTGGCTATGGGCCTGATGTCTCTGTATCCTTAATCTCTCTAGATCGTTTATCATAAAGAGGTACTGAATTTTATCAGAGGCCTTTCTTGGTTCTGTTTTTGTTTCATTTGAGGAATCCTCATATTTTCTCCTATAGCATCCAATTTACATTTCCATCAACACTAAGCTAGTGTTTTCCTTTTTATACACATGTTTACCAATACTTCATCTTTCATCTTTATTTTTCTGTTATTGTTTTAAATTGTATACATACATATATACATACATATATTATTCATGTATTTTTAAATTTTTGTTTTTATTTATTTTTACCCTACTGGTCCTTTGTATATTATGGCTTCCAACTTAATGTTTTTATGGGATTTCTAAATGTGTAAATGAGTTGGTCTCTGCATCTATATCTGTTTCTTTGTACCTTTTCTTGGGCTCTTTTTCTTCTCTTTCTTTGTTTGGCCTATTCCAATTTGGGTTTTTCAATAATTTATTTGTTTTTGTTTGTTTTATAATTATTATTCCTTTTAATACTGTTTCTTTTCTAACAAAAGACAGAAAAGGGGAAGATCAGATGAGAAGGCAGGTAAAAAGGAAAATGGAGAGGAGAAAAACCATAATCAGAATACATCCTATAAAATAATCTATTTTTAGTAAATGAAAAAAATAGAACTATCACATGACCCACCATTTCCAGAACTGAGTACATATGTAAAGAAAATAGTGACAGTCTCAGGTTCCACGTTTTTCAGCACTGTACTAATAGCTAACAGCAACCCAAATGTCCATCATCAGTGGACTAACAGATTTTTAAAACTGTGCCATATATACACATAATGAAATGGTATTTATACTTAGAAAAGAATAAAACCCTATCATGTGTGACAACACAGATGACACCTGATATCATGTTGAGTAAAAAAAGCAAAGCACAGAAAAAGAAATCTGCCTTACGTCACTTACATGTAAGTTTTTAAATTAATGTACTTATTTTACATTTCAACTCTAGTTTTCCCTCCTTCTTCTCCTCCCATTCCTTTCCCTTCCTCACCAATCAATTCTTCCTCCCTTTCTCTTCAGAAACAAGAAGGTCTCCCATATATATCAACCAGCCTGGCATACCAAGTTGCATAAGAAGTGGGAAATAGTAAGAGCTAGAGGGGACGGGAACTCCACAAGGAGAGCAACAGAACAAGATAATTTGAACACAGGGAACTTCCCAGAAAATCATACTCCAACCAAGGACTATTCGTGGAGATGACCTGGAACCTCTGCACAGATGTAGCCCATGGCAGTTCAGTGTCCAAGTGGGTTACATAGTAATGGGAAGAGGGACTGCCTCTGACATAATCTGATTGGCCTGCTCGTTGATCACTTCCCCCTGAGGCAGGAGCAGCCTTACCAGGCCACAGTAGAGGACAATGCAGCCACTTTGGATGAGAACTGATAGACTAAGATCAGAAAGAAGAGGAGAACCTCCCCTATCGGTGGACTTGGGGAGTGGCATGCATGCAGAAAGGGGAGGGAGGGTGGGATTGGGAGGGGAGGAGGGAGGGGCTTATGGGGGGATACAAAATGAATAAAGTGTAATTAATAAAAAATTTTTAAAAATTAAAATAATAAAAATAAAATAAAATAAAATAAAAAGACTAGGAGCACCCTCTCCATATTAAAGCTAGAGCTAACAGCTCAGTAGGGAGAAAGGGTCCCAAAGGCAGGCAACAATCAGAGACAGTCCCTGCTCCCACTCTTAAGAGTCTCATATGAAGGTGAAGCTACACAACTCTTACATATGCAGGCTCCCGGTTTATAGTTCAGACTCTGTGACCCCCTGTGGGCTCAGGTTGGCATCCTTGACCCCTCTGTATACTACAATACCTCCTTCTCTCTTCAGCAGGATTCCCCAGGCTCAGCCTGTTTGGCTGTGGATCTCTATCTTTTTCTGTCAGTTTCTGGCTGAAGCCTCTCTGGTAACAATTATGCTAGGCTCCTTCCCAGGCACCTCTTGTAGGCAGGACAAATGTAAGTGGAAGATTTTGTGGCTGGCCAGTTCAAGTTCCATATCCCCCATTGCTAGGTGTCTTAGATAGGGTCATCCTTATACGTGTAGGTTTTTTTAATCTAATTCTGTTCTCAGAGAAGTAGAGTGAACAAGAATGGGAAATTTAGGGACATGAAGAGAAGCGGATCAACTATTTCAAAGTTTCCACATTAAGTAAGTTCTCGGGAATTGATGTACAGGACGGTGTTTACGGTTAATAATGATAGACTGAAATAAAATTCTCTAAGACTGGATGTTAAGTATTGTCACCACACATTACACGGAACAGGGACACGGTGACCGTGTGAAACAATGGATGTATGTCAATCAGCTTAATTATGATAAACACTCAGCATTTATGCATATCCAGGAAAACAATTTTTTTTATTTTAAATTTGTGTAGTTTTTGTGAGTCACTATTACCTTGGTAAAGATGGGGAGTTTTAAGGTCCAGTATCAATATTCCTCCAAGGGGCTGGAGAGATGGCTCAGTGGTTAAGAACACTGATTGCTCTTCCAGGAGACCTGGGTTCAACTCTCAGTGCCCACATGACAGCTCACAACTGTCTGTAACTCCCAGATCTGAAACCCTCACACAGACATACATGCAGGCAAAACACCAGTGGACATAATATAAAAATAAATAAGTTATAAAAATATTCCCTCAAATGCACTGCATGTGGTGGAGCCTGGTCGGCTGCTCATCGCCTTTGTAAACGAAAGGGCAGCGCCTATCTTCACTGCCTAATTTAATTACCCAGACATTTCCTTTTCTTCACTGACACTCTCCATCATCACTTGGGTGTGAGACTGAAAAGAGGTGTGATAAAGAAGGGTGACTGCGGGTCTGGAATGATAAATAGATTGAGTGGACTGAGATCAGACATGAATTAAGAGCCTGCGAACCAGTTCTATTCCTGCTGCTCAGCCATCACCTACCAATACCTCTTCTCATCCATTAATACACTACAAAAATCACACTGAAAAGGCAATAAGTTCACCCACTCTGAACAAACTTGGATTAAGACAACTGAAAATAATTAGTCTTTTGCTCTTTGTACTTAAAGTTTTTTTTTTAAATAACTAAAATAAATTTATCCTTGTAGTTACTAAGTTTTCTCTTTGGTAAAGAACTAATTGGTTCTCATATGCCAACCTTTGGAATGGTTCCTAAGTCTGCAACTTCAACTTCTTATATAATGCAGACCTTTTATACTTTGCTGCAAATTATTTTGAATATTTTCTGCTATTTTTTTCAAGTTATTTCTCTCATTTTGCCAACACCTGAGTCCCAGAACCTAATAAAGCATTGCACACATTAGAAGCTCTCTGACAAGCTCTCTGACAAAATTAATAGGTAATTTATGAAAACTTATGTTCTTGGTTCTAACAATAATAAAATTATTTGCCTGATTCCTTTTCTATGACTGAATAAGTGAATCAGATTATATACTCAAATAAAATGTATGTTTAACAGCATTTTATCAGGCCAATGTTCTCAGGCCTGATGAAGCCATTATGGCCAAGAGCTGAGAAGGCAAAGATGCAGCCCATGGGCCAATATACTCCCATGAGTATCTGAACTGAGACATCCTTCTCATTAGCTCTTAGAAGGTGAACTTAGTGAATCTAAACAGACAATGCACCAGATATATAAGAATCCAGAAAATGAGTCTCTTGGGAGTTCAAGAAAGAAAAAGACAAAAGAAATGTTAGGGTAGTGAAAAAATGTATTTTGTATGGAGGTCAGATGTTTCTGAATGGACGGACTATTTGCCACAGTAAAAAACTAATTACTATTTTACAGCTCTCTACAAATCAATATTTCTTACATAAGAGATTAGCACTAAATTGCACTGTTAATACATGTTCAGTCTTTGAAGCATAATGTAATGGAAACAGGCCGTGATCACCAAGACCTCAGCTTCTAACTCTTGCTATCTGAAGTACCTCAGTACCAAGAAATGGCCCTAACAAATGCCTGCACCTTACATACAAATGCCTAAATGTAAACAGTAAAGTATATTTTTTTTTAAAAAAAAAATGTTTTTCTCCCTTAAGAGATGACTCTGCATCACTGTTGAAAGATCACTCTATTGTAAAGCCACTTACACCAAAACTTGCCCTGACAGTTCTAGCTTGTTACATGAACAAATTCAGATTTAGAAAGGGTTGTACAAACTGGGTATATTCATCATTCCTAGAGCCTGGATACATCAGGACCATCTCTCTGTAAATGTATTTTTTAATGTGAACAAAAACATATTCTTTATTTAAAAAAAAAAAAATCTTTTTTTTTTGAGGCCATGGGCCATCAATCAGATTTCCATGCTAGAAAAAGAGTTCATTTTATCCTGACATTCGTAACTGAAATCAGCATAGACCTTTATTTTGTTGATCTTTCCCAACAATGCTGGGCTGAATCAGACACACGGTGAGTTTAAACATCACTTAATGAGTAAATTTAAAAAAAAAAATGTGTGACATTCTTTCTAACCTGGAATCTCTCATTCGGATATCTTTTTATGATTTAAACATCAATTTTTGCTGCCAGACATGACAGATTTTATTTCTTTGTGTCTGAACCTGACTGCCTCTGCTGACTATCACTGCTGAGAAATAGCCTGCAGAGCTGAACAATCAGAATTAAATCGGTTCTTTCTTTGCCAGAAACAAGCACATCTGTTAAGCAGAGAGGTTGGTGTGGTCTTCAATTATCACACTCATGCAAGGGGCCTGTGGTACTTCCCATGTCATGTTAGATTTGATTTTTGTCTCCCTGCTTGTTCTCAGCTGCTCTTTCTTCTTAACTTACCACAGTGATATAGAGGAACTTGCCCCATCTCCCAAAGTGACCCAAATAGCCATCATATGTTCACTATGCTGCCAGGTTTTTTTTTCCTTAGAACAACTGAAACATACTCCTTTTTCCTGCCTCATCCCTGTCAAGTTCATGACAAGCTCTCTGCTACATTACAGATAATCCCTAAATGTTAGCGACTTTTAGTGACTCTTAATAAAAAAATAAAAAATAAATTACTAGAGATAACCACTATTTGTGAGGTTTGTGGTTACCAAGGAGTTAATGTACACCACAGGTATCAATTCAGAGGTAGAGTGTTATGGGGAAACAAGAGTCAGGCTCTTCAAGGAATAAAAAAAATTTTTTTAAAAGTAACTACTTTAGAATAATTATAATGGGTACAAAGTAATTGTTTTCATGACATTTACTACAACTGATGTTTTCATTTCGTCTGCATGTAGCTTTCAAAAGTTAGCCTTTCTTCAATCCAATTAGACTTTAAAATTTTTATTTTGGGAACAGAAAGAAGGTGGAATTAAATAATCATAAATTAATTGGAAATGAACACTTTCTGTGGATGGGAGAGGGAGACAAATGTGGTTATTTCGATAATTTCCTAAGCGCAAGTAGATGTGGGAGAGGTAAGATTATGACATTCTTTCTGGAACAGAATTTGCTCGGTTTTCTTTGTGGAAGATCAGTCTTACTTCACAGTACAAAGGTTGTTCAGTGGCTTATATTCAAACTTGACTTATAAACTGCTTTTATGTTTGGCTGAAGGTAAGAAGAAAATGGAGAGTGATACTGTGGTTACTTGAAAAAGAAGAAGCAGAATAATCTCTATTTAACCTATTAATGTTTACCTTTAAGGATAACTTTTCTCTATTTTCTGCTGCAATGTTGAACTTTGTCTACTGCCAACTTCGTTTTCACTTCATAGATTTTCTTTTATTTGACACAGAAGAACCAAAACCATGGATAAGCCTCAGCTTGCTGAAGGTGGGTGCTCTCCTGCATTACACACGAGAAATTTCACAGACAGAAAAGCATCTTGGTTTCCTTCCGTACAGTTTGAGAGCCTTATCCTGAGAGTCACAAGGCTCCAACTACAGGGCCTTGATAACAATGTTTTAGGACTTTTTGTTAAGATGTTTTTATATTCCCTGCATGTATGGCCTTCTGTGTACTACAAATACCACAAAAAATAATTCAAGACAATTTCTGTGACATACACTCCCACAGTTTCAGGAAGATAGTCCAATAACGCTAAACCCAGCTTTTGTATGCACCCAACTGTCTTCCATTTGAGGAAATCTCTCCCTTCCCACCAAGAAGTGTCCATAAAAAAATGGTGAAAAATGTAAAAGCCCCTGTCCTTAACAGCTGTGTTGATTCCATTCTTCCAATCCCTGGTCAGCTACCCACAGTGCATTTAACCCACCACCACCCTTCACAAGTTCATGTTTAGGTACATTGTACTGATCCTGTAAATGACAGTCATTTGCAAATCAACTCTACATTTTAAAGCAAGATAAAACCAGGCACTTTAGGAATGTTGTCTTTCATCCAAGTACTACCAGATACAACTTTGTGTCTTAGTGTCTGAGAGCCAAGTGTATTTAGGGCAGCACAGCACACACTGGGGCTATTTTCTACTCCAACCTCTGAGTAGAAGTGCAACCAGAAGAAAATTTTATCTGTGCTGTTTCATTGCTCCCTCATCTCCAACAGTATTATTAAATTAAAATAACAGGTGAGTGTTATCAAACCACCATCCACTCAATATTTCCCAACTTTGAAATATGTTTTTACCATTAAAAGTTGTACTCACAACAGCTAATATTTATATGACATGTTGGTGATGTTTCCACTTTTTAGGGGACTATTTATTTTCTGCTATTGTTCTGATATAACTTCCATGTTCTTTTATGAGAATTCTTGTGGAATTAATACAGTTTTAGAGAACAAAAGTTTTTCCAAGACTCCACACAGGTTTTATGAGATGTGACTGTCAGAATCATCACTTATGGAAGGTGTCGTCAGCACACAGTAGACACAAAGTACAGTGTCAGAAGGAAGAGACATAGAGGGGAAATCCTATATAAAAATGTAAAATGGAGGTGGCATGGGATGATGATATTGAGAATTACCTTCAAGTTGCTAAGAGGCTTGGAGACATCTTAAATACACACAAGATGGTGCAACATCACTGCTAAACAGACATTGTTTTTTCATCCAAACTGGAATGTCATTGTGTCAACTGAAGATTTGGATCAAATAAGCTTCATTTTACTCCTATGGAATTGAGATCATAGTACACATCTCAACCTGTGTGAGTTAGAGACCTGCAATGCTTTCAACGTGTCCATATGTGTGGTGAGCAAATAAATATTTAAAGGAATGTGCGTGCCTGTTCCTTTAATAGCCTTTAAGTAGATAAGCTATCACTACTTTTGTGAGAGTGGTGCTATAGATATGTTACCACTAACTCTAGGCTTGTGATGGTTTAGACAGGAAGTGTTTTGGTACAGAGGCTTATATGTTGAAGGCATGGTCCCCACCTGGTGGCAATTTAGAGAGCTGAATCATGATGGCATTGTTGAATAGAAAATGGGAAACCCAACTGAGTTAGAAGAACCCAGTCACGGGGACCATGTCTAACAGTTTATTTGGTTCCTGGCCCTTTCTCTCCATGTTTTTCTGTGCCTCTTTGTTATACTAAGCATCATATTCTATCACATCCTCTGCTGCGATGGTCTTTCTTACCACACACAGGCATACAATCAATGAAGCCAGGTGAGCACTGATGGAAATTTCTCACTCATGAGTCAAAATAGCTCCTTCTTTCCTGCTTCCCTAAGGTATTTTGAACCAGAATAAAAAAAGAGACAAACACACTATACAAAAAGTCAATCCCTAAACTTCATGTTGCCAGTCAAGCTTTATGTAACAAATTATAAGACATTATCTGCTGTCCTTAGAGACAGCATAACCTCACGCTTTTGCTAATATTTGTTCTCATTACATCAGCAATACCTCCACTATAATGATGCTATGAGAAAGACAAATTCATTATTTTGAGTCGAGGACAGATGCTCAGAACACTGCGCCTCTGAGCTAGTTGAGGTTCCAGCAAGGCTCGTTAATTCTGCAAACCCCAAAACAAGCATCACCATTCTGGAATATTTCAGTATTTGATATTCATTTTTAATCCTTCGACTTTGGTCCCTTCTCTTCATCTTTGAAAGCAATCCACTGCCTGCTTCAACCATCACATCTCAGATCTCATTTGAGTCTTCCCAGTTCCTATTTATGAGCCATTTGTGATTACAGCTGGCCAACCCAGATCATCCAGAAAAACTCATTTCAAAATCCTTAATCACATCTGCAGAGACCGTATCATATATCACAGGTTATAGGAGTTAATATGTGAAGATGGAGGGACATTAATGCATGCTTCCTCTGTATAGGGTATGAATGCTGATTTTAAAAATCCTAATGTAGTAAAATACATATAAGGGAATTCTGGGCATAGTTCCATCTATTTTCAGTGCAGAAGTAAGTTAAAAGCCTGTACTGAATGACTGATGATTCATAGACATGAGTGTGAGTCATTTTTACCATGAGTACTGAAGTGTCAATTGGTAAAACTCATGATTGATAAAAATTGGTTTTTTAAATGTCATCCCTAACATTGACAAAACAAAAAACTGCGCCCAAATGTTTAGTTTGTAGGAAACGTTGTTTCTGAGAAACACTCCCTCTAGAAGCCCCAGAAGAAAAGGCAACATCTATTTTCTGGAAGACTGTAGCATTGGGTGTGTTTCTGACACAGAGGTAACCCCTCAATGCTCAGGTAATGGTAACACAGTGAGAAACACAGGAAATAAAGATTGCAGAACATACACACTGTGAATCTGCTTCTGAATAAATATTCATGAGTCATTCTCACCAGGAAAACTTTCCCCACCAAGGCCTGGAACACACAATAATTCGCCCATATTAATACAACTAGAGCCCAGGGTGTGAGCTAGAGCAGGTTCCTCAACAGTGAAAGTGTTGTTCTTGGAACTGAGCTTAGGAATTGGTAAGAGCTGTGTGCCAGAAACCCCTGCATCCTCTTAGAATACCTAGAAACAGATGTGATAATGGGATGTCTTAAGACAGACCATGGGGCTAGGACATGCATGCAGTCACTTTGAACATGGCACATCCAAGACATCCTTTGTAACGGAGGGAGTTAAGAATGAGAAGATACACATAGCCTTGCCTCCATTTAAGAAAATAATCAGGCACAGGATAATGTGGACTTTAAAACGGACTGTTATAAGCAAAAGAGCTGAAATTAGTTTTGCAAAAAAATGAACTGCATTTTTAGCAGGATTGTTGCCCAAGGGACATACAGTGAAGGCACTATCCTTGGTAAACTGCAGTTTTTGGAAGTGGCTTGTTACTTACGTAGATATTGTTGTAGGGTGAAGATATTATTATTATATCTTAAGACATGTTGAAATGTATTGACAAAAGTAATATAGTTCCATGAAGATGGAATCAATTATGTCAACTATAGATATTAGAGCAAATTCAGAATAGTCTATCAAATAGGAACATCTGCAGAGTAAATCTTTAAAAATCTGTTTTATATTAGTTACTATTCTCAAAGTTACGGCAAAGTAAAACCATAGAAGGAAGGAGCCATCTATTTTCGGCACAGAGTTTGACCAGACACATTTTAACAGATACAGATACAAATACAAATACAGATATCAATGACAGAGAAGATACCATGGTGGGAGCATGAGGTTACTGGGTATGTTTTATCTATAGTCAGTCAGCAGAGAGATATGAATTCTGGTGCTCAGCTTGCTTTAACCTTTATTCTCTAGGTGTTTTAAATTTTTCATTTATTATTTGAAGTTTTCATACATGTACGTACATAATGTATGGTAATCAAACCTGCCCTTCTCACTTAGTGGCCTGAGGTGGAAGTTTCTGGTTTCCTTGGAGACTGAGTTTTTCTCACGTGATGTTTTGCTGTAGGCTGGCTTGTGAGAGGCACATGATGTTCTGCTGTGAGGTCTTAGGCAAGGGGCGTGACTTTGGCCAGCTGAGAACGTCCGTGGGTGGATTCTGAGGAGAGGGGACATATACAGGCACACACACAGTGAAACATCGCTATTTAGATCAACGTTGCTGTGCTGATCTTTGTGCTTTGACACTTGATGTTGAAGAGAAAAATGTTTCAGAGAACTTCTTGCAGCAATCAATCTGGGTCTTGTGGCTTTCACTGACTTTGTGTTGCTGCTTGGTATTGGCCTTTGGACTAGACTGCTGGTATCCTGATGACTGAGGTTGGTAATCCCCTAAAGACCCATTGACCTTAATCAGCAGGAAGTAGATGAAAAGTGTCTACATCCCTTTTCCCTGCTAATTTACCTAAGGGCTGGTGGCGGGGTGGAAGGGGGGTAAAAGTGTTTAAGAACCCAAAATAAAGTAGTTTTGGTGAAAAATCTAAGCCTACAGTGTATACCAGTATGAATTATAGTAGAACTGATCAAAATCACAAGATCTGAGCTGGACCGGTGGTTCAGAGGTTAAGAGGCTAGTCATTCATAGGACTCAGAGTTGACTCCTGTTATCACAAGGCATCACAATGCAGCTGGCCTGGCAGCTGTCTGTAAATCTAGCTCTAAAGGACCCAATACCTTATTCTGGCTTCCACAGACACTGCGTGTACACAAAACACAGACACACATGCAATCAAAATGCTTACATACACAAATAAAATAATTTTGTTTTAAAAATCACAAACTTCTAAGCCTTATTTTCAAATGTTCTGTCCATCTGTTTTAGAACAATAGTGTGTTGTTTTCCTAGTGGCATTGGCCTGTGTCTAACAGCCACAAGGAGGGGCTTACAGGTGGTAGCTAAATATAAGCACATGTGCCATAGTACTGTCAGTGCTTAACATATCTTCTAAATTTATTTTACATTAGAATATATTAATTATCCATAATAATGGGTTTAATTGACATTTTATATTTACAATGTACTACAATTACATTCACTTAGAAATACTGAAAGAAGCAGTAAACATTGCTACTACAAAGAAATCACTGGAATGGTAAAAATAATCAACTCTGAGGATTCCTGCTTCCTGCATTCACTAGAATTTTCAGCTTGCAGCATCACAGAAACACTGACTTTTTGTGGTAGCTGATGATGCCATCTATTCACTTTACTAAAAGTGAGATGGGTACTCCTGCTGTTTGCACAGGATATTTCAGGAGTGAGGACTTCAAATGTCATCACAGACTTCAGAAAATGCCAGTCTTCTCCCAGAAGGAGCGACTGAAGCATCAGTCTTGATGTGTGGCAGGAGCAGTATTTTGATTGAAAAGTCTCACTTCAGAAGACAGACCCACTGAAGTTTGCCCAGAGCCTTTAAAGGCTACAACAATAATGTGGAAGATGGTGCAAATGAGAGGAAGAAGAAATTCTTCCCAGAACATCAGCTCGTGAATAGAGTACTTTCCCTCAGAAGCAGAGCACACATGCAATGGCACACATCAGTGGACTTAATAGAGCATTGAAAGACATGACATGAATGTCCTCAACTTCTGAGCAGCCGCTAACAGCTGGGTATAAAGGAACTGGAAGGTTTTCCTATAAAACACACATATTGTGTAGGGAATCTTTACTCTGAATTCCAAATAAAGAAAATAAATTTGTTTTACCATCATTTATGGTTTTCTGGGTAAGCAAAAGAACTGCTTTCTTAGATTTGTTGAGATAACAGAATATTTTATCTTTCTCCTAATGTTTTTAAAATAAACTGCCATCAATACAGAAGAAATAAATGCATCAGAGTATAAGTGACCCTCTTTTTATTTTCGAACATTCGCCAACTCAAATGTCTAGTATAAGTCTCTGAAACGGTAAGAAGGCTCATCCTCACTCTCTGCTTGACTGAATCTGCCATCACAGGATGGTGTTCTGGTGGGTGTGTCAGAGAGAGATTCTGCTGTGCAGGGAAAATCACACCCTGAGTGTGGGAAGCACCACCCCACCGTCCTCGACTAAATGAGAGGGATGAATACAATGAAGATGCACAGCGTTCACGTATTACTCAGCTCAAAAATAAGGGGAAAGCAAGCTGAACACTTCTCTGCTGCCTGATGCTAGCTGTAACTTGTCCAGCTACCTCATGCTTCCATCACATCTGCTCTGCAAACTAAGAGCAAAAATGAAGGCTCCTTCCTTCCGTAATTTGTTTTTGTCAGGAATTTTGTTGAAGAATTCTAAAATTGACAATATCTATAGAGCAGGTGACCAGAGTTTTGGGGAAGTGTGATTTTTCTCTATCCCATCCCACTCCCCCCAAAAAATGTGTCCATTCTGCACTCAGCATGAGAATCAATGAGGTGGAAATAGCAGCCACAGGAGATAGGAAGCTGCTTAACAATGCCCACCATTGGGAAATCCCAGTCCCTGAAGACGCTGAACCAAGCCATATAAAATATATCAGCACATTAAGAAATGTGATAATAGTGAGGGTATAGGAGGATGGTGCTAGCTAAAAGATCTAATTTAATTTGAGTTTGAAATAACTAGACAAGACCATTTTGACCCACTCAAAAACAATTTTCAGCCTTCAAAGAGCCTTTATTAGATGTTCTTGCTACATGGAGAGTCTTATATTTCTGTTATATTTTTCACCTGAAGACTGAAAGGAGAGTCATAGGTGGGAAACAAAATAACAGAATTCAGGAAACTCCTAACTTGCTTAATTTACATACACTTCACCTAGGAAAGCTATACATTATTCTTAGCCTTACCTAAAAACTTGCTCTGAGATAGAGCTTTGCTGTTCAATAGAGCTTCCAGAAAGTTTTGATGTGGTAGTGTACAGATATGATTGAAGAAAGATTTCAAGAAATGGTCTTGGGGGTTGTCTCTCTTCCAGGGTCAAGGACACCAAAACTGCTATACAGGTGCTATTTTTATTCTACCCATATTAATAAGTGAAAGACTTTTCTGTCTGAATTTTATAGAAATGATAACTAGTGGGGAATTCCTGAACCATAATTGTCAGTTACAATACACACTAAAAACAAAGTAGTTAACATAAGCAAGTACCTGTGAAATGGCCCTAATGATACGTATTAATTCCAGTCTAAATAGTAGTTTTTCCACATAAAAGATTAGTAAAACACAAGTCATGACCAAAAAAAAATCTGTTTTAGTCCTCTCCCTCCAATGTTTCACTGCCTAATTCTAATTCTGCCTAATTCTCATCTCTGTTCTGCTATGTTCTAAGTCCTGATAAGTAATAAGTACCACCTTTACATTTCAAAATAAGTGTTTCCTCATGTCAATGTTTTCATAGTAATGTCAGGATTTAATGGTTTTTGGCTAGTTATTCCAAGCTCAAATTAAATTAGATCTTTTAGCAAGCAATATCCTCCTATAACTCCAACTGTTATCACATTTCTTAATGTGCTAATATATTTTACATAGCTCGGCATAACGTGTCCACAAGGGTTGGTCTTCTCCAACTATGGGCATTGCTAAGCATTTACGCTATCTCCTATGGCTACTCTATTCAACCTCGCTGGTTCTCATGCTGAGAGTGGAACAGACAGAACTTCTGGGCTACAGTGATGCACCATACAGGAAGCAAACGTGACACAGCTCCTGCTCCAGAGAACATTTCCTTCCAACTCACCAGAAAAGCATGTTAAAAGTAAAGACTTTTTCTTTTCTTGCAACATCCCTTTTCCGAAGTGTTTCAATTGAATTTCAGCGCCATTGTATCACGAAAACTATCAGAAAAATAAGCATCTGAGGTAGGCTTGTTTACAAAAATAGGAAGGCAGTGAATGACTATGCACTTGAAATCGGTGAGTATAAACTGAATTTTAAACAACTCCTTCATAGTCTTTGGTCAGTTTGGTAAGTTATGGTATTCTTGTGTGCACATGTATTTCTCTCCCTCCTCTCTCTCTCCCTCCATCTCATCTCCTTTTTCTCTCTCCTCTCTCCTTTTCTCTCTCTTCCACTCTCTTTCTCTCTGTACAAGTGTGGAAGCCAGAGGCTAACATCTTGTATCTTTTTAAATTGTTCTCCAGCGCCTTTCAGTTTTTTTTTAAAAAAAGACTTATTTTTAATCATATGTGTGTGTGGAAAATGGGGTATGTGCACATGAGTGCAGGGTCTCCAGTGGCCAGAGACGTCAGATTCTCTGGAGGTAGAGATACGAGAGGTTGTTGGCCTCCTGACATGGGTGCTGGGAGCTGAGCCCCAGGCCTTTGCAAGAGCAGTATGGTCTCTTGCCACTGATCTGACTTTCCAGCTGCCTCCACCTACTTCTCTTGCTGAATTTGGAGCTCCTGTGTCTTAGCTAAACTGCCAGACCTGCAAGCCCCCAAGGCTCCTCTTGTTCCCATCTCCACTGCAGTGGAATTACAGGAATGGTGAGTGGCATAGCAAGCACTACCTATCTTCCCAGCCTAGATGAAACAAGTGTGTGTGTAGTCATGTCCTTTCGGTTAAAGAAGCACCACATACAAGATCAGACAACCAAGAGGGATGAGTGGAAAGCCCTAGCAGCTCATAGAAAAACCTTCAATATCCGATTTCTTCATAAATTTAAGGATCATATCCAAATTTGACAATTCTCCAAAACTTATTCATTTTGTGACTTCTAATGGTAGTTAGATTAAAAGTCAAAAATCACAGCAGAGGCAGGCCGGTGAGACTGAGGCCAGCATGGTCTACAAAGCGAGTCCAGGACAGCCCAGGCTACACAGAGAAACCCTGTCTTGAAAAAATAGTCAGAAGCTAAACCTTACTGTGCTAAGAACGATCTATTAAAAGGATAATTTTTATATTCCACTCATGTATGTTTGCTTTCAAATTTAAGTTTACACATGCCTATAAATCTGCCCATATTTAATTTGCAACCCATTTGTTTAATTCTCATTTAAACATCCGATTGAAAGGTTCCCTTTTGCTTAAAGGTTTTAAAACTCTTTTGACATCCGTATTTTCAGTAATTACTCTGCAACCTTTCCTTTAAAAAATGAAACATTTCCTATTCTTGCTTATCATTTCATATAAGGGGTAATTCTAGCCCATTTCCTCTTCTCTTTTGTTTTCTCATCATTCTTTGTTTACCTATTATGTAATATATTTCTAATTCTTCAATCTCAATTTCCTTCATTTGGTCATAGGGGTGTTTTTCCTATTTTAGTACAGATTATGAGGAAACTATTCAAACAAGTACCATGGTTAATAAAACTCAGCAAAACTCAAAAGTGATATCACAATGTTTAAAAATGTGAAAGTGGATTTTTACTGCAAAAGAACTGTGAAATTTGAAAAGGAGAGAAACAGAGTTGAAATCTAGTGGCTTCAGTATCTAGCTGTGCTTAAGTCACTGCCTCCTGCCATTCAAACAACAGATAGCTGCCCTGAGGGCAGTGACTTTTCTTAATGCTTGGCATAAATGTGCCAAGACAAGCAAGGATTCCGTGCATAAACTAGATGTCTTGTGAAAGACTCCACCCGGCAGGGAATCAAAGCAGATGCTCAGACTCACAACCAAACTTTGTGCAGAGCTCAGGGAGTCTTCTGGAAGAGTGGGGAGGAGCCAAAGAAGAGAGTAACTCCACAAGAAGCGCCTCCAGGGGTGGCTGCAGAGACTGATGCACCAACCAAAGACCATGCATGGAGAAGACCCAGGCCCCTGATCAGATTTAGCCATTAGGAAGATAGGCAACTTAGTCTCCATGGGGGTTTCCTACTAAGGGGAAGAGGGGCTTCACTGACATGGACTCTGTTGCCTGGTCCTGCATCACTTCCCCCTGGCAGGGTTGCCTTGCCAGCCCACAGTAGAAGAAGATGCTGCCAGTCCTGAGGAGTCTGGAGTCAGTTGGTAGGGATGAAGGGTTCTCCTTTTCTGAGGACTAAGGGAGGGGAATGGGGTGGCAAAAGGGAGGGAGAGACGGTGGTCCTGAGATAAGATGAGGGAGGGGGCTACTATCAGGATGTAAGCTGAATAAATTTTTAAAATAAATTTTGACTGGAAAAGATCATCCTGAGTGCAGTATCTCAGAAGCAGAAAGACACACAAGGTATATACTCACTCGTAAGTGGATAGTAGACATATAATATAGGATAAACATACTAAAATCTGTACAACTAAAGAAGTTAAGGAAGGAGGACTCTGGCTAAGATGCTCAATCCCCATTCAGAAAAGCAAAGAGGATGGACATCTGAGGAGGGAGAAAACAGGGAACAGGGCAGGAGCTTACCACACAGGGCCTCTGAAAGGCTCTACCCTGCAGGGTATCAAGGCAGATGTTGAGACTCATAGCCAAACTTTGGGCAGAGTACAGGGAATCTTATGAAAGAAGTGGGAGATAGTAAGACCTGGAGAGGACAGGAGCTCCACAAGAAGAGCAACAGATCCTAAAAGTCTGGACACAGGGGTCTTTTCTGAGACTGATACTCCAGCCAAGGATCACTCATGGAGATGGCCTGGAACCCCTGAACAGAGATAGCCTATGGCAGTTCATTATCCAAGTGGGTTCCATAGTAATGGGGACAGGGATTGTCTCTGACATGAACTGATTGGCCTGCTCTTTGATCACCTCCCCCTGAGGGGGGAGCAGCCTTACCAGACCTCAGAAAACAATGCAGCCACTCCTGATGGGACCTGATAGACTAGGATCAGAGGGAAAGGGAGAAGGACCTCCCTTTTCAGTGGACTGGGAAAGGGACACAGGTGGGAAAGAGGGAGGGTGGGAAGAAGGGAGGAGGTACAAGGGGGATACAAAGTGAATAAACTGTAATTAATAAAAATAAAAAATTTAAAATAAAAATTTAAAAAAAATAATCAGAATCATAGCTTAAGTGTGAACTTTTAAACTGCAAACCTTGATTCAGTGTGTGTGTGTGTGTGTGTGTGTGTGTGTGTGTGTGTGTGTGTGTGTAAGCCAACAGGTTATGTCTTCCTTAATCACATCTCCACTTTCTTTTTCTTTTGAGGCAGAGTCTTTCACTGGAGCCCAGGTGTGGTTTAGGCTAAACCGACTGGCCAAGAAGTTCCTAGGATCCACCCAAGTCAGCCTGCAAACACTAGAGTTGTAGAAAGTGTCACCATGCTCATTTTTTATTTGAGTTCTGGTGATCCAAGCTTAAGTCTTTGTGCTTGCATAGCAAGTATTTTACCCTCTGAGATAGCTCCCTTGGTCTCCAATTTGGCTTTGAAAATCCATTATTTCCATTCTACTCCTTTCTTTCCATAGTCTAATTTCCATACATACAATGCCTGTTTAAAATTTTACATGGCATTAAGTGAGACTTTTCTGCTTTATTAACTTGAGACATATTAACTAGATATTAACCTTTCTGCTTAAGAAGGAAAAAGTCATAGGATCAGAGAAACATAAACTGAGGTCAAAGTTATGTTAAGAAAAGCCAAGCTTCGACTTCATCTCTATAAACAAATCCCCAAAAGGTATTAACTGGAATAAACAGTAATTTTTATAGTAAAGCAATTAACAATGACTGAGTGCTTTCATGTGTACCATCTTTCTAAGCATCGCCTTATCTAATATGTCAGTCTCATTACTTAGATATTGTCATTTGCATTTTACTGATGAGAAAATTGAGAATTAGGTAAAGAAAGCTATTCATTCTCCCAGACAGCCACTTACTAGAAAGTCTGAGTTTTAAGTCCTGTTCAACTGGTTTGAGAGCCTTTGCACCAAATCATCCTTTATCACTGGTAAAAGTCTACCTTCAGTGGATAATATTATATTGTATGGACATTACAAAAATCAAGAAGGAAAATGCATGAATATAACCTTGGTCTCCCCTCCCTCCCATTCTTTCTTGCTTTCGTGTGCCTCAAATTCTAATGTTCGCTACCCTCTGAAGAGAACACATTGTATGCAACTCATTACGACAAGTAGTTTCAGTGGTTCTGTATATCTTTTATTGTTATAATATTCATCATTTCTCATGGGAAGACAGTGTTGTAATAAATAGAACTGTGACTATAAAATTATGTTCAGTTCTTTCAGTGTTTATTAAGGCAACATCGTTAAACTTTCTGCATCAGCTTCTCATGCATGGAATGGTGAATAACACTGCCTCTGCATACTTCATAGGGGTTATCTATGTGAGTGACCAACCCAGTGGACATGTTCATTATAGAGAATTATGATCAAGCTAGTGTTATAGTCTCTATAGCTACAAACAGTCTTGGAACTCACAAAGCTTAAGTTGCAGTAGAAAAGCCATAGTGATAACTAAATTGAATAGTACATGTGCATATATTTTAGAAATTTATAATAATGTAAATGTAAGCTAAAAATGAATTTTTATTTTGTCTTATTGCCCCTTGCATGTTTTAGTCCCCAAGTAGAACAGTGTCATTTATGTCATTACTGACTACTAACCATGTCCAAGTAGCAATGTTTAGTTCACAACACAGGGCCTCTGTTTTCTAGGGCCTTCACAAAACACCTTGTTTTAAAATGACATCTGTTCAGAGGGCCTTGTAACCACAGAAACAGATTTTCAAGTAAGTAAATGATGAATATACCTACTCTCATTCAAATCTCTGCACATAGCTGGTGCTGTTATAAAAGGAATGTTTTGTTTTATGAGTTCTAGTCTCCATGGAAGAAATTTTGAAACCATACAACTAAGTACCAAGATAGATATGCATTGACTCCCTTTCTCTAAACTAAGTGTCCAGACCACGAAAGTGTTAACTGGGTCCTGGCAACTCTTACCAGCTGAATTAGAAACTACACATAAGTTAAAATATTTTGTTCAATCTTAAAAGATAACAAACAAAAGTTCAGGACGAAATAATTATTCCAAGGATATCAAAGTAAAGGCATGAGTTCAAATACTGGTCCTGCACTTACTAATTTTAGTGGTGTTAGTGAGCTTAGTTAATAATATAAATAATTATGTAAATATGTAAATAATTCTTAAGTAAAATTTATATATGAAAAACCAGGGTGATATGAGCCACCAGCTCAGCCTACATTGCTTTACTTAGATGGCTGTAAACACTGACTCTCTGGAAAAAAAAAAAAAAAAAACCTTTTTAAGAAAGAATACAGAGGTATTACAATACTACCTATATTAAAGGATTGATTAGAAGATTAAATGGGTTGCTGTATTAAAGCTTTGTCTTTCTGAAGAAAAGTAAATTCTCCATAGATTTTAGTAATCATTATGATATACAGACAACATGATTATCTAGCCTGTATCATAAACATTTAAAGAGCCTTTTTGAAACTATTATTGAAGTTGCGAGATGGAAAATCAACTTGTTGAAATCAATTTACATCTCCAATAAACATTTAGAGCATGTATCTTTTTAGAGTTTTTATTTTATAACTGTAACAAAAATAATAATCTTGAGAATAAATCTCAAAGCAGCTAAGCAAGATCTTTATAGGGGGAAAAAGGCTGTAATATCATTGAAACACATAAAACAATAATGAGATAAATAGGGCTTATGATTAGCAGGACGCTGTCATTAAAATGACAGTGCCCTCAAATTAGGCCATAAAACCAGCACATTTCCAATTCCAGTAGGATGTGTGTTGAAGTCATTGGAGAAACAGATGCAGAGCTATACTGAGGTTAGAAGAGGCCAGGACTTCTTCCTTTATCGAGTCTACCAGAGCCACCCCTACCCCCCAGGCTTGGTGGGGGGAAGGCAAGGAATGAGATCATAGAAAGCCAAGGACTGAAAGCTGGAAAGACGAATTATATACTATCCATCAGTGCAACTGCTGAGAGGGAGGACGCAAATGGGACCTATAAAACACCGCTCTCCTGATCAATGCTCTGGAGCTTCTAGGTCGCATCCAATGCTATGGTTTGAAGGCAAAATCATTCTCATTCCCTCTTGGTAGCTCTGTTGGGGAAAGTTAGGGAACATTCACGAGGTGGAACCTTGCAGGAGGAAGTATGGGAGTAGGGATCCAGCCTTGAGGTTTTACAGGCTGGGCCTGCTTCCTGTTCTACCTCTGTGGATGCTAATTGGCTGGCCGCACACTCCAAGCTGCCATGCCCTCGCCACTGTGATGGTTGATCACCTCTGAAGCTGTAAGCCAAAGTAAACTTTTTCCCCTTAAGTGGTTTTGGTGAAGGTAGTTATCGCAGCAACAGAAAAGTAGCTAATGCATACAACTAGAATTAAGACGCCAACAGGCACGGGAGATGTAGCTCCATGGAAAAGGTCTAGAAGGAAGCCAAGAGGAACTACCACTGGAGTATAGTGGATATAATGAACAGGCTTTTAAGTAACATGTGAGGTTTATAGGAAAAATCAAGGTACTTTTTAAGTATGAGAAAGGGGGAAGAGAACTGAACCTAACATACTTACAGACTGCTTGAAATGTTAAATATTAAAGACGTGACTACCGAACCCACTCAGGAAAAGTGAGCTAATAGAACTCTAAAACAGAGTAAACACCTAGAAAATGTACAAATGACACTTTTGCATAGAAAGTGTGTAAGTGGCATCATTTATAAGTTATGTGTTTTTGCTTACAACTTTCTTTAGACAGATTCTAAAGATTACTCCTGACACACGTAAATGCAAGCTCGCCTAGTTTAACTTCTAGTGTTATGTTGCATCAAAAACATACTGATTATTTGTAACTTTTAAATTAACAGAAATGATGGCTCCATGACCATGTGTCTTTATGACAATATATGAAAATTCCTTATAGAAATCATTTAGCGCTTTGAAGAATATTATAACATGTGGTTAGTGTACTATAGGAGAAATGATGGCTCTCAGGTGGCCATGGTGGAAGGCTGCGTGCAGCAAGCAGCACCCAGCTGCACCTTTATTTCATGAGAGATCAGAGACTTACAAACCTTGGGCAGTGGGAGGGATTTTGAAAGTCAATGTGCTTGATTCAATGGGGTCAAGGATATCAGGGATGCTTGATTTCCGTGTAGTGGTACAGTGCCTCATTTACAGGTTCCTGGGAAGTAAACTCAAGTTCTGGCATTTGGTGGCTTCTGCCTTTATCTGCTAGGCCATGTTAACAGCCCCACAACTTTAAAACATTGAAAACTCAACAACTGGGGGAGTGTAGCTCAGTTGGCAGAGTGCCTACATCGCATGTGGACAACCTTGAGCTTGATCCCTAGTGTGACATATACCATGAGTTGTGGCACTGAAATCCCAGGACTTAGAGAGGTAAAACAGTAAAACCAGAAATTCAAGGTCATCCCAAGGTTGACTGAAATGTATGACACCCTGTCTTTAGAAAAGCAAGGATGGAAGGAAGGGAGAAAGGAAGACATTGAAAACCCATCTTTGTTTTTATATTTTACATGTTTACTATGTTTGTATACTATGGCTAAAAACACATCCTTGGATTATAGGTTGAATATTTATGTTGTACATGATTCACAAGCTGATAAGCACACAATTAATTTTCAAATAATATATCACACCATTACTAAAGTGGCAAGTTGTCACTGATGAAGGTCAAGAACCGATGACGTAGCTCAGTGCTCTAGAACTTTCATAGTATGAGGTAGTTTCTTTGTTCAATGCCCACTACCCCACTATGGCCAAAAAAAAAAAAAAAAAAAATAGACACTCTGGGAGGAGGAAACACTTGTTTAAAGTATGCTACAAAACTGATGTCAGTCACAGAACATTCAGTCAATAACTTTCTTTTTGTATTAATAATGGAAAAATGTTTTTTATGGAACTAAATAAAAGGGGTAAATACCAATTCAAGCTTAAAATCTATTGGATATTTTCTAATTATGAAACCATACTTGATAATTTAAAGCTATAATGTAGTTTTCTTGATGGTATGAACTAAAGACTATTTAAAAATTTACTCACCATCTTTAACCCTAACAGACATCCTAGGAAGAAAATCTTGTAGCCAAGGAAACCAATATTTAAATAGGTTATATTATTTAATTACTATCTTCTGTTGAAACCACAAGTGGTTTCAACATGTTTTTAAGATGACTTGAGTCTGAGCCTTTTGCAATTACTAATTGTCTCAAGTGAAATTGAATCCTCTTGTTTAAAAAGATACGTTTGAAAACAGCTTTAATTAACAAAATCTTTTTTTCTATTAAATAGGATAACATTCCAAAAATGGAGAAAGAGCCAAGATGGCAATATTCTGCATCTAAAGCCTTGCTTCGTCCAAATATCTACATGTTAGGAAGCATACCATTTAAATCATACTCCTAGCTACTGAGGAGGCCATGAAGAAAGAAGTTTGGAAATCTGCAGTCTATTGTATTGCCACCATGAAAACACAGAGATGTGTGTGAAAATGCACAGGCACAAAAGTTAGCAATAAGTGGTCCTGTTGCTTTAATGCAAACTGATGAAGGTGATCAACTGTTTCTTGGATTTGTTTCATGTATAAAGTCTAAATTCCTATGAGACTTGAATGATAAGAGAGTACATATGGGACATCTTCCTAGACTGCAAATTTTTTTACCATCTTAATTTTAACATTCAGCTACCTTGTTTTTCTTAATTTTGTAGTTCTGAACCATTAGAATTAGTAACTTGGAGAACACATTGTCTGTGCTCACCTCACTGCTTAACTGGAATAAATAACGGAAGTGACCACTGCTATTCTGGTCAAGCAAAGCAACTGCAGAAAATGTTTTTTTGTTACCTCTTTCTTTTTATGTATAAATTAGACCCTTCAAAAAAGCTTTTCATATTTTTTGGACAACTTTTATTCATGCATCCTAGGTAATCACCCTCATTTTGGGTTGAATATGTTTTCTGTTGTTGCAGTTTGTCTTTTACATTGATACATTATAAATATTGTATCCATATACATGGAAATTATAAGAAAAAACACTCATATTTGACAGGCTAACATTTTGAAGTTTGAAGTTTGGATCCTGCTTTTTTTTTTTTTTTTTTTAGCTTAAAAACTGTTTGCCAGTGTTTCATTATGGAACTAAGTCATTAAGTATTTGGAAGATAAAGATCACAGAGTCAAAATAAAGAGCAAATTGATAAATTTCAGTTTTCGTCTTGTGTATGTGCCACACAGTACTCTGTCAAATTCATCTCCTGTTTCTTACATCCTGCCATGGTTCAGAGTACATAGTTGCCCCTGCGTGTGTTACCTGATGTTTATTTATCCATTTATTCATTAAATACTTTTAAAATAAGGATGACAGACTTTCTTTACAGATTGACTTCTAAAATAATCTGTAAATATTTTGCACAACGATAACACATTGTGCAAAAGGGACAGTGGCCTTCAAGAGTTGCTGTTGACACATGTTAAATAGGAAAGGTAATTTCATACTGCGTCTGAAATTATTTTAGATTTTCTTAGCAAAATTACTAGAAATACCAAAGTAGAAAATAGCTTTTCTCTAACTGACTGGATTCCAAATTTTGGAGAAATTAACAAAACCAGAATTCAAACTATTCTAATATAGAGGCAATTTAGCTTTATTAGACCCTAAATAAAAGAATGGGCTTGACACTAACTGATTAAATGTGACTATGCACCATGCAGCACATAGGCAGACCTTTCTGCCTCACTTTTAAGATCAGTTTTGAGTATAATTTTAGTCGAAATATTAAATTATTTCCTTTCACCTTATTAAAGCTTAAACACTGAAAGTAATTTCCTTTTTTTAAAAAAGGAGAAAAAAATCTACTTATAATTCCATCACTCTAAAAATTAAGAGGCAACCAAGAATTATATCAAGAGTTCAAATTGTTTTGGGCGTCACTGGGATTACGTTTACCAATCTCAGAAGGAGATTTTTTTTTTTTTTTCCTGCCTGGTACGGGGGTTTTTGTCAGCCCAAGGTTCTCCTGGAGAGCACTGTCTGCCCAGGTGGCTTAACTGCCTTTAAGGGGTGTGTGTGTGTGTGTGTGTGTGTGTGTGTGTGTGTGTGTGTGTTTGTGTATATTTGTGTGTGTGTGTGCGTGTGTGTTTGTGTGTATTTGTGTGTGTGTGCATTTGTGTGT